>NC_045127.1:28721955-29071955 GCF_007655135.1 Punica granatum | reverse complement strand
CCCGCAGGAGGGCCTCTTGATGAGGTTCCGAACTGAGGAGGAGAGTGAGTAGTGAGATGTGGGCCGGGGACTTTGGCCATTTGCTCGACTACTTTGTATTCGCTTGCCTTTATGATCTTCATGAATGCCTCCGCTTCCTCTTCGGTCACCCTCTTGGATGGAAAAGGCGTTTTTTCAGGTACTGCCCCAACTTCAACGGCGGGCGCTTTCCCTTTGTCTACGATTACCGGATTCTCATACAATCGCCCCGAACGTGTCACACCCATGACACTGAACTGTCGCTCGATGCTCCCGATGCCTCCTTCATAGATCCAGGGAACCTTGTTGTCCAAGTACGGCTCTCGAGCAGGGATATCTACGATAAAAGGGGCTGGCGAAGCCATGTGCCCTGCAAATCCAACCGTGGGTTCTTCAGGGGTATAGTCGATCACGAAGGGAAGGGGATTGCCTTGTGCGTTCGTGTCCTCCCCCAAGGTGCATATACTGATCATATTTATGGAGGATCCTGAGCTCGGCCTGTGATCGGGGAGGGGGTTGGCCTGCACGTTTGGGGGTCTAACGGCATTGAAGGTGAGTCTGTTGTTGTCGATCCTTTCTTGAATCTCGTCTCGCAACCTCCAACAATTATCGAGAGTATGCCCCGGCGCGCCTTGATGATATTCGCAGTGTTTGAACTGATCTTGAGTAGTTGGGTCAAAGTTCGGGCCTGGGGATATTGGCTGAATCTGATTGCCCGCAAGGAGTTGTCGATATATGTGAGAAAGGGGAGCAGGTAGAGGCGTGTACTGTTTGCGAGATCGGTATTGCGCGACGCCGACCTGTGGACCTTGTAAAGCAGGGCTCTACTGCGCCGGTAGGGGGGCTCTCGACACCGGTGGCCTAGGTTGGGGGGATGGAGTTGGTGTAGGTGTGTAATGGTGCACGAACGGTTGTGAGGTCATTGGTGGCGGAACCGGTGGAGCCGAGTAATAAATCGATTGAGGTTGGTGCTGTGGAGGTGGGGGGAAGTAGGCAGGAGCGGCAGTTGGTGCGGTCGTGAGATTCACCGAGTATTGCTGGGGCGTCGGATGCGCTGGATTAACGACGTTAACTGAAACCTCTTTCCCTCTCCTTCCGCTGGAAGATGTCGTCGTCGCAGGGGCCTTCTTCGAGGGTTCTTCCCCTTTATTGGTGAAGCCCTCCATTCTGCCGAGCTTGATTCCCAAGTCGAGCTTTTTCCCGGCCTCGATGAGGTCGGAGAATGACGAAGTGTGAGCCAAGAGATGCGAATAGTACACTCCCCTTAGGGTGGAGTGGAATAACTGGATTTGTTGTACTTCGCTGATCGGGGGGATGTGTTTCGCCGCTTGGGCACGCCATTTGGTGGCCTATTCCTCGAATCTTTGGCCTTGCGCCATTTCCTTCATGCTCAATTCCAAGAGGGTCGGAGGCGTCACCGCACAATACTGGTACTGGTCGATGAACTTCCGGGAAAGGTCTGCCCACGTCGGAATATCCTAGGCCTTCAGTGACATGAACCAATCGAGAGCGGATCCCGACAGGCTGTCTTGGAATGAGTGGATGATGAATTCCTCGTGATCCCAATATTGTAGCATCTTCCCTCGGTAATGGCGAAGGTGGTGTCGTGGATCTGTCGTGCCTTGATAGGTCTTGAACTCTGGGATCTTGAATTTCGAGGGCAGCCGCATGCCCGGGAAAAGACTACAGTCACCATAGCTTGCGTTGGGTCGAGTCTCGTTTGCCTACAGGGCCCATATCGTTTCTTTCATCCTCATTAGTCTGTGCTCTTGCTCGGCGTCAACCTCGGGAAGAAAGTGTGTCGATGAAGCGAACTGGTTTGCGTGAGTTGGTGTGCCCGGTTCGAGGAAGGTGGTATTTATAGGAGGCGGTGCTTGGTAGGAGAGGCCAACGTGGGGTTGCAAAGATGGGTACGGAGGGAGCTCTGCGGCTTGGAGGTGAGTCGGAGCAGGTGCACTTGACGCCGGAAAAACCATCAGCGAAGGGACGGTGTAGACTGCGGTTGGAGCCGACATGGAGATAGGTGGTGGCGCGGACAAGGCTTGCTCTGAAGATAATAATGCCGCTGGTGGAAGTGGGACGGCCGCGGGGGCTGGTGGCGGTGGAAAAGGGCTGGTGAACGGATGAACCGTGGGCCTGTGCATTGTTGGCGTGGGGCGGGAGCATCCGTGGCCTCCGGAATTTGGGTTGGTGGAATCCAAGAGGTCGGATCGATTGTTGGTCCTTGTCCCGAAGGAGGCGTAGAGCTCGAGGATGCGCAGTTCGGTCCTTTGAGTAGGGCGAACAGTTCAGCCATGTTGGTAGTCATGCTCGCAGCTAGTTGGTTAACCGTGCCCTCAAGTGGCGCGATGCGGGCGTGGTCATCGGAGGCGGATGATGTTAGTGAGACTCGCGGGAGGGGCGCCCCTGAAGATGTTGGGGGTGGGAGATGCGTCGGAGGGGCGACTGAATACGCCGGAAGTACGCTTGTAGGAGTCGGAGGCGGTGGAGCATGCGTCGAGGGCGGCTGAGAATGAGCCGAGACCGGCGGATTGACTTCCTCGGAGACATCGACTCGGTCCTCTTCTGCCATCCTGATGCGTTGACGAGTAGGGTATCGATGCGACGCCAGTTGCAATTACCTGAATTCCAAGAGTGTGTAAGCGTGACGTCGACACTTCGAAAGGATAGGTGCGAAATAAATGAAAGGACAAGATGTATGAGATGCATGAGTTTCAAAACGCTAATGTCATTACATTGGTTTGATTCGAGTTCCATAGTTTTATAAGGTACAGCACACGGAAGAAGAAGAAAAAAAAGAACATAAACGTAAGCCGACATCCCTTTGCGCTTGGTGGCCGGCCGAGAGCGGCGTAGGTCTAAGCGAGGGCAAAATGAGTGTGTCCGCTAACCCTAGGGATGGGGGATCCCGCGTGCCCTTGCCCGCACTCGGTCTAACGTAGCGCTCAGGCGGGCCATCTCCCGGTCTAACTCCGTCTGAAGCTCCCTATAGTCTGCGACTTCCGCACGAGAGTCAACAAGCTCGCAACGGAGTCTATCTCGTTCCTCCTTGATGGACTGTAGCTCTGCGCGCATGGCCGTTTGGGTGGAGCTTTCGACTTCGGGGGCGGATGTAGGTGTGGCTCGGGGAATCGAGGCAGTCTGGGACCTCTGCGGTGACGCCGATCCCTGCGAATAAAACTGAACCACGCATGCTGATGTGGCGGAAAGTGCTTGATCCTTGTCGGTGGGATGCTCGAGGAAGTAACGACGCTGTATAGTACTAGCGTCCCGTTGACGGTGAATCTCTCGGATTTGCAGGAATCTTGCGGGGGCCGTGGATGTGGAGTCGGCCCATTGGATGCGATAGGGTAGGTGGTCTGCCTCGACGGGAATGTCCTGTAGGCCGACGAGTTGTCTGATTACCCGGCCCGGGAATATGAGCGTGCTTTCCAAGTGGCTGAGAAGAGGGACTCCCGCTATTCGGGGACACCCTGTGATCATGGGGCCGCCGGGATTCCAACGAGCGACCCATAAGAATCGCGCAGGTGTCAACTTGCGCCAAAAGTGCCTCCATTCTGAGAAGCTGCGCTCGAGAGGTGGAAAGACCGGCACTAGGCGCTCAATCAGCGAACGCTCGTCCGCAATGTAGGAGAAAGGATGTGACGAGCAAAAGGGGCGAATATGCGCGAGAAGCCAAACTTGCAGGAGGTGCGGGGATCCTCTCATCCTGCCGTACCGAACCTCTCTAACATAGTCTAGAGATCGAACGGTCTCGGCTAGTAAAGCCTCCACATAACTATGGCCTCCTACCGCCTGGAGGACGACTTGGGCTAAAGCCCCGTCAATGAGGTTCGGCGCGTATGGGAACAGGAGGGTGCCGAAGATCAAAAGCAGGAACCCGTGGCATGCGTCGCTCTGGTAGGACGCCGTTGAAGGTGTCAATGCACGGAGAAGCGTCCAGTCTGAAAGCCATGCGATCCTGACACCGTGATCCCATCCTTGATGAAGCTCTTGTTGGACTTCTTGGGTTGGTATGCCGAGGAGGGTGGAGAGTTGGCTTCGAATTACCGTGAACGGGTTGGGCACAAAGATGCCTTGGGTCGTGGGCGTGGGCCTCTGGATGAGCGCCGTATACTCCTCAATTGTGGGTGCCAATTCTGTTCCCTGAAAGTTGAACACTGCATGTCGGGGGTCCCAGAATTCGACGGCGGTCCTTAGGAAGATCCAATCCACCGGAGTTTCAGTGAGCATAACCACGTCTCCGATGATGCCTTGAATGAAGGCGCGATCCAGTGGACGGAATGTCCTCCAAATGCGCATGATTTCTTGCCTAGGCGGTGTGATTGCTTCGAGCCTGAGGCCGGGAGCCGGGCGGTCCATCCTTACCTAAATGGAGGAGATGTCGACTCAACGTCTTAAGAATCAAACCAATGTAATGTCCTAAGTCATTTTTGGAAATAATGCATGCAGTGCGGAAAGATAAACTATAACCGTGTCTCTTACAGTATACATCACTCTTTCCAAAAGAAAACAACAAAAACCCCGTCCTAGAAAAAACTACGGGCCGACTCAATGACTTGACTTTGGGGTTGGTTGGCGGCATAGAGGCAAAGATTGGTCCAGCAGGACGGTCCCTGTGTATGCATGGTTTCCGGTGCTATAGGGAGAACCGCTAACTAGGGATGGGGGCTCCCGATACAAGGGTGTGAATTCCTTGAAATCGAGCGAGGATCTTTGGGGGCCGGTTCGGTGGCATAGCCGACTCGATCCGTTCCCTTACTCGGTACCTCTGACTAACCTAGCTTCCTATTTTGGTGCCCGTGGGATTTCGAACAAGGTACCTAAGAACCCACTAGAATGATACGATGCAAATGCGTAAAGTAAATGCGAAAAATAAATGTGCTTAAGAATAAATGTGCGGAAAGCGATAAATAAACATGCAAGCAAGCAAACGGAATCGAGCCCGAACCCTCTAGATGTCCCCAGTGGAGTCGCCAAGCTGTGCGCACCTGAATTTAATCTGGTCGGGGCACGCATGCGCGAAGCCTATGCAACGCGGCTTGGGAGTATCCACCTTCCCGTGGGGATGCGCGACGGACACGCGTGAGAAGGAGTTGCCACTTACTGTTTACGACCCGTAGGTCGAGGGCCGTTGAGTCGCCTGGGTCTAGGGGTACGGGGTACACCTAAATGCTAAGGCAATGGTCATACGAAACCCGAGGTTCCGAATTCGGGGGTTCTATTATGTGCGGGCCTATATCCCGCGCGCCCTTTCGGTACTCTAGTTTGCTAGGCTTGTCGTTTTATTTATTTACCGCGTGATTTAGGGTTGCACTTGACTCGCCCGTTTTGACACCGTAAAGTCGATGAATCGATCAAGTTGGTCCAATAATCCGAAAGATGAGTGGGCTTGTGCGTCGAGGAATCGGTTCACTATCTTAGCGTTACAGTTCATCGAACCGTGATGGTCGATTCCCTGCGCGAACCGAGACCACGAGTGTTCGAGCTTACTCATCTCTTGGTAACGATGGACCGACTTGACCGGTTCGACACTCAGACCTCTCGCTTACCGATCGGGGATCCTTACAAATGAATGAATAGATGTACAAATAAGATCCTCGCAATGTACACTCGAATAATTACAATGTACAACTGAATAAAGTAAATGGATCCCGATCGATTTGCATTGGGCCAATATTCCACTCCGGCTCACCGTGTGTTTTGAATGACCGATAAATAAATTAAGGCAACACGGGCTCAAAGAGCCGGGGGTTGGGTCCGATCGAACCGACAGTTTGCAGGGGACTTGATTAGTTCCCATTGTAACCGTTGGACCGATCGAGCTCCCAGGTGATATATAAACACGTTTCACACATCCGATCCAAATTGCCTTCCACATAGGCCCCATTTGGAGCGTGATGGTGACTCGAGGCTAGATCTCATTCCGTACTCGGGTTGCACTCGCTCAGTGAATTAGGAGGCGTTGGACCTCGTGTTCGGTGATTTGGGGCGTTGGGCCCCGTGCAACATGTAACCTATCGGCTCGGACTCGAACCGTAACAAATTAGCAAAAATAAATGGAAAACAGAAGAAAACTGATAAATTGATGAAAAACAGACAATAACTGACAAGTATTGATAAATACAGACAAGTTGTATATTAGGCCGAATGTACATGATTTAATCAGTTATTGACCGGGGTTGATTAGCAAACAATGTGTCTAACCTAGGCAAACAAAGAAGTGGGTTGGGATGGGGTTCTAGGCCGATTACATGTGTGAATTTGTTTTAGAACTCTATTCAGTGAGGTGTCACTGCGGTTTCACCGAATTAGCCAAACTTGTATTTTTGACTCTAGATTGGAACCTAGCATTCCACCTATCCATTATCTAATGTTTGATCAAGTCAAGTACATGATTAATCTGGTTCTTCATGTTTTGTCACAGAAATAAAATGTTCACCACCGAATCTACAATAGGGAGATAGAAACACCGAAAGTGAACGGAATGGGTCGTGCGAATGAAACTCGCGCCCAAACAGGTTGCCCTTTCCCGTCCATAGATCGAGGTGTTTCCGACTCCCTAACGCCTATAATATCGGTGTATCGCGGAATGACGACTATGCCCTTGATCAGTAGAACATGTGCGGTTCACCTATAAATTAGAGATCGCGTGACACGAAGAGGTCTAAAAAGGACTCGCGCGTCTCGACTCGAGCCGCCTCAAATTGGGCCCGGACTCGAGTCATAGTATGCGAGTACTCGCTAGACACGATTCTATTCGTGTTACACGTCTCGGTGCTTTGAAATTGTGAGCTTTTAAAGAAAAGGGCATTTCCGCCGTTCCGTGAACCATCGATGCGTTTACGAATTAATAATCAATTTATCCAATTATTTGGTCCGAGTGATTTAATTAATCGAATGACACGTCCCGTTTATCCCCTTTGTGAAATTATTCGGTAACGGTGATCTTATGTCATGGACATTATGGATTTAACGAACAATGGTCCGAAGCCTACGCATCTATCATGTGATTATCACGTAGCCAATGATAAAACACGAACATCAATACACACAATTCTAAGGAACGATTCCGATCGTATCTTGCATGCATAATACGTCAAACAAGATAATAACACACGTTTTAATCAAATCGATGCCGCCATGGTCATAATCACGCAAAAGAGCATACAAACACGCACGAACAAAATATTTAAAGGAATCAATAAAACGACATCGACTCAAGTGATAACGAAACGGAGAAAACACGGGAACCAATCCATTTCGAGGAGAAAGAGGGCCTCCCGAACTTGTGTGGTCCAAGGAAGCTCTCGGCCACATTCCATCAAGAATGACCGAGAGCTTCCGTGGCTCACACGGGTCGGGATGATCTCTTCGGCCCCGGTTTGGATCCATTCCCATCATACTAACATGTTACACATGATTAACGATATTGGAGACATAGGAATCAACTTGTTTCGGGGGAAGAGAGACCGTCCTAGCCTCGGGTAAGCCAAGGGAGCTCACGGGTCCCCCCCTTGGGACTAGGCCGTGAGTTCCCGTGGCTCAACCATAGCCAAGGGGTCTCTCCCGTCTCGATCCGAGCCGTTTCCTATCATGGTACACGAGCTTATGCATCATACAGATATGATATGGAGGATGAACATACGTGCAATTACATGGGGATGCATGGACGTGCATGGAATGAACTAACTCGCATATTCTTCGGTTAATAACCACCTCAACGTCTTAAAACAAACAAATATGGAGAAACTAACTTCTCTAAGTCGTAGGGGAGTATTACCTAGCCTCGATGTACGAGGGAAAGAGTCAGGGAAGCGGCGAGAGGGTCGGGTGACCCAGCTGGACGCGATGGGCGACGGGCGACGGGCACCCGAGAGGAGCGGCAGCGGCAGCTTGGGGAAAATGGGGTCGGCACGACGACTCCGACCACGACACGGTGCAAGGTCAGGCTCCTTGGACTCCTAAGGGACGGACCTAGACGTTCGTAGACAGTCCCAAACGTGCCAAGGCCTAGACAAACCAGAAACGTGAGATAAAACTCGGTAAAAATTAATGGGACCCGATAAGAAGGAGGAGGTGGAACGGAGGTTGTGCATGGTTGAATGGCTCTCGGACCGTGACCACCTCTTCACGGGGGAGAGTGGGGGTAGTGAGGAACCCTTTGGACGTGATGGCACGACTCACTGAAGTCGTGGAGAGAAATGGCACGTAGTAGGAGTTGGATGCACTCGGCGGGGAGCTTTCGGGACCCGATGGTGTTTTCGGTTGGAACGTGGGGTTGGAAGCTTGAAACCGAAAATCTAAGCCTAGAAATGGACTTAGGGGGTGGGAAATATGTAGGCTAGGAAGTTTGGGGATGTTTGGCTTAAGTCGGGTCTGGTGGTGATCGGAATACCGGGTGGTTTTTCCGTTGATTTTGGCCAGTCTTGGCCACGGGACAGGCTGTGCAAGGATGAGGGGATGGGCTGGAGGTTGAGAGCTTTCTAGAGATAAGTTGGCTTGAGAGAGAGTGAGAATGAAGAAGTGATTACGTTGATGAAGCTTAGGGTTTATATAGGGAGGCTTAATGGCTCGTTTAAGTGAAGTTAAGTATGATTTTGGACGGGATTAGTGGGCTGCCGAAATTTGAAGGGGGTTAGGGTGGGGTTTGTGTCACTTAGAGTGTGGGGGAAGCAAGAGAGAAGTGATAGGAAGAGATGGATGGGTGATGGATGTAAGTGTGTAAGAAGATATTTCAAATTGTGTGGTGGAGGGAAGTGGCTTGGGGTTGAGCCACCGAATTGGGATTGAGCCGGCGGTGGAGGGAATTAGCTGCGGCTTGATGCGACCAAGCCATGGCTTGGGGTTTAGCCGTGGCTTGGGATTGAGCCATAGGCTCTTCTTGGTTCGAGGGAAAAGCCGGGAGAAGCTCGAGGCTCGATTGATTGCGCGTCCGATCTCCGAAGTCCGATTAATTGACAAATTTGGAATGTTTGCGCGAAGAGAATTTGAATGAGCCTAATATAGCCATATTTCATGTGAACGAATAATCGGGTGACCAGGCACCTCGAGAGTCGGTTTTGCCTCGTTTGGACATCCGGAGTGGGGTTGACCGTCCTCGTTCTACAATTGTTCCTCCGTGCATTGTAATGATCGTCCCGATGAGCTTTTTATTCCGTGTGGAATCGTTGGATCGCCATCCTCGACCGAAGATCATTGGCCGGAGGTGACCTAGGGATCCGCGATCGAGGCTTCCTCAGTGTTTCCCGAATGCCTTGAGGTGTTTGAAGATCGCTGTGGTTTCTGTCTGTCAGAAACGAACCCCAAAGACTTGCCGAGAGGCGTTTGCGACCACTGAAATGCCACTCGGGAGACCTAACTGACTTGTTTGGCCCGGGGTGCGAAACTCGGACGTCAACTTTCCACCGAATGAGCTCTGAGCGCTAGATCCTGTTTGAAAGGGGGCCCTTTTTCCAGGTTAGGGTCCACTCGGGAGACCAAGTCAAGTTCTGAAGGGCAATCTGAAACCTGTTCCAAGGTCTAGGTGGTCCTTGGGTGCGTGCAGGCCCGCTTCCGGGTGTCGTTCGCTTGTCCTTGGATCGGGCCCCGGGGAGCCCTGTTAGAAAAGGCACCTATGAGAGTTCGGGGGTGCCCCGGCTTAAGAAGGATGCCTCCAAAGCACGCTCGGACATGTCATCGGTCACTTTGGCACCGAGAGAGATTTTTAGAGTCCCATATTGGGCACGTTTCGATGCTTCGGTGATTCGGTGATGAATAGTGCCACTGTGCCAACTCCTGTTGCTTCGGGGCTCGTCGTCTGTTTACTCTTCCGATTGCCCTCCTGTGCCCTTCTAGTGGACCCTGCTTTGCTCTTGTTAATCATGACGCTGTACCCACACGTTCGCCACCAATCTCCCGATTATGAATAGTGACCCGAGTTTCGGCCGGGAATCCTTGTGTCGGGAGCCAGTGGACCAAAATGGGGTGCTGACAGATATGCTTGATGAGTTGAATGGTTCGAAGGTGTTTTCAAAGATCGATATGAAAAGTGAATATCATCAAATCCGCATGAAAGAAGGAGATGAGTGGAAGACAGCTTCAAGACCAAGCGTGGCCTATACGAGTTGATGGTTATGCCATTCGGATTGTCCAATGCCCCAAGCACCTTTATGAGGCTGATGAACCATGTCTTGCAGGAATTCATTGGCCATTTTGTAGTTGTCTACTTCGATGACATTTTGGTCTACAGCAGGACCCATTGAGGAGCATACCGAGCATCTCGGGAGAGTCTTCGAAACTCTGAGACGAGAGAAATTGTATTCCAAGTGGATCCATTCGCGAGTTATTCGTGCAAGAGGCCCATGCCGGGGGGTTAGCTGGCCATTTCGGGGGAGAAGAAGACTCTTGAGATGGTCAAGGTGCATTTCTACTGGCCACAAATTATTCGAGACGTGCACCGGATTAATGAACGGTGTATTACTTGCAAGAAGGCAAAAAAGTAAGGAGGCTCCCCATGGCCTATACATGCCTCTGCCACTACCGGTTCAGCCATGAATTGATGTGAGCATGGATTTCATGCTTGGCATACCAAGGACTCAGAGGGGTAAAGACTCAATTCTGGTAGTGGTTGATCGCTTCTCTAAGATGTCTCATTTCGTTCCTTGTCACAAGTCTGATGATACTTTCCACGTTGTTGATTTGTTCTTCAATGAAGTAGTGAGGATGCATGGTATTCCTATGAGCATTGTGTCTGATTGAGACCCTATGTTTTTGAGTAACTTTTGGAAGACCTTAGGCACCAAATTGCTATTCAGCACGGTTTGTCATCCCCAAACTGATGACCAAACTAAAGTGGTAAATCGTACTCTCTTCGCTTTACTTTAACCTGCTGTGAATAAAAACTTCAAGAGTTGGGATACCTGCCTTGCCCTAATTGAATTCTCTTATAATCGGAGCATTCATAGCTCGACTAGGAAGACTCCTTTCGAAGTGGTTTATGGCTCCAATCCTATCACACCCCTCGATTTGGCTCCTTTACCGGCCAATTCAAGAGTGTGTTTGGATGGTAAGAAACGGGCTGAGCAGATCAAAGCTTTACTTGAGCAAGTGAAGAAGCAGATTGAGAAGAAGAATGCACCATATGCTCAGGGCGCGAACAAAGGAAGGAAGCAAGTTCATTTCAATCCAGGTGATCTTGTTTGGATTCACCTTCGTAAGTAGAGGTTTCCAAGTAAGAGAAAGAGTAAGCTGATGCCGCGGGCTGAGGGTCCATTTCTTGTCAAGGAGAAGATTAATAATGACAATGCCTACAAGATTGAGTTACCCGATGATTACAATGTTTCAGCGACCTTCAATGTGAGGGACCTATCTCCGTATTTTGAAGATGAAGAAGATATGGATTTGAGGGCAAATCCTTCCGAACCGGGAGGGGATGATGTGCCCAAGAATACAGTTCAGGACAAGGCCAGATCTAGTTCACGTCCTATCACTCGTTCCTTGGCCAAGAAGCTTGCTGCAACTCTCCCCGGGCCCTTTACCTTACTTAAGTGCTTGGAAATAGGAGACGAGGAGTCCAGCCCAAAGTGATGGCCCATATTTTAAAAGGCTTGAGATGTTACGAGAAGATAATATTTCTATAATATAGTTTCTCTTAATAAGATATTATTTTCTATAATTGCTTGAGTCAGCAGTCTTAAGTTTCCTATTTCGAATTATTACCTTACTCTATTTTATGAAAGTAATCTAGAGGAGATTAGATATTACTTTCCTATTTTATAGTCAAGAGGGATGTCTTCCCTCTATATAAATATGCACCTATTGTAAGAGAATATGACAGACGATTTTGATGAATATTTGAATGAAATTGCCTGGAGCATTTCCTCTATATTCTTATCTAAACAAGTCCCTTGTTTAGTGGCGAAAACCCCGATTCTTATTGTTCTTCCATGAGTGTTGTACGGACCCGAATGTGGACTCTCGTCGGGGTTCGCATTGCGCGCTTTTGGATCGCGCGGCTTGGGAGTGTCCACCTTCCCGTGGGGACGCGTGACGGACACGCGTGAGAGAAGGAGTCGCCACTTATCATTTTACGACCCGAAGGTCGAGGGCGGATAAGTTACCCGGGTCTAGGGGTATGGAACACCTAGTTTGTCGTTAAGGCATTGATCTGTGCGGAACCGGAAAATCCGTGTTCGGGGGTTCATGTTACGTGCGGGCCTATATCCCGCACGCCCTTTCGGTACTCTGGTTTGCTAGGCTTGCATATTTTATGATTTACCGCGTGAATTAAGCTGCACTCGGCTCGCACGTTTTGACACCGGAGATTCGATGAACCAAACGATATCGGTTGAGAAGCCGAGAGAGAAGTAAACCCGTATGTCGGGGAGTTGGTTCACAATTTTGTGTTACAGTTCATCAAACCATGGAGGTTGAATCCCTGCGTGAACCAGAACCGCGAGTTCTTGGATTTACTTGTATCTGGGCAAGCATTAGACCGATTCGATTAATTCGACTCTTGGACCGTTCGCTCACTGACTGGAATTCTTACAGAATAAATGTACAAAATAAAATCCTTACAATGCTCTCAAAAACAATAAATACAAATTACAAAAGGGTCGAATTCCAGTCGTTTCGCGTTCGGTTATTATTCCACTCTGACTCACCGTGCGTTTAGGGAAAAGACCGAAGAACTGAAATTCAATGGACGCTCTCACTGAATAGGGCGTTGGACCCTGTGAGTGTTGATTAGGGTGTTGGACCCAGTGATCGATGATTAGGGCGTTGAACCCTAATATTATTCGGCCTAGGGATCAGGCTCGACCCCCATGGCAAACAGGTGCGGAAAGATGACACGCGACATGTTAATAACAGACAAAGTGTTTGTTATTGTCGTGTTTACGTGAATTAACAGATTATTAATCCAGGGGTGTTTTTGCAAGCAAATGCCATATGCTAAACAATCAAACATGTGCCAATGTTTTAGCATTCGGCTTTGTTTTGAGAACTTGACGAAGAGAGTCAAATCTCATGTGTGTGGATTGCTTTTACAGTTGTTCTGTAGTGTGACACTGAATTTCCACTGAATTAGCCAAACTCGTGTTTTGACTCTAGATTTGGAATCTAGAATTCCTCCTAACCATTATCTAGCATTTGGTTAGGTCGAGTGAAAGGTTAATCAGCATTTTGCATGTTTTCTGACAGAGATAACTGTTCTAGTTACCCGAGTCTATGTTAGGATGACAGAAACTCATCAGTTAGATAAGAAAGGCTATGCAGATGAACCTGCACCTGAATAGGTAGCCCGTTCTTATCCCGTACTGTAGTGTTTCTGTCATGCTAACCCTAAGGGTGTCGCTGAATTGTGAAAAGACGATTTTTGCCCTTTATTTGAAAATTGTTTTCAGAAAAGGGGAAACATCGTAGTGCGGGCCACCTCGGCCTGTAGCCGGTGTCGACCAATTCCCTGGATCTTCCAGGGTTGTGCAAGAACCCCGAGAAAGCCAAAGAACCGGTCGATCTGCCCGGAAGTGATCTAGAAAGATCTTTTGTATCCTGACCTAAGTTACCTGGAATCAGGTAAAAACTCAAGTTGAGATACAGAAGCCCTTTTCAGACGTCCATGCTACATCGGACCGCGCGTTTTGGGTTTTGAAATTGATAAGTGTGAAAAGGGCACCAACGTCATTTGACGACTCGTCGACGCGAGTTATCAGTTAATGGCCAATTCGTGCAAACTTTATCAGTGCGAAGTGGGTTTAATCATGTGAGTGTCCCGATTAACCCATTTGTGGAATTAATGCTTAAGGGTTATTGCCGAATGCATTAATTAAGAAAACGATTCGTGATTCGATGACCAAAATGTATCCATAACGATCAAGGATAATTCAGTTGAATAACCGACAATATCCTTATAACCGAATGGATCCAAATGAGTCCTCGATACATGAATCCATGCACGTTTATTTTAAAAGAGTCTTTAAACGATACTTTAACATAGGAATCGTAAAGACATTGAAGTTAAAATTCACACAATCCGATAAACGAATTAAACTCGAGATAAGGAAATCATTCTTGACCCAAAGAAGGCCAAGAAGCCCTCGGCTTCACCTTGTAAAAGGTGGCCGAAAGTTCTCATGGCTCCATCCGAGTCACAAATGATTTCCTAGTCGCGGTTTAATTATTTTTCGCATGCTCAAACATCAACCACGATAAATAACACTTCTTTTTAACAAAAAGCCGGTGTTATCATGATTTGTTTAACTCATTTAAACATACAAACATTCACAAACATGTTAGTTGGGGAATAGATAAAATAACACCGGCTTCATGCATGCAAGAACAACAAAACAAGCTCGGAAACTAACTTGGATCATCTAAGGAGACCGATCTTAACCCGAAAAGAGCAATTTAAGTCTCAACCCTCTCATTTAGAGACTTGGCCGAGAGTTAGTTTGCCATAGCTGGGTCGGGATAGTCTTCTTTACGACGATCCAAACCCTTTTCCGACATGCTAGCAAGTCATAAGGTAGTGCACATGCATAATATAACATAAAATTGCATAAAAATAGAATCTTGCATGTTAAACATGAATGAAACACCATAATACTCCATAGCCATGCAAAAATATAAAAAGCCTTAACTCCTCTAGGTCGAGAATGTTTTACCTAGCCTCGGGATACGAGGAAAGAGTAGGGGAAGTGTTTGAGAGTCGGGTGACTCGGTGGAACCCTTGAAAGAATATTCGGGTGCAAGGGTGGACGCGCACGGATACGACCAAGCACGGCGACGGGCGTCGGGATGACGGGTGTTGGCGGGCACGGTGACAGGCACGGGCGTGCTGGATGACGGGCGCTGGTGGCGCTGGTGACAGGCACAGGCGTGCTGGATGACGAGCGCTGGTGGCGCTGGTGACGGGCACGGGCGTGCTGGATGAAGAGCGCTGGTGGCGCTGGTGACGGGCACGGGCGTGCTGGATGACGAGCGCTGGTGGCGCTGGTGACTGGCACGGGCGTGTTGGATGACGAGTGCTGGTGACGCCGGTGGCACTCGATGACGCCGGTGACGAGCGTTGGTGACAAGCACGGGTGACGGGCTCAGGTGCGCTCGATGACGGACGCTGCTGGGCTCGATGACGCTGGTGACGGGTTACTGTTCACCCGAGAGTTTGAATCTCGCCCGAAATGACTAAAACGACCTAAAATGATGAGCAAATGACTTCAAACTAAAAAAATGGGTTCAGAAATGGAATCCTTGGGTCCGAAACATGTGATCCATGAAGTTTGAGAAATTTTGGATATAAGTCGGAATAGTGCCCGCTATGGATCCCGACCTAAACTCCAAGGATATTTGGCTTGGTTTTCGGTTTTCATGAAGTTATTTGCTTGTTGCTTGTTTCTAAGAAGTTGAGAGCATTTTCTAGAGGGAGAAACTAGCAAGATCATGTATGCTTCATGAGTGATTAACTTAATGACAAGTATGCAATATATATGTGAAGCTAATGAGCAATTAAGCAAAACAAAGCACCATTAAGGGCCTCGTTAACAAAGTCGGTTGCCCTAATGGAGATGGGGATGAATGTCATCCAAGTATCTTGATGAGGAAAAGCCAAGAAGCATTAATGGAGATGGAGTTAATGGCTTGAGTGTTGACTAGAAAGACCAAAGATATTTTGGGCTTGGTGAGGGCAAGAGAAGAAAAGGAAAAGGCCGAAAGTTTTGGGGCAAAGGGCGGCTGCCCTTGGGCAACCCGTGGGTCCCACGGCTCGTGAGGAGAAACCGGGAAAAGACTCGGGTCTCGATTGGTTGCGCATTCGAAGTTCGTGGTTCGAATTGAACGTCGAATTGTCGATATACGCGAGAAAACGGAGTTAATGAGCCCGAGATTGACATTTTTCATGGATAAATGTCCCGGATGTGTGTGAGGCTCGGAAGCCGGTTTAGCTCGTTGCAAGTGACCAGGGCGAAGTTGTCCGCTTCTGACAGCATATCTCGTATCTGCATCTCACGTTGGTCATTTTGACATAAATTGTCAGACAACGTGAACAATCATCCCTTAAGCCGGTAATGCTAACGTGGGGCCTGAGACGTCCTAGGAGGCCGAAACTGGATTTCTCAGGATGACTTCTGAGTTGCTTGGGCACTCCGGAGATTACTGTAATCTCTGTTTGTCAAGATCAGACCTCCAAGGACTTGAAAATTGTATCTAAGGCCTCTAAAGCACTGCTCGGGAGGTCTAGATGAGTTGTGTGATTTATTCCGACGATTCCACATTGAGCCTTGAGAAGGCTAGCATTGTGTAACGTAAGCATTCGGCGTCAAGTTTCCCCAAAGAGGACCTCCGGATATGGATTTCCACTGAAAATGGTCATTTCCGCTCCTCGGAGGTTACTCGGGAAACCGTGAAGGGTTTTGCTGTCTGTTTTGCCCAATTGTGAATGTCTGCTAGAGTTTTCTGGGCAATGCGGTATGAACTTCGTTTGCCGTAATTCCATCAGACCATTCTCCGGCTATGCTCTTCTGAAGAGGGGTATGCTTGTTTTGCCATTCGGAAGTCATTTGAAGTGTCTGTGTGACTTCCAAGAGACAATCTGAAGCATTGTTCATGCTCTGTGTGCTGATGGGGCATGGCCGCGTCTGATATTTGGCATTAACTTTTCTCCAGGAAATCGGTATTTTTGGACTTCCACTAAAAAGTTGTCTGTATACAGAAAGTCGTTCTGTATACAGCAGATGATTTGTGAAATGCCTTTGAAGACACTTTTCATCTTTTTGGCACTGATGTGGATTTTTGGAGTCCAATATTTTACTATCTTCCGACGACCGAGCGAACTATCGGGAAATAGTACCGTCCGTGTGATATACTGAAAATGCCGGTTTTGGACATTGTTGAACTCTCTAGTCGCTCTGTTGCCGTTTGGTGACCCCTGGAGTCCTTCTGTCACATCCATGGGTCATTTGCTCAATTTTGCCGACTTGAGGATGAATAGTGATTTCTTGCTCTGCCGAGCCGTTTTCTGTATTCTGCTCAAGTCGCGGCTTGGATCATGGCTAATATCGTTGTTTGGAATGGTGAGCCAAAATGGGGTGCTGACAGCTTGCCCCTCTTTGACTGCTTGCTCGAGTAGAGGATGCAATCAAAGATTTCAGAAGCACCCCAGTTTGATAGCAATGATCAAGGTGGAATTTCCTATATGGCCCTCTCCTTCTTGTTTTGGATATGTGGGATGTTGTACCTGATAAAACGGAAATATAGTGAGATGCGCACAATAGACTTGTAGAGTCCGGAACAGAGCTGAAATAGGCAATTAAAGTCGGGATTGACCAGACGGGGACTGACCCCAGTGCAGAAAGTAAAGTCGGGATTGACCCGAAGGGGATTGACCCCGGTAAAGTCGGGATTGACCCGAAGGGTTTGCAATATGCACGGGGCGCATACCGAATGAACTGCATGGTTCAAAGGCGCCTACCCGGTGGACTTGCGAGGTGCACGAGCGCTTGCTCGGCGGGTTTGCAAGGTGCACTGCGTTCCTGAGAAGGTGCACGCCAATTAAAGTGCATTGCGGAAATAAATGTGCACTGCGATCCTGAGAAGGTGCACGCCAATTAAAGTGCATTGCGGAAATAAAGGTGTACTGCGATCCTGAGAAGGTGCACGCCAATTAAAATGCATTGCGAACATAAAGGTGCACTGCGATCCTGAGAAGGTGCACGCCAATTAAAGTGCATTGCGGAAATAAAGGTGCACTGCGATTCTTAGAAGGTGCACGCCAATTAAAGTGCATTGCGGAAATAAATGTGCACTGCTATCCTGAGAAGGTGCACGCCAATTAAAGTGCATTGCGGAAATAAATGGGCACTGCGATCCTGAGAAGGTGCACGCCAATTAAAGTGCATTGCGGAAATAAAGGGGCACTGCGATCCTGAGAAGGTGCATGCCAATTAAAGTGCATTGCGGAAATAAAGGTGCACTGCGATCCTTAGAAGGTGCACGCCAATTAAAGTGCATTGCGGAAATAAATGTGCACTGCTATCCTGAGAAGGTGCACGCCAATTAAAGTGCATTGCGGAAATAAATGGGCACTGCAATCCTGAGAAGGTGCACGCCAATTAAAGTGCATTGCGGAAATAAAGGGGCACTGCGATCCTGAGAAGGTGCACGCCAATTAAAGTGCATTGCGGAAATAAAGGCGCACTGCGATCCTGAGAAGGTGCACGCCAATTAAAGTGCATTGCGGAAATAAAGGCGCACTGCGATCCTGAGAAGGTGCACGCCAATTAAAATGCATTGCGGAAATAAAGGCGCACTGCGATCCTGAGAAGGTGCACGCCAATTAAAAGGCATTGCGGAAATAAATGTGCACTGCGATCCTGAGAAGGTGCATGCCAATTAAAGTGCATTGCGGAAATAATGGCGCACTGCGATCCTGAGAAGGTGCACGCCAATTAAAGTGCATTGCGGAAATAAAGGCGCACTGCGATCCTGAGAAGGTGCACGCCAATTAAAGTGCATTGCGGAAATAAAGGCGCACTGCGATCCTGAGAAGGTGCACGCCAATTAAAGTGCATTGCGGAAATAAAGGTGCACGAAGTAAATGCAAACGCTGAGGAGTGGTGTGAGGTGTGGAAGGAATCATTGTACTTCCTCCATCACTGAGTTCGTCCATGTCGCAATCGATGCTGCGGTAGGATGCTTCATTGCTTGCCAACTGATTTTGATGTCACTGAATGCCTGGAGTGCTATCCTGAAGGTCTCTCTTCGGATTTAGACTGTAGTTTTTGGCATAAGGCAGACATGCATTCGTCAAAGAGAAACTCTTTTCGGGGTTCACATCCTGCTTCCTGCATCTAGAATCAAAAGAGCTAATAGTGGTTGTCAATCTTACTCTATAGCCATAATGAAGATGTGTAAAGAAGTCTGAATGATAATGCTTTGGGGATTTGAACATGATGACCATTTAAAGGGGTGGTCGTCTCCCGCTAAATTGTGACTCGACAAGAAAGGCTTATGTTTACAGAACGGGCATGACCCGTAGAATTTGCATTAAGGTAAACGAAGGGATTTTGGGATCCTCCACATCAAGGATACGACGATTCGACTGCATGTCGAAACGTGTCTTGTGCTGTGAGAGTCAAAGAGAGTTTGCTTGCATCGGAGACTGCCAAACTACTACTTGTTGTCGCTTCACTCTGAGTGTAGCTGTCATTTCATAGTCGAGCTACCGAAGGCCCCTAACTTTTGCCTAGGTCGCAAGACGCGTGACGACCTAGCGGGGTATTCTTTTAGACTCTTCTCTCATTTAGAGCTCACCTTTTGCTATGACCGTCCTGATTGGATCTGGTCATACCTCTCGGTTCCTCTAACTTTTGCCTAGGGCACCCTTTCGGGTTTTCACTCTAGCGAGGATTTCGTTTTGTACTCTCATTTTGCCACGGCCCCCCTTTGCGGGATTTTAAACCGTGCCCCTCATTCCCTAATTTTTGCCTAGGCCGCCTCAAAGAGGTTTTCAACCTAGCGGGAGATTCATTATTTTTCTCTCAGGAAAAGTTCAGAGAAAGGGAAAGAGCAGAAGAGGGGAGTGTATTAGTAAGCAGAAATGAAAGTGTTGGGAAATTGTACATGCGACGAAAGCTAAAAATGTAATGTACATTTGAGAAAAACATCCACAGTGGAATGAGAGAAACACCATCACGGATAGTATTTCTTAAGTGTATCAGCGTTGACCGGAAGAGCGTTCTCGTTCCCGTCCATATCATTGAGAATGATTGCCCCCCCGTCAAAGACTTCTTTAACGATGAAGGGACCGTCGTATTTGTAAGCAAACTTGCCCCTGGAATCAGGGGCGATATGCAAAACTTTCCGCAGGACGAGGTCGCCGGGGCTGAACTCGCGGGGACGAACTTTCTTATTAAAAGCTCGGGCCATTCTTTGCTGATAGCACTGACCGTGGCAAAGTGCTGTTAGCCGCCTCTCATCAATGAGATTAAGCTGTTCGTAGCGTTGCTTCGCCCATTCTGCTTCCTTGAGCTTGGACTCGGCGAGGACCCTCATAGAGGGAATCTCTACTTCGATTGGAAGAACTGCTTCCATGTCGTAGACCAAAGAATACGGGGTTGCTCCAGTGGACGAGCGGATAGAAGTCCGATACGCCAAGAGTGCGAACAGGAGCATCTCGTGCCAGTCTTTGTAATTCACTGTCATCTTTTCAATGATTTTCTTTATGTTCTTGTTTGCTGCCTCTACCGCGCCGTTCATTTGTGGACGATACGGAGAGGAGTTGCGGTGTAGGATCTTGAACTGTGCACAGAGCTCGTCAATGAGCTTATTATTCAAATTCTTGGCGTTGTCTGTGACAAGTGTCGCAGGGACCCCGTAACGTGCGATAATGTCGCGTTTGAGGAAGCGTGCCATGGTCTTTGCAGTGACCGATGCCAGGGTGATAGCTTCGATCCATTTGGTGAAGTAATTGATAGCTACCAGTATGTACAAGTGCCCATTGGATGCTTTGGGGTTAATAGGACCAATCACGTCCATGCCCCACATTGAAAAGGGCCACGGAGCAGCCATTGGATGCAGCTCGTTGGGTGGTGCTCTGATCTGATTTGCATAGACTTGACACAAATGACAATGCCTGACATGTTTGACGCAGTCAGTCTCCATGGTGGACCAGAAATACCTGAGTCGCATGAGCTTCTTTGCTAGCATGAGCCCGTTCATGTGAGGTCCGCAATTTCCCTCGTGCACTTCTTCCATGAGGCGTTGTGCCTCATTTTCATCAACACACCGAAGTAGTGTGGCATCGAATGAACGGCGGTAGAGGGTATCACCACTCAAGAAGAAATTTGCTGCAATGCGCCGAAGAGTCCTCCGGTCATGTCGATCGGTGAACGCTGGGAATTGACCCGTTTGTAGCAAGTGTTTAATGTCTGCATACCACTGTTTGCCGTCGACAGCGTCGATTACATCGCAATGGGCAGGACCCTGAGCAATCTCAAACTCGAGGGGCTCGATGAGATTCTCTTTTGTGATGCTAACCATGGAAGCGAGCGTTGCGAGTGCATCGGCGAACTGGTTCTTCATGCGCGGTGTGTATGTAAATGAGATGTCCTTGAAGTTCTCTGTCAAGTCTTCGAGATACTCATGATATGGGACCAGTTTCGGATCTTTCGTCTTCCACTGTTTGAGTGTCTGAAAGATTGTGAGCATAGAATCTCCAAACACTTCGAGCTCCTTGACTTTGAGGTCGATCGCCGCCTGCAAGCCGAGGATACATGCCTCATATTCGGCTATGTTATTGTTGTAGGGGAAATCAATCTTCGCTGCAACAGGGAAATGACGCCCTTCCGGGGATATCAGCACTGCACCATCAAAGTACATCTTCCATCTGGTAATTTCCTCCTCACCACTCATTTGGAGGATTCCTTCGTCTGGAAAGTCAGAGTCGATTGGTGTGTCATCGACAATTGGGAACTCTGCTAGATGATCTGCTATCGCTTGGCCCTTCATTGATGTGCGCGACACATATCCGATGTCGTACTCCGTCAGTTGGCAACGCCATTTTGCTATATTCCTCATGGAGGACGGAGTGCTAAGTAGATATTTCAAAGGATCTGTCTTCGACAGTAGGCGAACAGTATGGTAGAGAGTGTATTGCCGGAGCCTTTGCATGACCCACACAAGTGCGCAACACATTTTCTCTATCTCAGGGTAATTGGACTCCCCTTCAGTGAACTTTTTGCTTAAATAATAAATTTCTCGCTCTGCGTGAGAGGAATCGTCCTTTTGCCCTAACATGCATCCGATGGATTGTCGGCGTACCGTCAGGTACAGAATGAGAGGACGATCTAGTGAGGGTGGAACCAACACCGGCGGCTGAATTAGGTATGCCTTGATGATATCAAAAGCTTTCTGACACTCGTCATCCCATTCGACCGCTGCATTTTTGTGAAGCAAACGGAAGAGTGGTTGGCACTTATCTGTCAAATTTGCAATGAAACGCGCAATGTAATTCAGCCGTCCTAAGAAGCTCCTTACTTCGCGCACTGTCGATGGAGGGGGCAATTCCATGATCGCTTTAACCTTGTCGGGGTCGACCTCGATGCCTTCCTCACTAACTATAAACCCTAACAATTTCCCTGACTTGATGCCAAATGTACATTTCGTTGGGTTAAGTCGGAGTTTATACTTCTTGAGACGGTCGAACAGTCGCTTGAGGTTAACCAAATGATCTTCTCCTTCTTTGGACTTCGCAATCATGTCGTCGACATAGACCTCGATCTCTTTATGCATCATGTCATGAAAGAGAGTGACCATTGCCCGTTGATAGGTTGCCCCGGCATTTTTGAGACCGAAAGGCATGACCTTGTAGCAAAATGTACCCCACATCGTGATGAATGTGGTTTTGACTTTGTCTTCTTCGGCCATCTGAATCTGATTGTATCCAGAGAAACCTTCCATGAAGGAAAATTGTGTGTGGCGTGCTGTATTGTCCACCAAGACATCGATGTGAGGCAGCGGAAAGTTATCCTTTGGGCTAGCCCTATTGAGATCTCGGTAGTCGATGCAGACTCTGACTTTCCCATTCTTCTTTTCCACTGGAACAATGTTCGCCACCCATTCAGAATAATTGCATACCTCCAAGAATCCCGCGTCTACCTGCTTGATGACCTCTTCCTTAATGCGTAAGAGAAGGTCAGTTCGTTGGCGTCGCAAGTGTTGGCGCTTGGGTGGGAATCTTTCAGTGTCGAGTGGAAGGAAATGCTTTACGATCGAGGGGTCTAGGCCTGGCATATCAGCATAGGACCATGCAAAGACCTCTTGATACTCTGTTAAGAAGTCGATCATTCGGGCCCTCTGTGCAGGGTCGAGTCCCGTTCCGATTCTAAGGGTGCGTGGTTCTTCTGCATTGCCTATGTTGATGTCTTCGGTTGGCTCGACGGAAGTGAGTTGGTGGTTTTCGAGACGATGCAAACTCTCTTCTATCTCGGGCACGCGACCGTCCTCGTCAAGTCCTTCCCCAAAGTATATGGGTAGAGACTTTCCGAGGTGTGTTTCGAGTGAATCCGAATCGTTATATCCGTGATTTGGATTCGATTGGAGCCTGGACATGAAAGTGAATTGTTTTAGAAATTAAAGATGCTAGAAGTAAGTGCAAGAGAGAGAATTTAGACACAGGAAATCAAAAAGCATGCAGGGATTCTATTAACAAGCCATAACAAAAACCCCTCTTCTGTCATGTGGCTTATGGCATTGCCGACATGCAGGTAGCATTATGTATAAAGACCGTCTTACACATCGGCAACTATGGCTGAGTAGAGCGGAATTGAAGTCCAGTTGGTAAGCTCCTCATCCTTCCGTGCAAGGTGGATATGAACCTTAGAAGATGTCTCCTCAGTGACGGCATATATGGCTGGCAAAGCCAAAAACGCTTCGACTGCATCCGAAGAGAAGTCATATGTTTCAGTGATCGGGCTCTCAGAGGTGCCTCCCATGATTTGCGGTGGTACTGCAAAAAACTGTGAGAGGGGTGGAACCGGAATGCCCCTACAAAGCTTTCCGTAATATACAGCAAGGCGGTGTAGATGTTTTCCACGACGAGCTTGCATGATCTCATGGCAGGAGGGGCGAAAGCCAAGTCCTCTCCTATTGCGGTATTCCTCCATTTCAATCGGTCGAAGGATTCCTTGTGCACGTGCCCCGAGTCCAGTTCCAGTGACATAATTGTTCTTCAAGAGAACCTTTCCAATCATGCGATCAGTTCGTGATGGGCTGACCTCTCCGTAGTCTCGAATTACGGAGATCGTGTCGAAAGAATGGAAGGGAAGATTCTGGTCTTCGCCAATGCTGATATAAGGGATAGCCGTTTCCTTATAGACTGCATAATCTTCCTCGTCGTTGACAGTGATGAGTTTGCTTTCGGCAAAGAATTTCAACTTCTGGTGCAATGATGAAGGAACGGCGCCGGCAGCGTGAATCCATGGCCTTCCGAGTAGGAGACTGAAAGCATTGGGTATTTCAAGGATCTGGAAGGTAACAGAGAATGAGCAAGGACCCACATCAATTAGGAGATCAATTTCACCGTTCACCACTCTCTTAGAGCCGTCAAAGGCTCGAACGGTGGTCTTGCTTGCACGAATGCGACTCATGTCCACGTTCATCTGTTTCAATGTGGAGACGGGGCAAACGTTAAGAGCAGAGCCGTTGTCGATCATGACTCGACCAACGACGTGGTTGTTGCACTTGCAAACTATGTGCAATGCTCGCAAGTGTCCTTGTCCTTCCGAGGGAATTTCGTCTTCCGAAAAGGAAATCTGATTCGAGAAAATAGAGTTCACCGTCTCCTCGATTCTATGCGGTGCAGTATCTTTCGGGACTTGTGCCGCAGTGAGAACTTTCAGCAAAGCATTCCAATGAGATTCGGAGTTCAAAAGCAATGCGAGCAACGATATATGAGCTGGTGACTTGCTCATTTGCTCGACCACTTTGTATTCGCTTGCTTTGATCACCTTCATGAAATCTTCGGCTTCTTGATCGGTGACTTTCTTTGTAGAGAGTGACACGGCTTTTGGAACGGTTGAGAACTCAGTAGCGGGAGCCTTTCCTTTGTCAACAGGCTCTGGACCCTGATAAACCCGTCCTGAACGCGTGATTCCCATCGCGCCCATTTCTAGTTCTGCACTGGCAACCTCGCTTTCATATGTTCAGGGAACTCGGCTACCGTGATAAGGCTCCTTTGCAGGAACTTCGATAACGAACGGGATGGGAGCGAATGCGACTTCTACTGGATCATAGTTAATGGCAAATGGAGTTGAGGCCTTTTGCAAGTCTTCTTCCTCATCAATAGCAGTAATGCTAATCATGTTCACAGAAGGTCCTGAACCTGATCCATGATCGGGAAGAGGGTTTGCACGGACATTCGGCGGCTTCACCTCATTAAAGGAGATTTGTCTTGCATCAATCATCTCCTGGATTTTATCCCGGAGTCTCCAACAAGTATCCAGAGTGTGACCAGGAGCACCTTGATGAAATTCACAGCGAAGATTTTGGTTATGCATGGACGGATCGAAACGGGGACCGGGTGCTTCTGTTTTGATCTTGTAGCCTGCAAGGAGCTGTCCGAATATGTGAGAGGGGGGAGCTGGTAAATTGGTGTATTGCTTGCGTGAACACGGTTGAGCAGCACTGTCTTGTTGAGTTCTAGGAGCTGGAACGCGTTGAGCCGGCTGAGGAGGTCTCAAAGCCGGGGGTCTAGCTTGTTGAACTTGAACAAGAGGGTACTGTTGCGGAGGTTGAGACTGGATAACAGTGGGCGGGGTTGAGAAATAAGCTTGCGGCGTTTGATGAGGTTGCACATAATGCGGGGGTGTAGTCCACCGAAATTGGCTGTGGAGCTTGATGTCCCGAATTGACGATGCCAATAGTCGCGTCTTTGCCTCTTCTGGATATTCCGGCAGTTTGTTTCTTCGGTGTCTCTCCATCCTTCTTCCTTGACGGGCCTTCAATTCTTCCTAGCTTAACACCCATATCCAACTTCTTTCCTGCCTCAATCAGGTCTGAGAAAGAGGAAGTATGAGCCAGGAGATGTGAGTAATATGCGCCTCTGAGCGTAGAATGAAACAGTTGAACTTGCTGTCGCTCAGTGATTGGAGGAACGTGCTTTGCCGCTTTTCCCCTCCATTTCGTTGCGTATGCTTCGAAAGTTTGACTTTCTCTCATCTCTGTCATGCTAAGATCAAGAAGAGTAGGAGGTGTCTCTGCACAGAATCGGTACTGGTCGAGGAATTTCTGAAAAAGATCTGTCCATGTAGGGATATCGCCGGCTTTCAGGGTCATAAACCAATCTAACGCCGATCCCGTAAGACTGTCTTGGAAAGTCTGAATGATAAATTCCTCGTAATCCCAATACGAAAGCATTTTGCTATGATAGTGACGGAGATGATGCCGAGGGTCTTTGGTCCCGTCGTATCTCTTAAAATCTGGAATCTTGATCTTAGGGGGCAACAGCATGCCCGGAAAGAGATTCCAATCACTGTCACCAAAGTCAGGATGGGACGTGCCTGCTTGGAGGGCTCGAATGGTTTCCTCCATTCTCTTCATTCTTTTCTCCTGTTCATTTTCAGGAGGAAAGTTCGTCGGTGGAACTGCAGGAGCGGCATGAGTAGGCGTGCCTGGTTCAATGGGGGGAATATTTAGAGGCGGTGGAGTTTGGTAGGAAACGCTCATTTGGGTTTGTGGAGCTTGGAAGGAAAAAGGTTCCGCAGCGGGAGCAGGGATTTGTGTGATCGCGACTGGAGGAACCGTCGGTGGTAGATCGGTGTAAATTGGAGATTGAGTAGGTATGGTGAGCGGCGGCAAAGTGAGCATCGCGGGATCTGTCGATAGGAATGCCGCGGGTGGAAACGGCACTGATGTAGGAGCCGGTGGTGGTGGCATAGGATCACTGACTGGGCTGACTGTCGGCACATATGTCATTGCTGGAAAAGACATATCTTCGCTATTCGTCACATAAATAGGCGGGTCGATCGGATTCCGGTGAACAGTTGTCTTGCGTTCAGGAGGTGGAGTGTGGCTCGAGGAAGCTCGGTTTTGATCTCGAAGCATAGCCATGAGCTCTGTCATATTGGTATTCATGTTGGCAGCCAACTGATTAACCATCCCTTCGAGTGCGGCGAAATGCACGGGATCTACAACATTGGATGGCGCCTGTGTAGGAGAAGGGAGGTGCGTTAGAAGAACACCGGAATACGCTATAGATGCTGGAGATGACATCACGTGCGTGTCTTGCGGAAGGGAGTGTGCCGGCATTGGTGGTGCGTCTTGCTCCGAGATAACGGGTTGTTGCTCTTCGGCCATTCTGCCGCGTGCACGAGTAGGATATCGATGTGACGCCAGTTGTTAGTACCTACATGTACAAGTGTATGAGTGTAATTGTTATGTGTTGATCATCTTCAAAATGACAATGTATGAATGCATGAGATGTATGAGTTTAAAAACACTAATGCCATTACATCAGTTTGATTCACGTTCCATAATTTACAAAGGCAGTCTGTTTGAAAAGGAAACATAAACATTAAACCGACAACTGTTACAACCCGTAGCTGAGTGAGCGCTACGCGGGTCCTGTACAGGCAAAAACGCTCAGCAACTGAGCTCAAGGATGGGAGATCTTGCACGCTCTTGCCTGCGCTCGATCCAACGTAGCGTTCAAACGCGCTATCTCCCTGTCTTGGCTCACTACGCGTGCACGAGTTTGAGCTAACTCGCTCTGAAGTTCTCTGTGATCAGTGAGTTCTGCACGAATATCCACAAGCTCACAGCGAAGACGATCTCGCTCTGCCCTAATGACTTGCAGTTCTGTGCGCACGGTTCCTTGGACTGAACTCTCTGCATCTGGAATGTCTGCTTGCGGTGTCTGCAGCATCTGTGGCATGCGTAGCCGACGAACAGGTGCGAATCCATACGGATGGAACTGCATCACATACGCTACTGTAGCTGAGAAAGCTCGCTCCTCGTCAGTGGGATGCTCTGGGAAGTACAGTTCCTGGACGATGCTCGTGCTCCATAAGCGTTGGACCTCTCTAACCCGTAGAATCCTATCCGGGAGTGAAATTGTGGTGTTTGCCCACCTGAAGTGGTGTGAAGTGCGATCTGCCTCTATAGGAATATCTTGTAGCCCACCGAGTTGTCTGATGACTCGGGCTGGAAAGATAAGTGTGCTCCCTAAATGACTGATTAAGGGAAGTCCTATAACTGAAGGACATCCAATGATCATGGGACCGCCAGGATTCCAACGTGTAGTCCATAAAAACTGTACTGGGGTGAGCTCTTCCATAAACCGCATCCAGTCGGTGTAGTTACGGTCGGAGGGTCGAAACACATGAAGTAAACGAGCGATGAGTGAGCGCTCGTCGGTGATACATGGAAAAGGATGGGATAAGCCGAACAGCCTGATGTGTGCTAGAAGCCAAATCTGAAGCAAATGTGGGGATCCTCTCATCCTGCCTCGTCGATTCTCTCGTACATAGTCAAGAGACCGAATGGTCTCAGCCAAAACGGCTTCCACATAACTATGGCCTCCTACCACTTGGAAGATGACCTGAGCAAGTGCCCCGTCTGTGAGATTCGACGAGTACGGGAACAACATAGTCCCGAAGATGAGCAAAAGAAACCCGTGACAAGCGTCACGCTGATAAGATTCTCCCGTGGCATTCAGAGCACGGGCCTGTATGAAATCTATGAGCCATGTGGTCCTAATGCTGTGCTCCCCTCCATACTGAAGCTCGCAATAAATTTCTTCGTTGCGGAGACCTAAAAGGATGGCTAGTCTGTTCTGTATCGTGGCAAACTGGTTAGGCACCACGATGTCGTGAATCAGTGTAGACCGCTGAAGGAGTGCCGCATATTCTTTTACTGTAGGGCTAATTCTGTTCCATGAAAGCTGAAAACGGCTCGTTGAGTGTCCCAAAAACTAATGGCAGTTCTGAGTAGGGTCCAATCGATGGGAGAATCAGCGAGTAATGGTAGGTCTTCTATGATGAGCCGGAAGAATGCACGGTCCACTGGGCGAAATGTGTTCCAAAGGCGAGTAATGTCCGCAGATGGTGTGATGATGATATCAAGCCTAGGACAGGGACGCGAGCGATCCATTCTTACCTAAATGGAAAAGATGTTGGTTTAATGTTTATAAACAAACTGATGCAATGTCCTAGTTTGTTTTGAAAATATGCATGCAGGTGCAGAAAATAAACTATAGCACGAGTTCTTTACATTATACAACACTCATTTAGTGAAAACAACAAAAGGCTCGCCTAAAAGAAAAACTACGAGCCGACTCAAAGACTCAACTTTTGGGTCGGTTGGCAGCGTGAAGGTTATTTTTGGTCCAGCATGACAGTCCCTGTTTATGCATGGTTTCAATGTTCTACAGGGAAAACCACTAACTAGGGATGGGGACTCCCGATTCAAGGGTGTCAATTCCTTGAAATCGAGCGAGGATCTTTGGGGGCCGGTTCGGTTGCGGAGCCGACTCGATCCGTTCCCTTACTCAGAACCTCTGACTAACCTAGCTTCCTAAATCGGCGCCCGTGGGATTTCAGGCGAGGTACCTAAATCCACTAGAATGATGCGATGCAAGTGCAGAAAAGTAAATGTGCATAAAGTAGATAAGCGAAAAATTGTGGGAAGCGGTAAATGAACATGCAAGCAAGCAAACGAATCAAGCCTGAACCCACTAAGTATGTATCCAGTGGAGTCGCCAAGCTGTACGGACCTGAATGTGGACTCTCGTCGGGGCCCGCATTGCGCGCTTTTGGATCGCGCGGCTTGGGAGTGTCCACCTTCCCGTGGGGACGCGTGACGGACACGCGTGAGAGAAGGAGTCGCCACTTATCATTTTACGACCCGAAGGTCGAGGGCGGATAAGTTACCCGGGTCTAGGGGTATGGAACACCTAGTTTGTCGTTAAGGCATTGATTTGTGCGGAACCGGAAAATCCGTGTTCGGGGGTTCATGTTACGTGCGGGCCTATATCCCGCACGCCCTTTCGGTACTCTGGTTTGCTAGGCTTGCATATTTTATGATTTACCGCGTGAATTAAGCTGCACTCGGCTCGCACGTTTTGACACCGGAGATTCGATGAACCAAACGATGTCGGTTGAGAAGCCGAGAGAGAAGTAAACCCGTATGTCGGGGAGTTGGTTCACAATCTTGTGTTACAGTTCATCGAACCATGGAGGTTGAATCCCTGCGTGAACCAGAACCGCGAGTTCTTGGATTTACTTGTATCTAGGCAAGCATTAGACCGATTCGATTAATTCGACTCTCGGACCGTTCGCTCACTGACTGGAATTCTTACAGAATAAATGTACAAAATAAAATCCTTACAATGCTCTCGAAAATAAAAAATACAAATTACAAAAGGGTCGAATTTCAGTCGTTTCGCGTTCGGTTATTATTCCACTCTGACTCACCGTGCGTTTAGGGAAAAGACCGAAGAACTGAAATTCAATGGACGCTCTCACTGAATAGGGCGTTGGACCCTGTGAGTGTTAATTAGAGTGTTGGACCCTGTGATCGATGATTAGGGCGTTGAACCCTAATATTATTCGGCCTAGGGATCAGGCTCGACCCGCATGGCAAACAGGTGCGGAAAGATGACACGCGACATGTTAATAACAGACAAAGTGTTTGTTATTGTCGTGTTTACGTGAATTAACAGATTATTAATCCAGGGGTGTTTTTGCATGCAATTGCCATATGCTAAACAATCAAACATGTGCCAATGTTTTAGCATTCGGCTTTGTTTTGAGAACTTGACGAAGAGAGTCAAATCTCATGTGTGTGGATTGCTTTTACAGTTGTTCTGTAGTATGACACTGAATTTCCACTGAATTAGCCAAACTCGTGTTTTGACTCTAGATTTGGAATCTAGAATTCCTCCTAACCATTATCTAGCATTTGGTTAGGTCGAGTGAAAGGTTAATCAGCATTTTGCATGTTTTCTGACAGAGATAACTGTTCTAGTTACCCGAGTCTATGTTAGGATGACAGAAACTCATCAGTTAGATAAGAAAGGCTATGCAGATGAATCTGCACCTGAACAGGTAGCCCGTTCTTATCCCGTACTGTAGTGTTTCTGTCATGCTAACCCTAAGGGTGTCGCTGAATTGTGAAAAGACGATTTTTGCCCTTTATTTGAAAATTGTTTTCAGAAAAGGGGAAACATCGTAGTGCGGGCCACCTCGGCCTGTAGCCGGTGTCGACCAATTCCCTGGATCTTCCAAGGTTGTGCAAGAACCCCGAGAAAGCCAAAGAACCGGTCGATCTGCCCGGAAGTGATCTAGAAAGATCTTCTGTATCCTGACCTGAGTTACCTGGAATCAGGTAAAAACTCAAGTTGAGATACAGAAGCCCTTTTCAAACGTCCATGCTACATCGGACCGCGCGTTTCGGGTTTTGAAATTGATAAGAGTGAAAAGGGCACCAACGTCATTTGACGACTCGTCGACGCGAGTTATTAGTTAATGGCCAATTCGTGCAAACTTTATCAGTGCGAAATGGGTTTAATCATGTGAGCGTCCCGATTAACCCATTTGTGGAATTAATGCTTAAGGGTTATTGCCGAATGCATTAATTAAGAAAACGATTCGCGATTCGACGACCAAAATGAATCCATAACGATCAAGGATAATTCAGTTGAATAACCGACAATATCCTTATAATCGAATGGATCCAAATGAGTCCTCGATACATGAATCCATGCACGTTTATTTTAAAAGAGTCTTTAAACGATACTTTAACATAGGAATCGTAAAGACATTGAAGTTAAAATTCACACAATCCGATAAACGAATTAAACTCGAGATAAGGAAATCATTCTTGACCCAAAGAAGGCCAAGAAGCCCTCGGCTTCACCTTGTAAAAGGTGGCCGAAAGTTCTCATGGCTCCATCCGAGTCACAAATGATTTCCTAGTTGCGGTTTAATTATTTTTCGCATGCTCAAACATCAACCACGATGAATAACACTTCTTTTTAACAAAAAGCGGGTGTTATCATGATTTGTTTGACTCATTTAAACATACAAACATTCACAAACATGTTAGTTGGGGAATAAATAAAATAACACCGGCTTCATGCATGCAAGAACAACAAAACAAGCTCGGAAAGTAACTTGGATCATCTAAGGAGACCGATCTTAACCCGAAAAGAGCAATTTAAGTCTCAACCCTCTCATTTAGAGACTTGGCCGAGAGTTAGTTTGCCATAGCCGGGTCGGGATAGTCTTCTTTACGACGATCCAAACCCTTTTTCGACATGCTAGCAAGTCATAAGGTAGTGCACATGCATAATATAACATAAAATTGCATAAAAATAGAATCTTGCAAGTTAAACATGAATGAAACACCATAATACTCCATAGCCATGCAAAAATATAAAAAGCCTTAACTCCTCTAGGTCGAGAATGTTTTTACCTAGCCTCGGGATACGAGGAAAGAGTCGGGGAAGTGTTTGAGAGTCGGGTGACTCGGTGGAACCCTTGAAAGAATATTCGGGTGCAAGGGTGGACGCGCACGGATACGATCAAGCACGGCGACGGGCGTCGGGATGACGGGTGTTGGCGTGCACGGTGACAGGCACGGGCGTGCTAGATGACGGGCGCTGGTGGCGCTGGTGAAGGGCACGGGCGTGCTGGATGACGGGCACTGGTGGCGCTGGTGACGGGCACGGGCGTGCGGGATGACGGGCGCTGGTGGCGCTGGTGACTGGCACGGGCGTGCTGGATGACGGGCGCTGGTGGCGCTGGTGACGGGCACGGGCGTGCGGGATGACGGGCGCTGGTGGCGCTGGTGACGGGCACGGGCGTGCGGGATGACGAGCGCTGGTGGCGCTGGTGACGGGCACGGGCGTGCGGGATGACGAGCGCTGGTGGCGCTGGTGACGGGCACGGGCGTGTTGGATGACGGGTGCTGGTAGCGCTCGATAACGCCGGTGACGAGCGTTGGTGACAAGCACGGGTGACGGGCTCAGGTGCGCTCGATGACGGACGCTGCTGGGCTCGATGACGCTGGTGACGGGTTACTGTTCACCCGAGAGTTTGAATCTCGCCCGAAATGACTAAAACGACCTAAAATGATGAGCAAATGACTTCAAACTAAAAAACTGGGTTCAGAAATGGAATCCTTGGGTCCGAAACATGTGGTCCATGAAGTTTGAGGAATTTTAGATATAAGTCGGAATAGTGCCCGCTATGGATCCCGACCTAAACTCCAAGGATATTTGGCTTGGTTTTCGGTTTTCATGAAGTTATTTGCTTGCTGCTGGTTCCTAAGAAGTTGAGAGCATTTTCTAGAGGGAGAAACTAGCAAGATCATGTATGCTTCATGAGTGATTAACTTAATGACAAGTATGCAATATATATGTGAAGCTAATGAGCAATTAAGCAAAACAAAGCACCATTAAGGGCCTCATTAACAAAGTCGGTTGCCTTAATGGAGATGGGGATGAATGTCATCCAAGTATCTTGATGAGGAAAAGCCAAGAAGCATTAATGGAGATGGAGTTAATGGCTTGAGTGTTGACTAGAAAGACCAAAGATATTTTGGGCTAGGTGAGGGCAAGAGAGGAAGAGGAAAAGGCCGAAAGTTTTGGGGCAAAGGGCGGTTGCCCTTGGGCAGCCCGTGGGTCCCACGGCTCGTGAGGGGAAACCGGGAAAAGACTCGGGTCTCGATTGGTTGCGCATTCGAAGTTCGTGGTTCGAATTGAACGTCGAATTGTCGATATACGCGAGAAAACGGAGTTAATGAGCCCGAGATTGACATTTTTCTTGGAGAAATGTCCCGGATGTGTGTGAGGCTCGGAAGCCGGTTTAGCTCATTGCAAGTGACCAGGGCGAAGTTGTCCGCTTCTGATAGCATATCTCGTATCTGCATCTCACGTTGGTCATTTTGACATAAATTGTCAGACAACGTGAACAATCATCCCTTAAGGCGGTAATGCTAACGTGGGGCCGGAGACGTCCTAAGAGGCCGGAGACGTCCTAAGAGGCCGAAACTGGATTTCTCAGGATGACTTCTGAGTTGCTTGGGCACTCCGGAGATTACTGTAATCTCTGTTTGTCAAGATCAGACCTCCAAGGACTTGAAAAGTGTATTTAAAGCCTCTAAAGCACTGCTCGGGAGGTCTAGATGAGTTGTGTGATTTATTCCGACGATTCCACATTGAGCCTTGAGAAGGCTAGCATTGTGTAACGTAAGCATTCGGCATCAAGTTTCCCCAAAGAGGACCTCCGGATATGGATTTCCACTGAAAATGGTCATTTCCGCTCCTCGGAGGTTACTCGGGAAACCGTGAAGGGTTTTGCTGTCTGTTTTGCCCAATTGTGAATGTCTGCTAGAGTTTTCTGGGTAATGCGGTATGAACTTCGTTTGCCGTAATTCCATCAGACCATTCTCCGGCTATGCTCTTTTGAAGAGGGGTATGCTTGTTTTGCCGTTCGGAAGTCATTTGAAGTGTCTGTGTGACTTCCAAGAGACAATTTGAAGCATTGTTCATGCTCTGTGTGCTGATGGGGCATGGCCGCGTCTGATATTTGGCATTAACTTTTCTCCAGGAAACCGGCATTTTTGGACTTCCACTAAAAAGTTGTCTGTATACAGAAAGTCGTTCTGTATAGAGCAGATAATTTTCGAAATGCCTTTGAAGACACTTTTCATCTTTTTGGCACTGATGTGGATTTTTGGAGTCCAATATTTACTATCTTCCGACGACCGAGCGAACTATCGGGAAATAGTACCGTCCGTGTGATATACTGAAAATGCCGGTTTTGGACATTGTTGAACTCTCTAGTCGCTCTGTTGCCGTTTGGTGACCCCTGGAGTCCTTCTGTCACATCCATGGGTCATTTGCTCAATTTTGCCGACTTGAGGATGAATAGTGATTTCTAACTCTGCCGAGCCGTTTTCTGTATTCTGCTCAAGTCGCGGCTTGGATCATGGCTAATATCGTTGTTTGGAATGGTGAATCAAAATGGGGTGCTGACAAGCGTGGTGAATCAACCCGACTTTTCTTACTCGTGGCGAGTCATCTTATCGTGTGAGTTTTGTTGGTTCTACCATCCACCATTCTTTCTTATCGAGTTCTAGTTCGTGAGCCTTATCATTCACCAAAGATGGGAAGAGCATTGTCCCAGCACCGCTCAGTCCACAACAAGTGCAGAAGGACCAGAGTCCGAGTGCGAATGGCTCGAAGAAAGAAAGCTTGGTGATGACATTGGGAGAGGTTGAGAGAACTCTGTTGAACTTCAACTTAGTTCTCATTCTTTTTTCATGAAGGAAGCAACGCGTGAAGCACATATTTCTCTTCCGCCTCGGTTCATAGCTCTCTTAATGGAGTTCGTTGACGTATTTCCTGCGGAGTTGCCTGAAGGGTTGCCTCTGATTCGGGGAATTGAGCATCAAATTGACATCGTTCTCGGTTCTGCATTGCCTGATCGACCGGCATATTGGTGCAATCCGTATGAGGCCAAGGAGCTGTAATGCGAAGAGAATGAATTGCTTGAGAAGGGTTACGTACAGGAGTCAATGAGCCCATGTTCTGTACCGGCACTTTTGGTGCCCATGAAGAATGGATCGATAAGAATGTGCGTTGATAGTCGGGCCATCAACAAGATTACGGTAAAATATCTATACCCCATTTCTCGACTAGATGATATGCTTGATGAGTTGAATGGTTCGAAGGTGTTTTCAAAGATCGATCTGAAAAGTGGATATCATCAAATCCGCATGAAAGAGGGAGATGAGTGGAAGACAGCCTTCAAGACCAAGCGTGGCCTATATGAGTGCATGGTTATGCCATTCGGATTGTCCAATGCTCCGAGCACCTTTATAAGGCTGATGAACCATGTCTTGTGGGAATTCATTGGCCATTTTGTTGTTGTCAACTTCGATGACATTTTGGTCTACAGTAGGACCCCTTAAAGAGCAAGCCGAGCATCTCGGGAGAGTCTTCGAAACTCTGAGACGAGAGAAATTGTATTCCAAGTGGATCCGTTTGCGAGTTATTAGTGCGGGAGGCCCATGCCAGGGGGTTAGCTAGCCATTTTGGGGAGAAGAAGACTCTTGAGATGGTTAAGGTGCATTTCTACTGGCCACAAATGATTCGAGACGTGCATCGGATTATTGAACAGTGTATTACTTGCAAGAAGGCAAAAAAGTAAGGAGGCTCCCCATGGCCTATACATGCCTCTGCCAGTACCGGATCAGCCATGAATAGATGTGAGCATGGATTTCGTGCATGGCTTACCAAGGACTCAGAGGGGTAAAGACTCAATTCTGGTAGTGGTTGATCGCTTCTGTAAGATGGCTCATTTCGTTCCATGTCACAAGTCTGAGGATACTTCCCACGTTGTTGATTTGTTCTTCAAAGAAGTAGTGAGGATGCATGGTATTCCTATGAGCATTGTGTCTGATCGAGACCCTAAGTTTTTGAGTTACTTTAGGAAGGCCTTAGGCACCAAATTACTATTCAGCACGGCTTGTCATCCCCAAACAGATGGCCAAACTAAAGTGGTAAATCGTACTCTCACCGCTTTACTTCGGGCTGCTGTGAATAAAAACTTCAAGAGTTGGGATACCTGCCTTGCCCTAGTTGAATTATCTTATAATCGGAGCATTCATTGCTCGATTGGGAAGACTCCTTTCGAAGTGGTTTATGGCTTCAATCCTATCACACCCCTCGATTTGGCACCTTTACCAACCAATTCAAGAGTGTGTTTGGATGGTAAGAAACGGGCTGAGCTGATCAAAGCTTTGCTTGAGCAAGTGAAGAAGCAGATTGAGAAGAACAATGCACCATATGCTCAGGGCGCGAACAAAGGAAGGAAGCAAGTTCATTTCGATCCAAGTGATCTTGTTTAAATTCACCTTCGTAAGGAGAGGTTTCCAAGTAAGAGAAAGAGTAAGCTGATGCCGCTGGCTGATGGTCCATTTCTAGTCAAGGAGAAGGTCAATAATGACAATGCCTACAAGATTGAGTTGCTCAATGATTATAACGTTTCAGCGACCTTCAATGTGAGGGACCTATCTCCGTATTTTGAAGATGAAGAAGATATGGATTTGAGGGCAAATCCTTTCGAATCGGGCAGGGATGATGTGCCCAAGAATACAGTCCAAGACGAGGCCAGATCTAGTTCAGGTCCTATCACTCGTTCCTTGGCCAAGAAGCTTGCTGCAACTCTCCCCGACCCCTTTACCTTACTTAAGTGCTTGGAAATATAAGACGAGGAGTCCAGCCCAAGGTGATGGCCCATATCTTACAAGACTTGAGCTGTTACGAGAAGATAATATTTATATAATATAGTTTCTCTTAATAAGATATTATTTCCTATATTAGCTTGAGTCAGCAGTCTTAAGTTTCCTATTTCGGATTATTACCTTACTCTATTTTATGAAAGTAATCTAGAGGAGATTAGATATTACTTTCCTCTTTTAGAGTCAAGAGGGGTGTCTTCCCTCTATATAAATATGCACCTATTGTAAGACAATATGACAGACGAATTTGATAAATATTTGAATGAAATTTCCTAGAGCGTTTCCTCTATATTCTTATCTAAACAAGTCCCTTGTTTAGTGGCGAAAACCCCGATTCTTATCGTTCTTCCTTGAGCGTGGTGAATCAACTCGACTTTTCTTACTCGTGGCGAGTCATCTTATCGTGTGAGTTTTCCTAGGTCTACCCTCCACCCTTCTTTCTTATCGAGTTCTAGTTCGTGAGCCTTATCATTCACCAAAGATGGGAAGAGCATTGTCCTAGCACCGCTCAGTCCACAACAAGTACAGAAGGACCAGAGTCCGAATGCGAATGGCTCGAAGAAAGAAAGCTTGGTGATGACATTGGGAGAGCTTCAGATAACTCCGTTGCACTTCAACTTAGTTCTCATTCTTTTTTCATGATGGAAGCAACGCTTGAAGCACAAATTTCTCTTCCGCCTCGGTTCATGGCTCTCTTAAAGGAGTTCGTTGACGTATTTCCTGTGGAGTTGCCTAAAGGGTTGCCTCCGATTCGGGTAATTGTGCATCAAATTGATCTCGTTCCTGGTTTTGCTTTGCCTAATCGACTGGCATATCGGTGCAATCCGAATGAGGCCAAGGAGCTGCAACGGCAAGTGAATGAATTGCTTAAGAAGGGTAACGTACAGGAGTCCATGGGCCCATGTTCTGTACCAGCACTTTTGGTGTCTCAGAAGGATGGATCGATGAGAATGTGCATCGATAGTCAGACCATCAACAAGATTACAGTAAAATATCGTTACCCCATTCCTCGAATAGATGATATGCTTGATGAGTTGAATGGTTCGAAGGTCTTTTCAAAGATCGATCTAAAAAGTGGATATCATCAAATCCACATGAAAGAGGGAGATGAGTGGAAGACAACCTTCAAGACCAAGTGTGGGCTATTTGAGTGGATGGTTATGCCATTCGGATTGTCCAATGCACCGAGAACCTTTATGATGCTGATGAACCATGTCTTGCGGGAATTTATTGGCCATTTTGTTGTTGTCAACTTCGATGACATTTTGGTTTACAGTAGGACCCTTGAGGAACATGCCGAGCATCTCGGGAGAGTCTTCGAAACTCTGAGACGAGAGAAATTGTATTCCAAGTGGATCCGTCCGTGAGTTATTAGTGCGGGAGGCCCATGCCTGGGGGTTAGCTGGCCATTTCGGGGAGAAGAAGACTCTTGATATGGTCAAGGAGCATTTCTACTAGCCACAAATGATTCGAGTCGTGCACTGGATTACTGAACGGTGTATAACCTGCAAGAAGGCAAAAAGTAAGGAGGCTCCCCATGGCCTACACATGCCTCTGCCAGTACCGGATCAGCCATAAATTGATGTGAGCATGGATTTCGTGCTTGGCTTACCAAGGGCTCAGAGGGGTAAAGACTCAATTCTAGTAGTGGTTGATCGCTTCTATAAGTTGGCTCATTTCGTTCCATGTCACAAGTCTGAGGATACTTCCTACGTTGTTGATTTGTTCTTCAAAGAAGTAGTGAGGATGCATGGTATTCCTATGAGCATTGTGTCTGATCGAGACCCTAAGTTTTTGAGTTACTTTAGGAAGGCCTTAGGCACCAAATTACTATTCAGCACGGCTTGTCATCCCCAAACAGATGGCCAAACTAAAGTGGTAAATCGTACTCTCTCCGCTTTACTTCGGGCTGCTGTGAATAAAAACTTCAAGAGTTGGGATACCTGCCTTGCCCTAGTTGAATTATCTTATAATCGGAGCATTCATTGCTCGATTGGGAAGACTCCTTTCGAAGTGGTTTATGGCTTCAATCCTATCACACCCCTCGATTTGGCACCTTTACCAACCAATTCAAGAGTGTGTTTGGATGGTAAGAAACGGGCTGAGCTGATCAAAGCTTTGCTTGAGCAAGTGAAGAAGCAGTTTGAGAAGAACAATGCACCATATGCTCAGGGCGCGAACAAAGGAAGGAAGCAAGTTCATTTCGATCCAAGTGATCTTGTTTGGATTCACCTTCGTAAGGAGAGGTTTCCAAGTAAGAGAAAGAGTAAGCTGATGCCGCTGGCTGATGGTCCATTTCTAGTCAAGGAGAAGGTCAATAATGACAATGCCTACAAGATTGAGTTGCCCGATGATTATAATGTTTCAGCGACCTTCAATGTAACGGACCTATCTCCGTATTTTGAAGATAAAGAAGATATGGATTTGAGGGCAAATCCTTCCGAACCGGGAGGGGATGATGTGCCCAAGAATACAGTCCATGACGAGGCCAGATCTAGTTTAGGTCCTATCACTCGTTCCTTGGCCAAGAAGCTTGCTGCAACTCTCCCCGAGCCCTTTACCTTACTTAAGTGCTTGGAAATAGGATACGAGGAGTCTAGCCAAAAGTGATGGCCCATATTTTAAAAGACTTGAGCTGTTACGAGGAGATATTGTTTGTATAATATAGTTTCTCTTAATAAGATATTATTTCCTATATTAGGTTGAGTAAGCAGTCTGAAGTTTCCTATTTCCGATTATTACCTTACCCTATTTTATGAAAGTAATCTAGAGGAGATTAGATATTACTTTTCTCTTTTAGAGTCAAGAGGGGTGTCTTCCCTCTATATAAATATGCACCTATTGTAAGACAATATGACAGACGAATTTGATAAATATTTGAATGAAATTTCCTAGAGCGTTTCCTCTATATTCTTATCTAAACAAGTCCCTTGTTTAGTGGCGAAAACCCCGATTCTTATCGTTCTTCCTTGAGCGTGGTGAATCAACTCGACTTTTCTTACTCGTGGCGAGTCATCTTATCGTGTGAGTTTTCCTAGGTCTACCCTCCACCCTTCTTTCTTATCGAGTTCTAGTTCGTGAGCCTTATCATTCACCAAAGATGGGAAGAGCATTGTCCTAGCACCGCTCAGTCCACAACAAGTACAGAAGGACCAGAGTCCGAGTGCGAATGGCTCGAAGAAAGAAAGCTTGGTGATGACATTGGGAGAGCTTCAGATAACTCCGTTGCACTTCAACTTAGTTCTCATTCTTTTTTCATGATGGAAGCAACGCTTGAAGCACAAATTTCTCTTCCGCCTCGGTTCATGGCTCTCTTAAAGGAGTTCGTTGACGTATTTCCTGTGGAGTTGCCTAAAGGGTTGCCTCCGATTCGGGTAATTGTGCATCAAATTGATCTCGTTCCTGGTTTTGCTTTGCCTAATCGACTAGCATATCGGTGCAATCCGAATGAGGCCAAGGAGCTGCAACGGCAAGTGAATGAATTGCTTAAGAAGGGTAACGTACAGGAGTCCATGGGCCCATGTTCTGTACCAGCACTTTTGGTGTCTCAGAAGGATGGATCGATGAGAATGTGCATCGATAGTCAGACCATCAACAAGATTACAGTAAAATATCGTTACCCCATTCCTCGAATAGATGATATGCTTGATGAGTTGAATGGTTCGAAGGTCTTTTCAAAGATCGATCTAAAAAGTGGATATCATCAAATCCACATGAAAGAGGGAGATGAGTGGAAGACAACCTTCAAGACCAAGCGTGGGCTATTTGAGTGGATGGTTATGCCATTCGGATTGTCCAATGCACCGAGAACCTTTATGATGCTGATGAACCATGTCTTGCGGGAATTCATTGGCCATTTTGTTGTGGTCAACTTCGATGACATTTTGGTTTACAGTAGGACCCTTGAGGAACATGCCGAGCATCTCGGGAGAGTCTTCGAAACTTTGAGACGAGATAAATTGTATTCCAAGTGGATCCGTCCGTGAGATATTAGTGCGGGAGGCCCATGCCTGGGGGTTAGCTGGCCATTTCGGGGAGAAGAAGACTCTTGAGATGGTCAAGGAGCATTTCTACTAGCCACAAATGATTCGAGTCGTGCACTGAATTACTGAACGGTGTATAACCTGCAAGAAGGCAAAAAGTAAGGAGGCTCCACATGGCCTACACATGCCTCTGCCAGTACCGGATCAGCCATAAATTGATGTGAGCATGGATTTCGTGCTTGGCTTACCAAGGGCTCAGAGGGGTAAAGACTCAATTCTAGTAGTGGTTGATCGCTTCTCTAAGTTGGCTCATTTCGTTCCGTGTCACAAGTCTGGTGATACTTCCCATGTTGCTGATTTGTTCTTCAAAGAAGTAGGGAGGATGCATGGTATTCCTATGAGCATTGTGTCTGATCGAAACCCTAAGTTTTTGAGTTACTTTTGGAAGACCTTAGGCACCAAATTGCTATTCAGCACGGCTTATCATCCCCAAACTGATGGCCAAACTAAAGTGGTAAATCGTACTCTCTCCGCTTTACTTCAACCTGCTGTGAATAAAAACTTCAAGAGTTGGGATACCTGCCTTGCTTTAGTTGAATTCTTTTATAATCGAAGCATTCATACCTCGACTAGGAAGACTCCTTTTGAAGTGGTTTATGGCTTCAATCCTATCAAACCCCTCGATTTGGCTCCTTTACCGGCCAATTCAAGAGTGTGTTTGGATGGTAAGAAACGGGCTGAGCTGATCAAAGCTTTGCTTGAGCAAGTGAAGAAGCAGATTGAGAAGAAGAATGCAGCATATGCTCAGGGCGCGAACAAAGGAAGGAAGCAAGTTCATTTCAATCCCGGTGATCTTGTTGGGATTCACCTTCGTAAGGAGAGGTTTCCAAGTTAGAGAAAGAGTAAACTGATGCCGCGGGCTGATGGTTCATTTCTTGTCAAGGAGAAGGTTAATAATGACAATACCTACAAGATTGAGTTGCCCGATGATTATAATGTTTCAGCGACCTTCAATGTGAGAGACCTATCTCCGTATTTTGAAGATGAAGAAGATATGGATTTGAGGGCAAATCCTTTCGAACCGGGAGGGGAAGATGTTCCCAAAAATACAGTCCAGGACGAGGCCAGATCTAGTTCAGGTGCTATCACTTGTTCCTTGGCCAAGAAGCTTGCTGCAACTCTCCCCGGCCCCTTTACCTAACTTAAGTGCTTGGAAATAGGAGATGAGGAGTCCAGCCCAAGGTGATGGCCCATATTTTAAAAGACTTGAGCTGTTACGAGAAGATAATATTTCTATAATATAGTTTCTCTTAATAAGATATTATTTCCTATATTAGGTTGAGTAAGCAGTCTGAAGTTTCCTATTTCTGATTATTACCTTACTTTATTTTATGAAAGTAATCTAGAGGAGATTAGATATTACTTTCCTCTTTTAGAGTCAAGAGGGGTGTCTTCCCTCTATATAAATATGCACCTATTGTAAGAGAATATGACAGACAAATTTGATGAATATTTGAATGAAATTGCCTAAAGCGTTTCCTCTATATTCTTATCTAAACAAGTCCCCTATTTAGTGGCGAAAACCCCGATTATTATCGTTCTTCCTTGAGCGTGGTGAATCAACCTGACTTTTCTTACTCGTGGTGAGTTATCTTATCGTGTGAGTTTTGTTGGTTCTACTCAAACCCTTCTTTTTTTCCGAGTTCTGGTTCGTGAGCCTTATCATTCGCCAAAGATGGGAAGAGCATTGTCCTAGCACCGGTCAGTCCACGACAAGTGCAGAACGACCAGAGTCCGAGTGCGAATGCCTCGAAGAAAGAAAGCTTGGTAATGACATTGGGAGAGCTTGAGAAAACTCTGTTGAACTTCAACTTAGTTCTCTTTTTTTTTTTCGTGAAAGAAGCAATGCCTGAAGCACAGATTTCTCCTCCGCCTCAGTTCATGGCTCTCTTAATGGAGTTTGTTGACGTATTTCCTTCGAAGTTGCCTGAAGGGTTGCCTTCGATTCAGGAAATGAGCATCAAAGTGATCTCGTTCCTGGTTCTGCTTTGCCTAATCGACCGGCATATCGATGCAATCCGAATGAGGCCAAGGAGTTGCAACGGCTAGTGAATGAATTGCTTGAGAAGGCTTACGTACGGGAGTCCATGGGCCCATGTTCTGTACCAGCACTTTCGGTGCCCAAGAAGATTGGATCAATGAGAATGTGCGTCGATGGTCGGGCCATCAACAAGATTACGGTAAAAATCGTTACCCCATTCCTCGACTAGATGATATGCTTGATGAGTTGAATGGCTCGAAGGTGTTTTAAAAATCGATCTGAAAATTGGATATCATCAAATCCGCATTACAGAGGGAGATGAGTGGAAGACAGCCTTCAAGACCAAGCGTGGCCTATATGAGTGGATGGTTATGCCATTCGGACTGTCCAATGCTTGGAGCACCTTTATGAGGCTGATGAACCATGTCTTGCGGGAATTCATTGGCCATTTTGTTGTTGTCTACTTCGATGACATTTTGGTCTACAGGAGGACCCTTGATGCGCATGCCGAGCATCTCGGGAGAGTCTTCGAAACTCTGAGACGAGAGAAATCGTATTCCAAGTGGATCCGTTCGCGAGTTATTAGTGCGGGAGGACCATGTCGAGGGGTTAGCCGGCCATTTCGAGGATAAGAAGACTCATGAGATGGACAAGGAGCATTTCTACTAGCCACAAATGATTCAAGACGTGCACTAAATTACTGAACGGTGTATTACCTGCAAGAAGGCAAAAAGTAAGGAGGCTCCCCATGGCCTACACATGCCTCTGCCAGTACCGGATCAGCCATGAATTGATGTGAGCATGGATTTCGTGCTTGGCTTACCAAGGACTCAGAGGGGTAAAGACTCAATTCTGGTAGTGGCTGATCGCTTCTCTAAGTTGGCTCATTTCGTTCCGTGTCACAAGTCTAATGATACTTCCCATGTTGTTGATTTGTTCTTCAAAGAAGTAGGGAGGATGCATGGTATTCCTATGAGCATTGTGTTTGATCGAGACCCTAAGTTTTTGAGTTACTTTTGGAAGACCTTAGGCGCCAAATTGCTATTCAACACGGCTTGTCATCCCTAAACTGACGGGCAAACTAAAGTGGTAAATCGTACTCTCTCCGCTTTACTTCGGGCTGCTGTGAATAAAAACTTCAAGAGTTGGGATACCTGCCTTGCCCTAGTTGAATTATCTTATAATCGGAGCATTCATTGCTCGATTGGGAAGACTCCTTTCGAAGTGGTTTATGGCTTCAATCCTATCACACCCCTCGATTTGGCACCTTTACCAACCAATTCAAGAGTGTGTTTGGATGGTAAGAAACGGGCTGAGCTGATCAAAGCTTTGCTTGAGCAAGTGAAGAAGCAGATTGAGAAGAACAATGCACCATATGCTCAGGGCGCGAACAAAGGAAGGAAGCAAGTTCATTTCGATCCAAGTGATCTTGTTTGGATTCACCTTCGTAAGGAGAGGTTTCCAAGTAAGAGAAAGAGTAAGCTGATGCTGCTGGCTGATGGTCCATTTCTAGTCAAGGAGAAGGTCAATAATGACAATGCCTACAAGATTGAGTTGCTTAATGATTATAACGTTTCAGCGACCTTCACTGTGAGGGACCTATCTCCGTATTTTGAAGATGAAGAAGATATGGATTTGAGGGCAAATCCTTTTGAATCGGGCAGGGATGATGTGCCCAAGAATACAGTCCAAGACGAGGCCAGATCTAGTTCAGGTCCTATCACTCGTTCCTTGGCCAAGAAGCTTGCTGCAACTCTCCCCGACCCCTTTACCTTACTTAAGTGCTTGGAAATATAAGACGAGGAGTCCAGCCCAAGGTGATGGCCCATATTTTACAAGGCTTGAGCTGTTACGAGAAGATAATATTTATATAATATAGTTTCTCTTAATAAGATATTATTTCCTATATTAGCTTGAGTCAGCAGTCTTAAGTTTCCTATTTCGGATTACTACCTTACTCTATTTTATGAAAGTAATCTAGAGGAGATTAGATATTACTTTCCTCTTTTAGAGTCAAGAGGGGTGTCTTCCCTCTATATAAATATGCACCTATTGTAAGAGAATATGACAGACGAATTTGATGAATATTTGAATGAAATTGCCTAAAGCGTTTCCTCTATATTCTTATCTAAACAAGTCCCCTATTTAGTGGCGAAAACCCCGATTATTATCGTTCTTCCTTGAGCGTGGTGAATCAACCCGACTTTTCTTACTCGTGGTGAGTTATCTTATCGTGTGAGTTTTGTTGGTTCTACTCTCCACCCTTCTTTCTTTCCGAGTTCTGGTTCGTGAGCCTTGTCATTCACCAAAGATGGGAAGAGCATTGTCCTAGCACCGCTCAGTCCACGACAAGTGCAAAACGACCAGAGTCCGAGTGCGAATGCCTCGAAGAAAGAAAGCTTGGTAATGACATTGGGAGAGCTTGAGAAAACTCTGTTGAACTTCAACTTAGTTCTCATTTTTTTTCGTGAAAGAAGCAATGCCTGAAGCACAGCAATGCCAGATTTCTGTACCAGCACTTTTGGTGCCCAAGAAGAATGGATCGATGAGAATGTGCGTCGATGGTCGGGCCATCAACAAGATTACGGTAAAATATCGTTACCCCATTGCTCAACTAGATGATATGCTTGATGAGTAGAATGGCTCGAAGGTGTTTTAAAAATCGATTTGAAAAGTGGATATCATCAAATCCTCATGAAAGAGGGAGATGAGTGGAAGACAGCCTTCAAGACCAAGCGTGGCCTATATGAGTGGATGGTTATGCCATTCGGACTGTCTAATGCTTGGAGCACCTTTATGAGGCTGATGAACCATGTCTTGCGGGAATTCATTGGCCATTTTGTTGTTGTCTACTTCGATGACATTTTGGTCTACAGCAGGACCCTTGAAGAGCATGCCGAGCATCTCGGGAGAGTCTTCGAAACTCTGAGATGAGAGAAATTGTATTCCAAGTGGATCCGTTCGCGAGTTATTCGTGCGGAAGGCCCATGCCCGGGGGTTAGCTGGCCATTTCGGGGAGAAGAAGACTCTTGAGATGGTCAAGGAGCATTTCTACTGGCCACAAATGACTCGAGACGTGCATCGGATTATTGAACGGTGTATTACTTGCACGATGGCAAAAAGTAGGGAGGCTCCCCATGGCCTATACATGCCTCTGCCATTATCGGATCAGCCATGAATTGATGTGAGCATGGATTTCGTGCTTGGCTTACCAAGGACTCAGAGGGGTAAAGACTCAATTCTGGTAGTGGTTGATCGCTTCTCTAAGATGGCTCATTTCGTTCTGTGTCACAAGTCTGATGATACTTCCCATGTTGCTGATTTGTTTTTCAAAGAAGTAGTGTGGATGCATGGTATTCCTATGAGCATTGTGTCTGATCAAGACCCTAAGTTTTTGAGTTACTTTTGGAAGACCTCGGGCACCAAATTGCTATTTAGCACGGCTTGTCATCCCCAAACTGATGGCCAAACTAAAGTGGTAAATCGTACTCTCCGAGCTTTACTTCGAGCTGCTGTGAATAAAAACTTGAAGAGTCGGGATACCTGCCTTGCCCTAGTTGAATTCTCTTATAATCGGAGCATTCATAACTCGACTAGGAAGACTCCTTTCGAAGTGGTTTATGGCTTCAATTCTATCACACCCCTCGATTTGGCTGCTTTACCAGCCAATTCAAGAGTGTGTTTGGATGGTAAGAAACGGGCTGAGCAGATCAAAGCTTTGCTTGAGCAAGTGAAAAAGCAGATTGAGAAGAAGAATGCAGCATATGCTCAGGGCGCGAGCAAAGGAAGGAAGCAAGTTCATTTCAATCCAGGTGATCTTGTTTGGATTCACCTTCGTAAGGAGAAGTTTCCAAGTAAGAGAAAGAGTGAGCTGATGCCGCGGACTGAGGGTCCATTTCTTGTCAAGGATAAGGTTAATAATGACAATGCCTACAAAATTGAGTTGCCTGATGATTATAATGTTTCAGCGATCTTCATTTTTTTTTTTGTAACTCATCGAGCCATAAGCTCAGCTAAACGAATGGAAATATGACCTAATCAGCCTCTAAACTCGACAAATACGAATGCTTATGCCATGAATGCAAACTTACAGCACAGATAACTAATTGATTTCAGCTAGCCCTTCATCAACTAAACTCGAAAACAAATCAGACATAGGTTGAGATGAGCTGAATTAAACTGAGGTAAGACCCTAATCTATATGTAAACTCTGTGCATAAGGTCATCCAATTCACTAATAACAAATCTACAGCAAACCAAACACGTTTCCCCCAGCACACCAAACCTTAACCTGAGCTGAAATGAACTGAATATGAACTAAACAACCTCTATACTGCTAGTTTCACGGGGCCTAAGGAAGCGTAAAAGGAATAGAAATTCAAAATTTCCTACCCGTGAAACTAGAGCCCGAGACCTACTAGTAGAATGGGAATAGATAAAGTGTACCTGGAATCTTTTAAACCGTCGACCAAGCGTCCCACGCGTGACGCCTCTACCGGTATCCACACCGACTTCGTCGACGAGTCTTCGAGATCAGCGGTGCTAGCAGCCAATGCTCGAAGGAAACACCAGTGTGACTCCGATAACAATAAGACTAATGGATGTCTTCAAATCGAACAATTCAATCCAAATTCTTGTACACCCATACACTCATATATACAAAACAAACATGCACACACATATGTCATCTATATATATATATATATCCATCCCATTTCTGATGGCTATATATATGCATTCGACAATGCATTGATTTTGCATGACTTTCATGCAAAATGAGGCCACATGGAATGCACTTGGCATCCATGCAAATGACATGTGTCTCTTGGCATGTGTGTGCCACGTGGCTCCCAATTCGGGTCCCGTGTGTCTCTGTGTCGTGTATCGAATTAAGTCCATTAAATCTAATAAATCAGGGTCTAATTAATCGGTAAATTTAATCTCATTAAATATCTGATTAACTAATTGCACCGTAACTCGTCTAATCTTTATTAGACAGATTTAGTGTTTCAAAACCATCTCGTCGATTTGGTCGTAGTGTGTGACCCTGTAGGTTCCCGATTACATTGACAGTAATATCGAAATTTCTATTTCAATATTACAAACAGTGAGCGGCATCTAGCAATGCATCACTGCTACTCAAGTAATTGGAAAGTCAATTTCTCGACAAACCTTGTAACCTATGTTACCGTGCAGTATAATCCCTTTGTCCTTTATATCTCTATTGAGCCCAAGGCATGGTCGTTGTCATCCTTGTATGGCTCAATCTCTTTTTCTTGGTTTACCAGGTAAGTCTATCAGAACAAATAAGATCGATATCCCTATATCGACTCATTTGGGTATGCATACACTTATAGACTTTGCCCACCAAGCGGCCGTGAGATATCACTCCCATTACGTAGGAGGGACAAATCCTATCTTGGTCACTCACATTCCTCTCCATGCTCTGTGGTATACCCAATTACTGTCTTTATAACCAGTCTGTTACGGTGGCGTTTGACAGTATCAAAGTATACGACATTACATGTAGGAAACTATGATGATCTCAAGTCAAAGGACCACTGCACCATAGTCACTATAAGATCTACTAATGACAGTCACGTAACGACCCATGTAGCAGTCTCATGAGGGGTCAGTCCAGTACACATTACTCCTAATGTATACCTGCGGTGTGACTCGATGTCTCTACATCCATGACCTGTGAGACTTGGTCATCAATCTACACCCACACTAGTCGAACCGCATTATCGTTGTCCTAATTAACGATAATACTTTGACTAGGGACATTTAGGAATAGTGTTCAGTCATTATAGGATCTCACAATCAAGTCGCACTTGATGCCTGTTGAACCTACTATTCCAAGGACGTTATTGTGTAAAATTAATATTCAGCGCAACCCACACAATAACATAAATGCCTCATATTATAGTGAAATAAATGTCATATTACAGAATTGATGACAGATTGCCTCTAGGGCATACACCAATTCCCAACAATCTCCCACTTACACTAGAGCCAATCTAGCATATCCCTAATGCCTAAGGATCTAGTGTGAGCCTCGTGCTTGCGCTGTACAAGAGGTTTCGTAAGTGGATCTGCGAGATTCTCATCTGTTGGTATTCTGCATATCTTCACATCTCCTCTGTCGACAATCTTGCGAATGAGATGAAAGCGTCTGAATTTATGTTTGGATCGCTGGTGAGACCTAAGTTCCTTAGCCTGCGCAATGGCTCCATTGTTGTCACAATAGAGTTCCACTGGGTCTGCGATGCTCGGAACCACAGCAAGTTTTGTTACGAACTTCTTGATCCAAACAGCCTCTTTTGCGGCGTTAGAGGCAGCGATATACTCGGCCTCTGTGGTAGAGTCGGCTACTGTCTCCTGCTTGGAACTCTTCCAACTCACAGCACCTCCATTGAGGCAGAACACATACCCTGATTGCGATCTACTATCGTCCTTATCGGACTGGAAGTTAGCATCGGTGTAACCTCTTACAACAAGCTCTTCTTCGCCCCCATATACCAAGAACATCTCCTTAGTCCTTCGCAAGTACTTAAGGATGTTCTTTACTGCGATCCAATGTTTTTCACCTGTATCTGACTGGTACCGACTCGTCATGCTCAAAGCATACGAGACATCAGGTCGAGTGCATAACATGGCATACATGATGGATCCAATAGCTGATGCATATGGAATCCTACTCATGCGACCCCTCTCCTCCTGAGTAGAAGGACTCTGAGCCTTCGAAAGGCTTATGCCATGTAACATGGGCAGCGATCCTTTCTTAGAATCCTGCATGCTAAAGCGCCGAAGCACTTTATCTACATATGCACTCTGACTTAAACCAAGCAGTCTCCTGGATCTATCTCTATAGATCTTGATACCTAACACATAGGTAGCTTCGCCTAAGTCTTTCATGGAGAAACACATTCCCAACCAAGTCTTCACAGACTATAGAGAAGGAATGTCATTCCCGATCAGAAGTATGTCGTCTACATATAACACCAGGAAGATCACTGCGCTCCCAGTAACCTTCTTGTAAACACAGGGTTCATCTTCATTCTTAATGAAGCCAAACTCTTTGACTGCATCATCAAAGCGAAGATTCCAGTTCCTAGAAGCTTACTTCAGTCCATAAATAGACCGTTGCAGCTTACAAACCTTTCCGGCACTTTGTGGACCGACAAAACCCTCAGGTTGTGTCATGTACACATCCTCGAGGAGCCTTCCATTCAGGAAAGCAGTTTTGACATCCATCTGCCAGATCTCATAGTCATAGTAAGCTGCAATTGCAAGCAAGATCCTGATAGATTTAGCCACCGAGGAAAAGGTTTCGTCATAGTCAACACCATGAACTTGTCTGAAACCTTTTGCCACTAGTCGACCCTTAAAGGTAATCACATTACCATCCATGTCTGTCTTCTTCTTGAAGACCCACTTACACCCAATAGGTTTTACCCCTTCAGGTGGATCAACCAAAGTCCACACTTGGTTGGTGTACATGGACTCCATCTCAGATCTCATGGCCTCCAGCCATTTCTCGGAGTCTGGGCCTATCACGACTTCTGCATAGGTTGTAGGCTCATCATTATCTACGAGCAATACATCATTATCTTGAGTCACGAGAAAACCATATCTCTCGGGCTCATGACGTATCCTACCAGACCTACGAGGCTCCTGTGTCACCTGTGTAGAAGATTGTACCACAACACCTTGTGGTTGTTCTGCAACCTTACCCGTCTATTGGTCAATGTCATTTTGTGGTAGAACTTCCCCAAGTCCTAGTTTCCTCCCACTTGTTCCTTTGAAGAGAAACTCTTTCTCAATGAATACCGCAGTTCGAGCGACAAACACTTTGCCCTCGGTGGGATTATAGAAATAGTATCCTCAAGTTTCCTTAGGATACCCCACAAAGTAACATTTATCTGATTTAGGGCGAAGCTATCCGAAGACAATTTCTTCATGTAAGCTTCGCAACCCCATATCTTTAGAAAAGACATATTGGGACGCTTCCCATACCACATCTCATATGGTGTCTTTTCAACTGATTTTGACGGAGCATGGTTTAATATGAGAGCCGCTGTCTGTAGAGCATATCCCCAGAAGGAGTCCGATAAATCTGCATGACTCATCAAAGACCGAACCATATCTAATAATGTTCGATTCCTCCTCTCAGCTACACCATTCCATTGTGGTGTTTCGGGTGGAGTCAGTTGGGATAGAATCCTACACTGTTTAAGATAGTCAGCAAACTCATAGCTCAAATATTCACCTCCTCGATCTGATTGAAGAACTTTAATACTCTTACCCAACTGATTTTCCACTTCATTCTTAAATTCCTTGAACTTTTCAAAGGATTCAGATTTGTGTTTCATCAAATACACATATCCAAATCTACTGAAATCATCAGTAAATGTAATGAAGTAGAGATACCCACCTCTAGCAAGCTTGTTCACTGGTCCACATACATCAGTATGTATGAGAGCCAGAAGATCACTAGCTCGCTCACCCTTTCCAGTAAAGGGGGCCTTAGTCATTTTCCCCATTAAACAAGGTTCACAAGTTTCAATTGATTCAAAATCAAACGAGTCCAGTAATCCATCCTTATGGAGTCTGGAGATGCGATTCTCGCTAATATGGCCTAAACGACAATGCCAGAGGTAAGTCGGGTTCGAATCATTGGACTTGAGCCGTTTGGTTTCCACGTTATAAACAGGTGTGTCTAGATCAAGAACATACAGACCATTACTTAAATGTGCACTGCCATAAAATACATCATCCATGTACATAGAACAACACTTGTTCTTGATAGTGAAACAAAATCCTTTCTTGTCCAAACAAGAAACAAATATTATGTTTCTACTAATAGCAGGCACATAATAACAGTCGTCAAGATCCAGTACAAGCCCAGTAGGCAAAGACAGGTGATAAGTCCCTACAGTTAATGCAGCAACCCTTGCTCCATTTCCAACTCATAGGTCAACCTCGCCCTTTGCTAACGATCTACTGTTTCTTAGATCCTGTACATTTCCACAAATGTGAGCACCACACCCGGTATCTAATACCCAAGATGAAGAAGCAGTAGATACGTTGATTTCTATAACATGGATACTTGAAGTGGAAGTCTCACTTCCCTTCTTCTTCTTCAACTCCTCCAAGTATACCTTGCAATTCCGCTTCCAATGGCCACTGTTGCCACAATGGAAGCAGCAATCATCCTTTGCCACTTTGGCCTTGGGCTTCAATGCACCCGAGTCATACTTGGATGCGCCCTTAGCTTTCTTGCCTTGCCTTTGCCCTTTTTCTTGGTCCCTTGGACCATCAGAACAGGTGTCCCTTTGCTAATATCCTGCTCAGCTGTTCTCAACATGCCAAGCAGTTCAGGCAATGGTTTGTTATAGTCATTCATATTATAGTTCATGACGAACTAACTATAACTGCCAGGCAACGACTGCAGGATTAAATCTGTGGCCAACTCTTGACCTAGTGGAAATCCTAGTCGTCCCAGAGTCTCCACGTACCCAATCATATTGAGTACATGAGGACCTACCGGGCTGCCCTCAGTCAACTTTGCCTGAAAAAGTGCCTTCGATACGTCGAACCGCTCATGCCGGGCCTGCTCTTGATAGAGCTGCCTGAGATGTACGATCATATCGTACGCCCCCATGTGCTCGTGTTGCTTCTGAAGCTTCGGATCCATGGTGGCTAGAATGAGACATCCGACGCTCACGGCATCATCTTGATGCTTCCTATAAGCATCTCTCTCAGCTCGGGTGGCATTATCAGGCGGTGGCGCAGGAAGAGGTTGCTCCATGACATATAACTTTTTCTCCTGAGTGAGAACGATTCTCAAACAAAAGGCACTAGATGTGTTTGCTGCCATGGAAACTACCACAGAAATACACAGAATAAGTATTATGAGATAACAATATTTAATGAGGACTTTATTAAATATTGCTTCCACTATTTTTATCAAATCAATGACCCTCACCATTGATTCGGAGAATCTCATTCTCATAGCGGTCCAAGATCCATATTTCACCAAGTTCTAAGTCAGCGAGGGCTGAAACTCCCAGAACTGGCTATTTAGGTAGGGAACCCTCTTTCCCGATTGCATCACATGCAACTCTTGGTTAGTTGGGTGAAACGCCTTATTCCAATCTACCTTGTAGTTTGACGCCCAACTCCTTGCCTCTGAACTCCTAATCCTATTAGGCTTGCTCAGTTAAGTCCGACCCATCGGTAAACACAACGCCTTACCAGGATAGATGAGGGCATCCTGCGAGGGCTAGGTCTACACACTTATCGATCTTGGTCTTGACGAGCGTTACACGATGGAAGGCTATGGACTTAATATTATTGAGGGATTTTAATAATATTTAAATCGATATCACCATATACTATTATGTAACTATTACATAATAGTTCCTATGTATAACAATTATACCACTAACAGTCATGCAAGTACAACCATTATACTAACACAACTATAGCCTAGTCCAGGTCTAACAATCATGCTAGCACCAAGCACACATGTAACAAGCATAAAATCCTATTTCATGCTTCTATCTATTCAGATTCTAACTAGCTAGGCTCTGATACCAATCGCTAGTTTTACGGGGCCTACGGAAGCGTATAGAAATTCAAAATTTCCTACCCGTGAAACTAGATCCCAAGACCTACTAGTAGAATGGGAATAGATAAATTGTACCTGGAATCTTTTAAACCGTCGACCAAGCGTCCCACGCGTGACGCCTCTACCGGTATCCACACCGACTTCGTCGACGAGTCTTCGAGATCAGCGGTGCTAGCGGCCAATGCTCGAAGGAAACACCGGTGTGACTCCGATAATAATAAGACTAATGGATGTCTTCAAATCGAACAATTCGATCCAAATTCTCGTACACCCATACACTCAAATATACAAAACATACATGCACACACATATGTCATCTATATATATATATATATCCATCCCATTTCTGATGGCTATATATATGCATTCGACAATGCATTGATTTTGCATGACTTTCATGCAAAATGAGGCCACATGGAATGCACTTGGCATCCATGCAAATGACATGTGTCTCTTGGCATGTGTGTGCCACGTGGCTCCCAATTCGGGTCCCGTGTGTCTCTGTGTCGTGTATCGAATTAAGTCCATAAAATCTAATAAACCGGGGTCTAATTAATCGGTAAATTTAATCTCATTAAATATCTGATTAACTAATTGCACCGTAACTCGTCTAATCTCTATTAGACAGATTTAGTGTTTCAAAACCATCTCGTCAATTTGGTCGTAGTGTGTGACCATGTAGGTTCCCGATTACGTTGACAGTAATATCGAAATCTCTATTTCAATATTACAAACAGTGAGCGGCATCTAGCAATGCATCACTGCTACTCAAGTAATTGGAAAGTCAATTTCTCGACAAACCTTGTAACCTATGTTACCGTGCAGTATAATCCCTTTGTCCTTTATATCTCTATTGAGCCCAAGGCATGGTCGTTGTCATCCTTGTATGGCTCAATCTCTTTTTCTTGGTTTACCAGGTAAGTCTATCAGAACAAATAAGATCGATATCCCTATATCGACTCATTTGGGTATGCATACACTTATAGACTTTGCCCACCAAGCGGCCGTGAGATATCACTCCCATTACGTAGGAGGGACAAATCCTATCTTGGTCACTCACATTCCTCTCCATGCTCTGTGGTATACCCAATTACTGTTTTTATAACCAGTCTGTTACGGTGGCGTTTGACAGTATCAAAGTATACGACATTACATGTAGAAAACTATGGGTCACGTAACGACCCATGTAGCAGTCTTATGACGGGTCAGTCCAGTACACATTACTCCTAATGTATACCTGCGGTGTGACTCGATGTCTCTACATCCATGACCTGTTAGACTTGGTCATCAATCTACACCCACACTAGTCTAACCGCATTATCGTTGTCCTCATTAACGATAATACTTTGACCAGGGACATTTAGGAATAGTGTTCAGTCATTATAGGATCTCACAATCAAGTCACACTTGATGCCTGTTAAACCTACTATTCCAAGGACGTTATTGTGTAAAATTAATATTCAGCGCAACCCACACAATAGCATAAATGCCTCGTATGATAATGAAATATATGTCATAGTACAGAATTGATGATAGATTGCCTCTAAGGCATACACCAATTCCCAACATATACTTAGCAATAAGAATGTCTAAAGTATGGAGAATCAACTTACAATCAAGAACACCCCCGAACTTATCCTTCCTCTTCTTCTTCTCCACCATATCCTCCTAACTCAACTCTTTCTCTCCATATCTATTGCTCTGCTTCCTTTTTTTTTCGTTTCCCCCTCCTCAGTTGAAACAGAGGAGAACAAGAAGGAAAAAGAAAGAAAGGAATGGCGGTGGAAAAATGGGGTGGTCTGCAAGACCACGTGGAGCCCATTCAACCTTTTCTTCTTTTCTTTATTTTTATTTTTATTTTTTTTCGGCTCCAGCAACGTGTATGATACATATATATATATATATATTTATATAAGCATGTAAATATATATATATATATATGTTCTCTATTTGAAATTAAAATGACAAGTAAACGACACCCGGAAACAGGCCTGCACACACCCAAGGACCACCAGGACCATGGAACAGAATTCAGACTGCGTTTCGGAACTCGTCTTGGTCTCCCGAGTGGATCTCGACCGGGAAAAAGAGGCCCTTTCTACAGAAAGACATAGCCGAAGACCCTTTTAACAAATCGCCAGCGCACGAAATCTGCGCCAATCAATCCCAGGGACCTCAAGGGCTTGGGAAATAAACCCCGATCGCATTGCATAATCCATTTAGGTTTCTCAAGTACCATTCCAGTAATAAAAGGGCCCATTTCACGGGGAATCTTGTGCTCAGAACTCATTCGGGAAAATGTTGACGTCCGACCTTTGCACCACCCACTCCCAGCAACCCCTAGGGGATAGGAAATCATTTCAGTTCGGACTAAGCAAATCATACCGATCTCCCAAGTGACGTTTCAATGGTCACGAACGCCTCCCGACAAGCCTTCGGGAATCATTTTTGACAAGCGGAGATCACAGTGGTCTCCGAACACATCAGAACACTCGGGAAACACTGAGAAAGCCCCATTCGCGGATTCCTAGGACGCCTCCGAATATCTATATCCAGCCCGGGCCGACAAGTAAACCGTTCTGCCCTAAGCATAAAGCACGCCGACACGAGCGGTACATCACGCAGAGGCGCGAACAAGCGATAGAAACGGACAACTTCACCCCGATCATCCAAACGGAGCAAAACCGGCTTTCCAGTCCCCGGGTCACTCGAGCATTCGCTTACAAGAAGCATGTCAATATTGGGCTCATTAAAACCGTATTCGCGCATACATCGATAATTCGTCGTTCAAGCGAACCACGGAAATTGAATGCGTGATCAATCGAGCCCCGAGCTTCTTCCGGCTTTCTTCCTAATCAAGTGGGACCTTTGAGCTAGCCAAGCCGAGCCGAGCCGAGCCAAGCCGCGAGCCATGGCTCTCCTCTAAAGACAAGCCAAATGAGCCTCATCCACCCATTTTTCAAAATATCTCTTACACCCATCAACTCCACTCTTCCATCCATCAACTCCACTCTTCCATCCATCACTTCCCATCACCTTTCAAGACAACTTCCCCTCCTTAATCCATCTTAAAAATTCGGATCCCCCTAACCCTCTCCTTAATTGTGCTTTGTGTTCACTAATTGAGCCATTAAAGCCACCTTTATAAGCCCATTGGGTCATTAACTTAATCACAACTCTTCTTGCACATCTCTCTAGCTTTCTCACTCTAGGAGAATCTCTCAAATCCTCTCCAACTCCAGCAGCAAGCCCAGGTCGTCCAGCCCTTGCATAGCCCCGAAACAAAGCCGTTTTCCCCGAAAACTCAACCGTTTTCCGGCGACCACCACCCAACCTATGCCAACTTCAACCAAACTTCATACCCCACATGTATTCGCCCTCCTGAGTCCATTTCCGAGGTCTGTTTCAGCATTTGAAGCTTCCAGCTTGCCGAACCAGCACTGACCAGAAACAGTTTACTTAGGCGTTTTTCCGGTTTCTAGACGAGTCTCGCCATCCGATTCAACTTAGCCTCAAACAAACTTCATATCCCACATGTATTCCACCTCCCGAGTCTATTTCCGGTGTTAGTTGTGCAATTTGAAGCTTCCAGCAGCCCAAACCAGCTCTGTCCAGAACCGAGTTCCATAGGCATTTTCACGGTTTCCCGGGCTTCCTCGACATTTCCACCACCCCACGACTATGGCGAGCCGTGTCATCACTTTCTACGGGTTCCTTACAACCCTCACTCTCCCCCGTGACGAAGTGGTTGCGTGCCGAGAGCCGTCCAACTGTGCAACACCGCCATTTCCCTCTTTACTCCCTTCACAGATTTTTCCAGTTTTTTATCGGATTTCTTTGCATCTTTCAGGAAAATCGACATTTCCAATTCTAATGAAACCACTGTAGGCATGATACTCACTCAGTTAGGAGTCCAATGCCACCAACCTTGCATCAAAAGACCACCGAGAGTCTCCCGTAGAGTCGTTTCTTCATCTGGTGCCAGTAGGGTTTGTATCTCTGGTTTTCTTTTATAACCCGAACTTTACAGGAACGTATAGGTCATCTCGGGTTGAATCTCACTATGAGCCACCGATCACCGTGATCGTCACTCAGTTAGGAATCCAATGCCATCGACCTTGCATCAAAAGACCAGCGGGAGCCTCCCGTAGAGTCGTTTTTTCATCGGGTGCCAGTCGAGTTTGTTCCTCTGGTTTTCTATTCTAACCAGAACTTTGTAGGAACGTACAGGTCAGCTCGGGTTGAATCTCTCTAGGACCCACCTATTACCGTGATCTTCACTCAGTTAGGAGTCCAATGCCACCGACCTTGCACCAAAAGACCATCGGGAGCCTCCTGTAGACCCATTTGTTCATCGGGTGGCAGTCGGGTCTGTTTCGTCCCGACTGGGTCTGTAGACGCAAGCCTACTTTTCTCTCGGGGTCTTGGCCTAACTTGATCAATTCATCAACCTTACGGTGTCAAAATGGGCGAGTCAAGTACAACCCTAAATCATGCGGTAAATAAATAGAACCGCAAGTCTAGCAAACTAGAGTACCAAAAGGGTGTGCGGGATATAGGCCCGCACTTAATAGAACCCCCCGAATACAGAATTTCCGATTCCGTATGACCATTGCCTTAGCATTTAAATGTACCTTGTACCCCTAGACCAGGGCGACTAAACGGCCCTCGACTTACGGGTCATAAACAGTAAGTGGCGACTCCTTCTCACCCGTGTCCGTCACGCGTCCCCGGGAAGGTGGACACTCCCAAGCCGCGTTGCATAGGCTTCGCACATGCATGCCCCGACAAGATTAAATTTGGGTGCGCACAACTTGGCGACTCCACTAGGGAAATCTAGAGGGTTCGAGCTCAATTCCGTTTGCTTGCGTGCTTGTTTATTTACTGCTTTCCATCATTTACCGCTTATCTACTTACGCACATTTATTTTACTCATGCATTGCATATCACGCTAGCTTTAGGTGCCTCGTCCGAAATGCCACGGGTGCCAAAATAGGAAGCTAGGTTAGTTAGAGGTTCCGAGTAAAGGAATGGATCGAGTCGGCTATGCCACAAAACCGGCCCCTAAAGATCCTTGCTCGATTTCAAGGAATTCACACCCTTGAGTCGGGAGCCCCCATCCATAGATAGCACGGTCCCTATAGCACTGAACCATGTATCGTGCTATGCCTTCATGCAAGCCTTCAACCCGATGCCGACAATAGTCCATCAAGTCGGCCTGCGTGCCACTTGAGTCTTTTCTATTTCAAGAGCGATGTACGTTGTAATTTGTACTAAGCCGTGGGCATTTATTTTTCTTTGCACATATGCATCATGCAGTTTTCAAAACACACTAGAATGTCGTTCACGTTGACAAGTCCTAAGCAGATTTTCTTATCGTCTTGGTAAGGGACGCCTCGCTTGGCCTCCTGCCCGCGCCTCGACAGAGTCCACCAGCACACAAGGACCTCGTCGACCCGCCACGAAATGCGGATAGCATATATTCTGGGACAGCATGATCGCCCTCCCGAGTCCATTTCCGAGGTCTGTTTCAGCATTTGAAGCTCCCAGCTTGCCGAACCAGCACTGACCAGAAACAGTTTACTTAGGCGTCTTCCCGGTTTCTAGACGAGTCCCGCCATTCAATTGAACTTAGCCTCAAACAAACTTCATATCCCACATGTATTCGACCTCCCGAGTCTTTTTCCGGTGTTAGTTTTGCGATTTGATGCCTCCAGCAGCCCAAACCAGCTCTGTCCAGAAGCGAGTTCCATAGGCATTTTCACGGTTTCTTGGGCTTCCTCGACATTTCCACCACCCCACGACTATGGCGAGTCGTTCCATCACTCTCTAGGGATTCCTTACAAACCTCACTCTCCCCCGTGACGAGGTGGTTGCGTGCCGAGAGCCGTCCAACAGTGCACCACTGCCATTTCCCTCTTTTCTCCCTTCATAGATTTTTCCAGTTTTTTACCGGGTTTCTTTGCATCTTTCAGGAAAATCGACATTTCCAATCCTCATGAAACCACTACAGGCATGATCCTCACTCAGTTAGGAGTCCAATTCCACCGACCTTGCATCAAAAGACCACCGGGAGCCTCCCGTAGAGTCGTTTCTTCATCGGGTGCCAGTCGGGTTTGTTCCTCTGGTTTTCTTTTCTAACCCGAACTTTGCAGGAACGTACAGGTCAGCTCAGGTTGAATCTCACTACGAGCCACTTATTGCCGTGATCTTCACTCAGTTAGGAGTCCAATGCCACTAACCTTGCATCAAAAGACCACCGAGAGCCTTCCGTAGAGTCTTTTCTTCATCGGGTGCCAGTCGGGCTTGTTCCTCTAGTTTTCTTTTCTAACCCGAATTTTTGCAGGAACGTACAGGTCAGCTCGGGTTGAATCTCACTACGAGCCAACTATGACCATGCTCTTCACTCAGTTAGGAGTCCAATGCCACCGACCTTGCACCAAAAGACCACCGGGAGCCTCCCGTAGACCCGTTTCTTCATCGGGTGCCAGTCGGGTCTGTTTTGTCCCGACTGGGTCTGTCATTTTTTAATAACCCTACTTTGTTTTTGATTTCCGGAAAATCTACGAATGCTCTCCTCCCAAAACTACCACAGGAGTGATCCTTAGTCTCTTGGGAATCCAACGCAACTGGCCCCGCGCGAAAATTCCATCCTGATCAATCGGTACGCCCCGACAAGCAAGACTGCCAGTCGGGTCTGCCAGTCGACCCGACTTCACCGATTCGAGTCTGTTCGTTCCAGCCGAGTCTCCCGACTCCCTTTGCCACTTCTCCGACTCTTTCCTCGTATTCCGAGGCTAGGTAACACTCCTCTACAACTTAGGGAAGTTAGGTTCTCGATATTTGCTTGTTATGGAGTAATAAGATGAATAACACTCGTTTGCATACAAGTTCCGACCTTTATTCGTTTCCATGCATATTTATGTCGTTTGTTATGCTCGAATATTGTTCTAGCGTGTATATCATGGCACGAAATAACTGAAGGCAAGGTAAGAGAGTCCACCTTAGCCTCGTTCGAACCATCGAAGCTCACGGCTAAGCCCTGAGGAAAGGATCCGAGAGCCTCCTTGGTTCATCCGGGGCCAACGTGACCTCCCTTTCCTTGTAATTGGTTGGTTCATGCATTTTATGTTCGCTCATCACATATTACACGTTAGCATGACGGGAAACGGCTAAAGTCGAGGTGGGAGAGACCGTCTTGGCCGTGGTTGAATAATGGAAACTCACGGCCTAGTCCCAAGGGAGGGACCCGTGAGTTCCCCTTGGCTCATCCGAGGCCACCATGGCCTCTCCCTCCCCGAAATAAGATGGTTCCTGTATTGTCTTCCCTCCACGCATATGTTGTTGCATGAGCCGATGCCGTTTTATCGATTCCCTTTAAATATCGTGTTTGTGTTTGTTTGAGTGTTTGTTTGCGTTTCCAAGATCATCGCGGCATCGGCTTTGTAAAATGTATGTCATTGACGTGCTTGATGTTTTATGCATGCGAGAAATGCTTAGAACCGGTGTAGGAGACCATTCAAGACCCGAGCTGGGTCAATAAGGCTCTCGGCTTTCCTCCTTGGAGAGTGGCCGAGAGTTTCATGACCTCCCTCGGGTCAAGGGCGGTCTCTTCTTCCGCTTTCTAATTGATTCTCGGTATTGTTTGCAATCGAATCTTTATTCTAAATCGTTAATTGAGATTTAGTTGCATGCTAGACATGCTAGTTTCAAACAATTACCCATCGAATCCATAACAATCGTGACTTAGAATCACAAACATGGTACAATTCCACAAATAGGGAAATGGGACGTACCATTCGGCTAAATGAACCACTCGGCCTAAGAAATTGGATAAATCGAATATCAACTCGTAAACGCGTCGACGAATCACTAAACGGTGAGAGTGCCCTTTTAAAATTCACAATTTCAAAATATCGAGACGCATAACACAAATAGAATTAGTGTCTAGGGAGCACTCGTGCGCTATGACTCGAGTCAAGGCCCGATTTGAGGCGGCTCATGTCGAAGTGCGCGAGTTCTCTTTGGACCTCTTCGTGTCATGTGATCCCAACTTTCACATACAGGGCCCTATACGTTTTACCGTTCAAAGGGTATGACCATCTTTTCGTGATTCGCCGACATTCTAGGCGTTAGGGAGACTGAAACACCTCGATCTATAGATGGAAAAGGGCGGCCCATTCGGGTGCGAGTTTCATTTGCACGGCCCTTTTCATCCACTTTCGGTGTTTCCATCTTCCTATTGTAGATTCGGTAGTCAACATTGTTACTTCTGTCACAAAACACAAAAATCGGATTAATCATGCATTTGGCTTAATCAAACATTAGATAATGGATAGGTGGAATGCTAGGGTCCAATCTAAAGTCAAAACACAAGTTTGGTGTATTCAGTGAAACCGCAGTGACACTCCACGAAATAAAATCTTAAAACGAACCAACACACATAATTGACATAGAACCATGTCTTGACCCCTTTCTTTGCTCGCCTAGGTTAGATACATTGTTTGCTAATCAACCCCGGTTAATAACTGATTAAATCACGTACATTCGGCTTAATATGCAACTTGTCTGTATTTATCCGTATTTGTCAGTTTTTTGTCTGTTTTTCATCAGTTTATCAGTTTTCTTCTGTTTTCCATTTGCTTTTGCTGATTTGTGGCGGCTCTGGTCCGAACCCATAGGTTACGTATTGCACGGGGTCCAACACCCCAAATCACCGTACATGAGGTCCAACGCCTCCTGATTCACTGAGCACGTGCAACCCGAGTGCGGAATGGGATCTAGCCTCGAGTCACCATCACACCCCAAGTATGGCCTATGTGGAAGGTAATTTGGATTGAATGTGTGAAATGTGTTTAGATATCACCCGGGAGCTCGATCGGTCCAACGGTTACAGTGAGAATTTATCGATTCTCCTATCACCCGTTGGTTCGATCGGACCCGACCCTCAGATCTTTGAGCCCGCGTTACCTTAATTTATTTATCGGTCATTCAAAATCTCACGGTGAGTCTGAGTGGAATATTGGCCTAACATAAACCGATTGGGATCCACTTACTTTATTTAGTTGTACTTTGTAATTATTCGAGAGAACATTGCGAGGATTTTGCTTGTATATTCATTCATTTATTTGTAAGGATCCCCGATCGTTGAGCGAGAGGTCCAAGTGTCGAACCGGTCAAGTTTGTCTACTGTTACCAAGAGATGAGCAATCTCGAACACTCGTGGTCTTGGTTCGCGCAGTGAATCGACCATCACGATTCGACGAACTGTAACGCGAAGATAGTGAACCGATTTCTCGAGACGCAAGCCTACTTTTCTCTCGGGGCCTTGGCCCAACCTAATCAATTCATCTACTTTACGGTGTCAAAACGGGCGAGTCAAGTGCAACCCTAAATCACACGGTAAATAAACAAAACGGCAAGCCTGGCAAACTAGAGTACGGAAAGGGCGTGCGAGATATAGGCCCGCACGAAATAGACCCCCGAATTCGGAATTTCCGATTCCGTATGACCATTGCCTTAGCATTTAGGTGTACCTTGTACCCCTAGACCAGGGCGACTCAACGGCCCTCGACCTACGGGTCGTAAACAGTAAGTGGCGACTCCTTCTCACGCGTGTTTGTCGCGCGTCCCCGGGAAGGTGGACACTCCCAAGCCGCGTTGCATAAGCTTCGCGCATGCGTGCCCCGACGAGATTAAATTCGGGTGCGCACAGCTTGACGACTCCACTAGGGAAATCTAGAGGGTTCGAGCTCAATTCCGTTTGCTTGCTTGCTTGTTTATTTACTGCTTTCCGTCATTTACCGCTTATCTACTTACGCACATTTATTTTACGCATGCATTGCATATCACGCTAGCTTTAGGTGCCTCGTCCGAAATCCCACGAGTGCCAAAATAGGAAGCTAGGTTAGTCAAAGGTTCCGAGTAATGGAACGGATTGAGTTGGCTATGCCACCGAACCGGCCCCCAAAGATCCTCGCTCAATTTCAAGGAATTCACATCCTTGAGTTGGGAGCCCCCATCCATAGATAGCACGGTCCCTATAGCACCGAACCATGCATCGTGCTATGCCTCCATGCGAGCCCTCAACCCGACGCCGACAATAGTCCATCGAGTCGGCCATTGTGCCACTTGAGTCTTTTTTATTTCAACAGCGATGTACGTTGTAATTTGTATTAAGCCGTGGGCATTTATTTTTCTCTGCACATGCATCATGTAGTTTTCAAAACACACTAGGATGTCGTTCACGTTGACAAATCCTAAGCAGATTTTCTTATCGTCTTGGTAAGGGACGCCTCGCTCGGCCTCCTGCCCGCGCCTCGACAGATTCCACCAGCACACAAGGACCTCACCGACCCCCCACGAAATGCGGATGGCGTATACTTTGGGACAGCATGATCGACCTCACCAACACTAAGTTCGATTACCGAGAGGTTGCTGAGAGATGAGGAACTCGCTGACCAACCACAACTTAGTGGGAGCTCTCCCAAACCCGCGACAAGCTACAGAGATGCGATCAAGAGCTCGTTTGAGCGAACGCCGCCCTGGAGAGGTCTAGGAAAGGGCCTCATGAAGGCCAACACATGCACTCTAGGATAGATGTCTCCGCAAGACCCTCGCCTAGACCCGGTGCTTTTCGAGGTCACGCTCGCTCAAACCCCGAGTATGGTGGCAAATCAACTTAAGGCTCTATTTTACAAAATTTGCATTGTACTTTGAACCTTTCGAGTCAATGTGAACGACAACATCAGCTTTTGAAAATTCACGCATTGCATGCATCCTATCAATTTGCTGTTTTACACGACAATTAACACTAACACACGGTAGATAAAGTTGTGACCGCCTTTGTAGGTGGACCTCTCATGGTCTTCACCCTTCCTCCACGGCGAGACGATCAATAGCTCAAGGGCCAACCATCCAAGCAACACTAACTCCCCATTAATCCCGCGCAATCGATTACGTCATTGCATGGTTGAGCAAACATCCCTCCATGCTACAAGTGCTTCCATCAGCATAACTGAGCGTGCCCTTTCCGCGTTGTGCGAGCACACCCCTACCTTGCCCATGCACGCATCCTCGACACACCTTGTGCATGTCTCTCGGTGTGCTTGCATGATGCCTATTAGGCCAATTCGTTCCCCGACGCAGTTGCATTCAAATTACGAATAGTTCTTGTTCTTTCATTGCTTTTCCTCTTCCCATTGGAGGAAATAACTGACGAGAAGGCAACTTGAACCTTCAACGACCACAATCAGGACAATGAACACTTCCCGTCCAGCATCTTGGAACTTCGATACTGAATCCCAACCATCCATCCGCAAAAGATCAGAGGCAACAGCTCCAATGAACAAAGCATGGCCCTGCCCACCCGCCACGAAAGTCTCTAGCATGGTCACATCTCCGACCAGAGAATGATCCCTTCCCACCGCTGGGGCAACATGCACTCTTCCCTAAACTCTCTTTTACATTTATTTATATGCATTCTCAAACGTGCTCCCGGCATGAACGAACCCTTCACGGGGGCACTAGGACAGCCCCAAAGACGCCTTGTTGGTTTTGTCAGAATTGTTCGATTCGTCTGTCCTAATGGGATTCGACTCCTCGAGCCTTCCCTAGGACGGCTGCGCATGCCAACCCGCAATCGGGAAAGTACACCTATGTGGCCCCTAGCCACGATCTGCCCACTACAGGGAGGCGATGACTAGATCTCGGAATTGAGTGTCCCCCACGCGCAGCACCCCATGGGTTGCACGTTGGACAAAGGGATTTTCCTATGGTTCCACTCCACATTTCTTACCGCATATTCCACCGATTAATCACCTAATGCATCATCTTCTTTGACATCTCTCACAGGGACACGCCGGTCACGGGCAAAGAACGATACACAGGTTCACACCTCCCTAAGAATTTCTCTCGGACCCTTTCCTCATACTTCGACGAGGGATTTGTCCAACGAATAGGTATCACCACGAAGCCGGAGACAGAGACAACTGAACAAACCATTCAACCTCGACGCGTGCGTCTCCATCGAGATCGAGTGGCACCTCGGGGTAAATCGGGCCTTCCCCACTGCAAAGACCCATCACCGACAACATGCAATGATAAGCCTCGAGGCAAAACACATTCGGCTTCAAGAGCACCTATCCTCCAAAGAGCACCCTCCACGGGAGCGACAACGCACGATCGGGAGCGGTGATCGTACAAGAGACTCCACACAGACCACAAAGATCAGGGCATCCTCATCCAACATTCACGCGGAAGCAACCTTCGTCGCCTACACTCCTGGGGCAATTTTGTTTTCTTTTTAGACAATAGGGGAAAGGACTTGTAAAGTTTGCAAGGACAAAAGACGCGAAGTTCGACTTTCGAGTGCACAAGAATCAAACTTATGAGAAAACCAACTCTCACAAAATTGGGCAAGGACAACAAAGTATATCAAGTCTCCACGGGGCGAAGCAAACAAAAGCGACCTCGGTGATGCAAAGTCGAGGAGTTTCAAAGAAAAAAAGAGCGAAAAGAAGCAGGAAAAACCCGCCAAAAACCGGGCAACGCTGAGGTTCACCAAAAGCACCGGCGCCCGTAATCCCAAAGAAATCAACAAACCCCGACAAAAAGGGGGCAGCAGTCGCAACTCCTCGACAGAGACAGAACACCACGCACTCGGAGGTCGAATCCTTCAAACCCTTCGCCCTTGCAAACTCGAGAGACAAAAAAATCGAGCTCGCTATATCGAAAACCCCTCTTAGGGGGCGACCTAGGCAAAAGCTAGGGCAAGAGAGAGGCACAACCGGAAACCCCTTGTGGGCGGCCGTTGCAAAAGGAGAGTTCGTCCCCTTTAAGTTGAGAGGTACGGCCCTGAGGTGGGTGACCGTAGCAAAAGGAGAGTAAAACGAGAGATAAACAAAACAGTCACCCTAGGCTCTCGCACACTGCGTAGACTAGGGATCCCCAAAGGAATGGCCAGTCTATCTGCTCAAACACGATCCCCGGTCGGCTTTCCTTCCGAACTCAACCGTCCAAGACGGATTCTTCTTCAAGCTCAGCGGGCGACCAAGCACGCAATCCAAACAGTTCAAGACAGCCAATACCAACCGAAGGACGGAAGAGAAAGGGGTACATCTCACTGCAGACGTGAACCCGTGTATCCTTTTAGCCTAGGGCAACGTGCTTCCCAAGCTTTCTCTTTTCCCTTTTCCATTTACATAATTCTAAGGGGTCACGGCCACCCTTCAATCGGCTACCATAAAGCCAAAACCCTAGACATTTCTTTTCGGGAGTCTAGTCATAGCACTCCAGAAAAGACTAGACTAAGGTCTGACCAAATTTGCACAGCAATCCCCCATGCGAGTCACAAATGTAGCCGCCTTACGGTACCCTGACGTGAAGGGTCCTAAGCCGACGGACGCGTCGAATAACCGATAGAGCCACTAGGGCATCATTGAGAATGTCTCGATATGCCCGTACATGGCCAACAGGAGCCTTGGAGGCCTCGCATCGAGGCCTTCGAAAACGGTATCCCATTCGCATCACCAAAGTAAAACCTCTTCACGGGTCGCTAAGGCAACACGAAACCGAAGAGCATGCATCACAAACGCTTCCTTTTTCCTATGCTTACACATCAATAGTAATCCCATGATTTACCAATGATGATAGGATCACAGGTACTACAAGCCACAAGAACTACGGCGGATTCTGATTTTCGACCCCTCGGGATACGTAGCCACTCCACCTCAGAGCTCGAGTCCCTCATCGCAAGACTGGGGCATCCCCAGCAAACTACAATCGCCCCTGCGACAAAGCCGACATTTGGCAGAGCAACGAGCAACCGCCATAGCAGCAAAGCCGGCTTCCAGTAGATCAAACACACCGCCACCCCAGGGGCAAAGCACCAACGAAGCAACTTCATCGCGGCAGCAATGCCAATCTACAACAGATCAACACCTTTGGGACAACATCAGCCCTATACACTCAGCGCGCACCACTGTCCACATGATTAACGAAGAGTTATGCTCTTCTCTACAGAAGCGCATGGAACCCCAAGGGGTATCTCCTCCCTGACGGACTCATATCTGCCTCACGCGATAGGTCGTGCTCTCGATACGACGGAGACCGTCGAGGGATGCTCCACGCTACCGAACGACAGATGTCCAAAGAAGGGCGAGCAGCGATGGAAGATCATTATCAGTCATCGCACGCAATGCAATCCAGGCCCAAGGTCAAGCGAACCACGTCACACGGCGTTTTACGCGATTCCCAAAATAGTGTTCGGGTCCATCCCGGTTTAAAATTCGTGTTCGGGTCCATCCAGGTTTAAAATTCATGTTCGGGTCCATCCCGGTTTTAAATTCCTGTTCGGGTTCGTCCCGGTTTAAATTTCGGTTTGGGTCCATCCTGGTTTTAAATTCCTGTTCGGGTCCCTCCCGGTTTTAAATTCCCGTTTGGGGTCTATCTTGGTTTTAAATTCCTATTTCCGGTCTGTTTCGGTATTCAAATTCTTGTTCGGGTCCCTCCTGTACGGACCCGAATGTGGACTCTCGTCGGTGCCCGCATGCGCACTTTTGGATCGCGCGGCTTGGGAGTGTCCACCTTCCCGTGGGGACGCGTGACGGACACGCGTTAGAGAAGGAGTCGCCACTTATCATTTTACGACCCGTAGGTCGAGGGCGGATAAGTTACCCGGGTCTAGGGGTATGGAACACCTAGTTCGTCGTTAAGGCATTGATATGTGCGGAACCGGAAAATCCGTGTTCGGGGGTTCATGTTACGTGCGGGCCTATATCCCGCATGCCCTTTCGGTACTCTGGTTTGCTAGACTTGCATTTTGTTTTATTTACCGCATGAATTAGGGTGCACTCGACTCACACGTTTTGACATCGTAAAATCGGTGAATTAAACGATGTCGATTGAGAAGCCGAGAGAAAAGTAAGCCTGTATTTCGGGGAATGGGTTCACTATCTTTCGTTACAGTTCATCGAACCATAACGGTTGACTCCTTGCGTGAACCGAAACCACGAACTTTGAGGTTTACTTTCTTATGAGCAAATGTTGAATCGATTTCGATTAATTCTACTCTCGAACCGTTCGCTCACTGAATGGGATTCTTACAATAACAAATGTACATATAACTCCTTACAATGTGCTCTCAAAATAAATATAATAAATTAAAAATTACAAATGATTGAATCCCATTCGGTTCGCTTTCGGTTAATATTCCTCTCGACTCACCGTGAGTTTAGAAAATAACCGAAAAGTGCAATTCAGTGGGCTCTCAGTGAATGGGGGATTGAACCCCGAGAGTGATGATTAGGGCATTGAACCCTGTGATCGATGATTAGGGCGTCGAACCCTAATATTGTTCGGCCTAAGGATCAAGCTCGATCAGTATGGCAAACTGGAGCGGAAAGATAACACGCAACATGTTAATAACAGACAAGGTGTTTGTTATTGTCGTGTTTACGTGAATTAACAGATTATTAACCCAGGGGTGTTTTTGCAAGCAAATGCCATATGCTAAGCAATCAAACACGTGCCAATGTTTTAGCATTCGGCTTTTGTTGGAAACTTGAAAAAGAGAGTCAACTCTTGCGTGTGTGGATTGCTTTTACAGTGATTCGGTGTTGTGACACTAAATTACCACTGAATTGATCCAAACTTGTATTTTGACTCTAGATTTGGAACCTAGAGTTCCGCCTAACCATTTTCTAGGATTTGGTTAAGTCGAGTGAAATGATTAGTCCGGTTATTATATTTTCATACAGAATACCCAACTGACATCTTAAACGATGCTAAGATGACGACAAATCACAAAATGATGTTCTTGCCCTTGATTTGAAAATTTGTTTTTAGAAAAAGGAGAACAACACAATACGGATTTGAAAGTATGAGGATTTTGAAAAAGGCATTAACACCATTTTGTAATTCGTCGACGCGAGTTACAAATTAATGTCCAATTCATACAAAGTTATTTAAATTGAATGAATTACCCGTGTAAACGTCCCGATTAACCCGTTTGTGGAATTAATGCTAAAGGTTATTGCCGAATGCATTAATTATGAAAAACGATTCGTGATTCGACGACCAAAACAAATCCATAATGATCAAGGATAATTTAGTTGAATAACCAACAATACCCTTATAATCGAAAGGATCCGAATGAGTCCTCGATACACAAACCCATGCATGTTTGTTTTAAAAAGGGTTTTAAAACGATGTTTTAACATGGGAATCGTGAAGATATCGAATTTACAACTTCACACAATCCGAGAAAACAAACCAAAATCGAGATAAGGAAATCATTCTTGATCCGAGAAAAGCCAAGAGGCTCTCGGTCTCATCTCTCAAGGATGGCCGAAAACTCTTATGGCTTGATTCAAGTCACAAGTGGTTTCTTTGCCTCGATTTTGATTGTTTTTCGCATGCTCAAGCATCAAACACGATGAATAACTCGTTTTTGACAAAAGCCGGTATTATCATGATTTGATTAACTCATTTAAACATGCAAACATTCACAAACATGTTATTTAAGGAATCGATAAAATAATACCGGCTTCATACATGCAAGAACAACAAAATAAACTCGGAAACTAACTTGGATCGGGTTAAGGAGATCAATCTTAACCTGAAAAGAGCAAGTTAAGTCTCGGCCATCCCATTTAGAGACTTGGCCGTGAGCTTACTTGCCATTTCCGGGTCGGGATGGTCTTCCAAACGACGATCCAAACCTTTTTCGGACATGCTAGCAAGTTATAAAGTGGTAAACATGCATAACATAACATAAAAGTGTATAAAAATTAAGTCTTGCAAGTTAAACATGCATAAAACACCATAATACTCCATAGCCATGCAAGTAATGTAAAAGGTTCTCACTTCTCTAAGTCGAGAATGTTATACCTTGCCTCGGGATGCGAGGAAAGAGTCGGGGAAGTGTTCGAGAGTCGGGTGACTCGGTTGAACGCTTGGAAGAGTGCTCGGATGCAAGGGCATGCACGTTTGGTGAGCTAGGCGCATGGGGCGTGTGATTGGAGTGCACGGGAGGCGCACGGGGCGCGCGGCTGGAGCACGGCTGGCACTGTTCACCCGAGAGTGACAATTCTTCACCCGAAATGCACTAAATGACCTGAAACAATAATTTAAAGACTTCAAATGGAAAAACCAAATTCACCAATGAACTCCATGGGTCCAAAATGAGTGGGATATGGAGTTTGAGAATTTTTGAAGTTAAGTCGGGATGATGAACACCGGCTTCCGACTTAAGAACTCAAGGCTCTCTTTGGATATTTTTCAGTTTTCTTCTCTTTTCTTTCTAAGTGCTGAAACTTCCTGGTTCTTGAGTGTTCTTGGCTATGGAGTTTGAGAGGATTTCTTGAAGGAGAAAGGTTGGAGATAGTGTGCAAGAGGAGCAATGATTAACTTAATCACTTTGGGCAATTTATAGGCAAAGATAATGACACAATTAGCAAAAGCAAGTGCTCTTAACCCCCATGCTTAGCAAATTTCGGCCATTTAATGAGGATGAGGAAGAATGTGAGCCAAGTATCCTTCATGTGGAAGAGCCAAAAACATTGATGAGTATTGATGAAGGCTTGAGTGTTGTCTTCAAACTTCTTGGATATTTTCATGCAAGAGTGCAAGTTGGCTTCTTGCATTGAAGAAGAAGAAGAAGATTGTAGAGCAAAGGGTGACTCATCTTGGGCATCCCGTCGGTCCCATGACCGAAGAGGAGAAACCGGGAAAAAGCTCGGGTCTCGATTGGTCGCGTATTCGAAGTTCGTGGTTTGAATTTAACGTCGAATTATCGATATACGCGAGAAAACGGATTTAATGAGCTCAAGATTGGCATTTTCCATGAAAATTGCCAAATGTCTGTATGAGGCTCAGAAGCTGGTTTTGCTCCTTTTAAGCATTCAGAGCGAGGTTACCCACTTCTGACAGCATATTTTGCATCTTCATCCCACGTCGGTCATTTTGACATAAATTGTCAAATCACGTGGACACTTGACCCTTAAGCCGGTAATGCCAATATGGAGCCTGAGATGTTCTAGGAGGCCGAAACTGGATTTCTCATATTGCTTTCTGAGTTGTTTGGGCGATCTGGAGATCACTGTGATCTCTGTTTGTCGAGATTGGGTCTCTAAGCACATGAAAAGGGCATCTGAGACCCTTAAAGCACTGCTCGGGGGGGTCTAGATGCGTTGTGTGATTCATTCCGACGATTTCACATTGAGCGTTGAGATAAGTGGCACTGGAATTGCCAACAATTCGGCGTCAAGTTTCCTCAAAGAGGACCTCCGTATATGGATTTTCACTGAAAATGGTATTTTGTGCTCCTCGGAGGTTACTTGGGAAACCGAGAAAGGTTTTGCTGTCTGTTTTGCCCAATTGCGAATGTCCGCTGGAGTTTTTCAGGGAAATGTAGTGTGAACTTCATTTGCCGTAATTCCGTTAGATTAGTCTCCGGTTATGCTCTTCCGAAGAGGGGTATGCCCGTTTTGTCGCTCGGAAGTCATTTAGAGTGTTTGTATGGCTTCCAAAAGACAATCTGAAGCACTGCTCGTGCTCTGTATAATTGTGGGGCATGGCCGCATTTGATATTTGGAATTAACTTTTCTCCGAGAAATCGGCATTTTTGGACTTCCACTGAAAAGTTGTCTGTATACAGAAAGTTATTCTGTATAGAGCAGATGATTTACGAAATGCGTTTGAAGACACTTTTAATCTGTTTGGCATTGATGTGGATTTTTGAAGTCCAATATTGGCTATCTTCCGATGGACGAGCGAACTATTGGAAAATAGGGATGTCCACGTGGTATGTTGGAAATGTCGGTTTTGGACGTTGTTGAGCTCTCTAGTCACTCTGTCGCTCTTTGGTGACCCCTGGAGTCCTTCTGCCGTGTGTACATGTCATCTGCTTGATTTTGCCGACTTGAGGATGAATAGTGATTTCCTGCTCTGTTGAGCCGTTTTTCTGTATTTTGCTCAAATCATGGCTTAGATCATTGCTGATGATGTAATTTAAATCGGTGAGCCAAAATGGGGTGTTGGCAGCTTGCTCCTCTTTGACTGCGTGCTCGAGTAGAGGATGCAACCAATGACCTCAGAAGCACCCCAGTTTGATAGCAATGATCGATATGGAAATTCCTATAATGGTCTTCTCCTTCTTGCTTTGGATATATGGGATATTGTGCTTAACAGAAAAATAAAGGAAGTGAGGTGAGATGTGCATAAGTTTGGCAGTAACAAGCAGGGTGCATGCATAAAGGAAATTGCAGTTAATGGGAAATGCTTTGTTTAATTAAAAAAACGATATGCAGCTTAATGAAAGGTGTGTTACTTAGGTAGGTGTGGAATCCGAAAGTAATAAATGTGGGGTGTATAACCTGAAAACGGGTAAATGTTGTGTGTGCATCCCGAAAGTAGAAAATGTTGGGTGTGTAACTCGAAAGCAGTAAATGTGGGGGTATGTAACCCGAAAGCAGGAAATGTTGGGTGTGTAACCCATGTGGGTGTGAAACCTGAAAGCAGTAAATGTTGGGTGTGTAACCCGTGTGGGTGTGAAACCTTGTGTGTGGGTGTGAAACCCGAAAGTAGTAAATGTTGGGTGTGTAACCCGAAAGCAGTAAATGTTGGGTGTGAAACCTGTGTGGGTGTGAAACCCGAAAGCAGTAAATGTTGGGTGTGAAACCCGAAAGCAGTAAATGTTAGGTGTGTAATCGAAAGCAGTAAATGTTGGGTGTGAAACCCGTGTGGGTGTGAAACCCGAAAGCAGTAAATGTTGGGTGTGTAACCCGAAAGCAGTAAATGTTGGGTGTGTAACCCGGAAGCAGTAAATGTTGGGTGTGAAAACCGTGTGGGTGCGAAACCCAAAAACAGTAAATGTTGGGTGTGAAACCCGAAAGCAGTAAATGTTGGGTGTGAAACCTGTGTGGGTGCGAAACCCGAAAGCAGTAAATGTTGGGTGTGAAACTCGAAAGCAGTAAATGTTAGGTGTGTAACCCGAAAGCAGTAAATGTTGGGTGTGAAACCCGAAAGCTTTAGAACAGTGGTGGTGTGGCTGTGTGGGGAGGATGCTGCCCCGAAAGTGCTGATCTGTCAAAGGCACGTATTGCTTGAATGGTTACGCTTTGCTGAAGACCGGTTTTACTAGCATGGGCAATCGTACTTTGACCTGCTGGAAATTCGCCAGGATTCGGCATCTTGTCCTGCGAGACTCGAGCTCTAGGGAAGGAGCGCCTACGTATCCCATGTGGTCGGAAATCAGAGTCCGTAGTAGTTCTTGCAGTTTGCAGTACCTGTGATCCTGGCATTGCTAGTAAATCACGTGAGAAATACTAACAAGTGATAGATACAGGTAAGCATGAAAATGTTATTGCAACACGCAGATCTTCAGTTTTGGGTCACCTAAGTGACTCGTGAAGAATTTTGCTTTAATAGTGCAGATGGGTCCTGTTCTCGGTCTGACCATTTCCAAAGCGTTATGACTAGACCCCAGAAAGGAATGTCTGGGATTTCGGTTTTGTGGTAGCCTATTGAAGGGTGGCTGTGACCCATTTGAAGTTATGCAAAGACAAAGAGGAAAGAGAAAGCTTGAGAAGCACGTTGCCTAAAGCTAAAAAAATACACGGATTCACGCTTGTAGCAAGATTTACCCCAATTTTCTTTCGTCCCTTTGTTGTGTAGGCTGTACCGAACTGCTTGGACTGCGTATTCAATTACCCACTGTACTTGAGGAAGGTTCCCTCTTGGACGGTTGAATGGTATTAGAGAACCGATCGGGGATCATATTGGGATAGATAAACTAGCCACTTCCCTTGGGGATCCCTTGTCCACACGATGTGTGAAAGACTAGGGGGCAATTTTATCAATCTCTCATTTTGCTCTCCTTTTGCTACGGTCACCCACCTCGGGGCCGCACCTCTCTCAACCTAAAGGGGAAGAGCTCTCCTTTTGCCACAACCGCCCCAAAGGGCTTCCAGTCGTGCCTCTCTCTTACCCTAGCTTTTGCCTAAGCCGCCCCAAAAGGGGTTTTCGATCTAGCGGGCTCGATCATTTTACGACTCGTAGGTCGAGGGCGGATAAGTTACTCGGGTCTAGGGGTATGGAACACCTAGTTTGTCGTTAAGGCATTGATCTGTGCGGAACCGGAAAATCCATGTTCGGGGGTTCATGTTACGTGCGGGCCTATATCCCGCACGCCCTTTCGGTATTTTGGTTTGCTAGGCTTGCATTTTGTTTTATTTACCGCATGAATTAGGGTGCACTCGACTCACACGTTTTGACACCGTAAAATCGGTGAATTAAACGATGACGATTGAGAAGCCGAGAGAAAAGTAAGCCTGTATTTCGGGGAATGGGTTCACTATCTTTCGTTACAGTTCATCGAACCATAACAGTTGACTCCCTGCGTGAACCGAAACCACGAACTTTGAGGTTTACTTTCCTATGAGCAAATGTTGAATCGATTTCGATTAATTCTACTCTCGAACCGTTCGTTCACTGAATGGGATTCTTACAATAACAAGTGTACATATAACTCCTTACAATGTGCACTCAGAATAAATACAATAAATTACAAATTACAAATGATTGAATCCCATTCGATTCGCTTTCGGTTAATATTCCTCTCGACTCACCGTGAGTTTAGGAAATAATCGAAAAGTGCAATTCAGTGGGCTCTCAGTGAATGGGGGATTGAACCCCGAGAGTGATGATATGGGCATTGAACCCTGTGATCGATGATTAGGGCGTTGAACCCTAATATTGTTCGACCTAAGGATCAAGCTCGATCAATATGGCAAACAGGTGCGAAAAGATAACACGCAACATGTTAATAACAGACAAGGTGTTTGTTATTGTCGTGTTTACGTGAATCAACAGATTATTAACCCAGGAGTGTTTTTGCAAGCAAATGCGATATGCTAAGCAGTCAAACACGTGCCAATGTTTTAGCATTCGGCTTTTGTTGGAAACTTGAAAAAGAGAGTCAACTCTCGCGTGTGTGGATTGCTTTTACAGTGATTCGGTGTTGTGACACTGAATTACTACTGAATTGATCCAAACTTGTATTTTGACTCTAGATTTGGAACCTAGAGTTCCGCCTAACCATTTTCTAGGATTTGGTTAAGTCGAGTGAAATGATTAGTCCGGTAATTGTATTTTGATACAGAATACCCAACTGACATCTTAAACGACGCTAAGATGACGACAAATCACAAAATGATGTTCTTGCCCTTGATTTGAAAATTTGTTTTCAGAAAAAGGAGAACAACACAATACGGATTTGAAAGTTAGGATTTTGAAAAAAGCATTAACACCGTTTTGTAATTCGTCGACGCGAGTTACAAATTAATGTCCAATTCATACAAAGTTATTTAAAATGAATGAATTACCCGGTTAAACGTCCCGATTAACCCGTTTGTGGAATTAATGCTTAAGGTTGTGCGCACCCGAATTTAATCTCGTCGGGGCACGCATGCGCGCGCCTAAGCAAACGCGGCTCGGGAGTGTCCACCTTCCCGGGGACGCGCGACGGACGCACGTGAGAAGGAGTCACCACTTGCCAGTTTACAACCCGAAGGTCGAGGGCCGACAAGTTACCCGGGTCTAGGGGTAGGGGGTACACCTAAATGCTAAGGAAATGGTCGTACGGAACCGGAAATTCCGAATTCGGGGGTTCTATTACGTGCGGGCCTATATCCCGCACGCCTTTTCGGTACTCTAGCTTACTAGGCTTACCATTTTGTTTATTTACCGCGTGATTTAAAGTTGTACTCGACTCACCCGTTTTGACACCGTAAAATCGATGAATTGATTGAGTTGGGCCAAGAACCCGAAAGATGAGTAGGCTTGTGTATCGAGGGATCGGTTCACTATCTTATCGTTACAGTTCCTCGGACCGAGGCGGTCGATTCCCTGCGCGAACCGAGACCGCGATTATTCAAGCTTACTCATCCTTCGGTGATGATAGACCAACTTAACCAATTCGACACTCGGACCTCTCGCTTGCCAATCGGGGATCCTTACAGATGAATGAATAGATGTACAAATAAGGTCCTCACAATGTACACTCGAATAGTTACAGAATACAACTGAATAGAGTAAATGGATCCCGATCGGTTTGCATTGGGCCAATATTTCGCTCCAGCTCACCGTGTATTTTGAATAACCGATAAACAAATTAAGGCAACGCGGGCTCAAGGAGCCGGGGGTCGGGTCCGGTCGATCCAACGGTTTACGGGAGAACCGGCTGGTTCTCACTGCATCTGGTGGACCGATCGAGTTCCCGGGTGATATCTAAACCCGTTTCACGCGCCCAATCCAAATTCGCCTTCCACATAGGCCGCATTCGGAGTGTGATGGTGAATCGAGGCTAGATCCCATTCCGCACTCGGGTTGCATGCGCTCGGTGAATTAAGAGGCGTTGGACCTCGTGTTTGGTGATTTGGGGCGTTGGACCCCGTGCAACACGTAACCTATGAGCTCAGGCCCGAACCACAATAAATCATCATAGGCAAGGATAAAACAGAAGAAAACTGATAAAACTGGTATAATGCAGACAATGACTGACAACTATCGGTGACTACAGACAAGTGGTGTATTAAGTCGAATGTACGTGATTTAATCAGTTATTAACCGGGGTTGATTAGCAAACAATGTATCTAACCTAGGCAAACATAAAGGGCGGGCTATGATATGGTTCTAAGCCAATTATATGTGTGAATTTGTTTTAGGACTCTTATTCAGTTAAGTGTCGCTACGGTTTCACCGAATTAGCCAAACTCGTATCTTGACTCTAGATTGGAATCTATCATTCCGCCTATCCATTATCTAGCGTTCGATTAGGCCAAATGTATGATTAATCCGGTTTTTTGTATTTTGTAACTGAAATAAAATGATCCCCACCGAATCTACAATAGGAAGAAAGAAACACCGAAAACGAACGACATGGGCCGCGCGAATGAAACTCGCACCCGAACGGGTTGTCCTTTCTCATTCATAGTTCTAGGTGTTTCCAACTCCCTAAAGCCTAGGGTATCGGTGAATCACGGAATGACGATTATGCCCTTGGAGAATAAAATTACAAGGTTCGGAAATAAATTGGAGATCGCGTCACACGAAGGAGTCTAAGAAGGACTCGCCTGCTCCGACTCGGGCCGCCTCAAATTGGGCCCGGACTCGAGTCATAGCACGTGAGTACTCGCTAGACATCAATTCTGTTCGTGTTACGTGTCTTGGTATTTTGAAATTGTGAGCTTTTTGATGAAAAAGGGCATTCACGCCGTTCCATGAATCATCGATGCGTTTACGAATTAATGACCAATTTACCCAATTATTTAGTCCAAGTGACTTACTTAGCCGAATGACACATCCCGTTACCCCGTTCGTAAGATTTTTCGATATTTATTATTTCATGTCGCAGTTTCGATTTTGACGGGTGAGATTCGGGTCTAGCATATCCAATAAGTAATAAACGCGTGGGCAACGATTAAAATGGAATGTAATTACGAACAATTCCGAGGACCGGCTTTGGAATAATGGAGAGGCCAACCGAGACTCCCACGAGGTCACGAATGATTCGGCCACCTCTCAAGGGTGAGTGGCCGAATACTCCTTGACCCGGCCTGAGTTTCGGTAGGTCTTTCACGTTGCTCCTAACCGTCCCTCGCATGCAACAAATGACACATACGGGATAATAACACACATTTCACTAAATCGACGTTGACACAACCCCGATTTGCACAAATAAACATATGAGACACTCAAAGAGCATCATTTTCACGAAATCAACAAACAACATTAGCTCATTTCATGATAATCTTAAGAATAATGCACGGGAATCACACGGCATCACGGGAAGAGGAGCCCTAAGGCTTCGGATAGGCCAAGGAGCCTCACGCCCCCCTCGTTGCAAGGAGGTGGCCGTGGGTTCCTTGTCGTGGCCGAACCTTCCAAAGGCTCTCCCTCCTAGATTCCGAGCCATTCCCCTCACTTAGTCGTGTGTTAGCCTCGGTTAGGACCCTTTTCGAACGCGAGGATGACCCCATCCGGAAGGATGAGGCGGTTATGGACCCAAAGGAGCCGAGGAGGCTCACGGCTCCCCATCTAGGAGGCTCGGCCGAGAGGTTCCTTGGCTCTTTCGAGTCTATAACCGTCTCATTCTCCTAGATTTGGCCATGCCACGTTACGTATGCATGCTCTCACGGTATATGAACGTAATAAGGGACAATAAATGCATGACGATGCATGGCGTGCATGGAGAAGTCCGGATCTAAAAGGGAAAGCAACATCTTCATGCATTTGGGTCTTCCAACCACATAAACATTTCATGCAAATAAATATAGAGAGTCCTAGCTTCTCTAAGTTATGAAGAGGTGTTACCTAGCCTCGATATACGAGGAAAAAAATCGAGGAAGTGGCCGTGGGAGTCGCTAGACTCGGCTTGGACGTTACAGGTTGAAGGACCCGAGAGATGGTAAACGCGGCAACTCGGAAAGAACGAGGTCGGCACGCTAGCTCCGGTCACGGCACGGTGCAAGGTCGGACTCGTTGGACTCCTAAGAGGCGGATCTAGATGACCGTGGGCAGATCAGAACGTGCCAAGGCCTGAACAAACCCGAAAACGTGAGAGAAAGTTCGGTAAAAATGTGAGGAACCCGGTAAGAGAGAAACGGATGAACGATGGTTGTGCACGGTTGATCGGCCCTCGGACCGTGACCACCTCTTCACGGGGGAGGGTGAGGGTTGTGAGGAACCCTTGGAACGTGATGGCACGACTCGTCGAAGTCGTGGGAAGAAATGGCATGTCGGAAGGCTTGGTGTGCGCGGCTAGGGGGGTTTCGGGACCCGATTACTCTTATGGCTGGAACGTGATGTTGGGGACCTCAAATGGAAAATCTAAGCCCGAAAATGGACTTAGGGGGTGGGAAATATGTAGGCTAGGGTGTTTGATGATTTCTGGCTTAAGTCGGGTCGGGTGGTTACTGGAATACCGGGTGGTTTTCCGGCGATTTTGGCCGGTTTCGGCCTTGGCAAAGGGCTGGACGAAACTTAAGAGAGTGTACGGACCCGAATGTGGACTCTCGTCGGGGCCCACACTGCCCGCTTTTGGATCGCGCGGCTTAGGAGTGTCCACCTTCCAGTGGGGACGCGTGACGGACACGCGTGAGAGAAGGAGTCGCCACTTATCATTTTACGTCCCGTAGGTCGAGGGCGGATAAGTTACCCGGGTCTAGGGGTATGGAACACCTAGTTTGTCGTTAAAGCATTGATCTGTACGGAACCGGGAAATCCGTGTTCAGGGGTTCATGTTACGTGCGGGCCTATATCCCGCACGCCCTTTCGGTACTCTGGTTTGCTAGGCTTGCATGTTTTATGATTTACCGCATGAATTAAGTTGCACTCGACTAGCACGTTTTGACACCGGAGATTCGGTGAACCAAACGATGTCAGTTGAGAAGCCGAGAGAGAAGTAAACCCGTGTGTCAGGGAATTGGTTCACAATCTTGCGTTACAGTTCATCGAACCATGGAGGTTGAATCCCTGCGTGAACCTGAACCTCGAGTTCTTGGATTTACTTGTATCTGGGCAAGCATTAGACCGATTCGATTAATTCGACTCTCGGACCGTTCGCTCACTGACTGGAATTCTTACAGAATAAATGTACAAAATAAAATCCTTACAATGCCCTCGAAAACAATAAATACAAATTACAAATGGCCGAATTCCAGTCGACTCGCGTTCGGTTATTATTCCACTCTAACTCACCGTGAGTTTAGGGAAAAGACCGAAGACAATGGACGCTCTTACTGAATAGGGCGTTGGACCCTATGAGTGTTGATTAGGGTGTTGAACCCTATGATCGATGATTAGGGCGTTGAACCCTAATATTATTCGGCCTAGGGATCAAGCTCGACCCGCATGGCAAACAGGTGCGGAAAGATAACACGCAACATGTTAATAACAGACAAGGTGTTTGTTATTGTCGTGTTTACGTGAATTAATAGATTATTTAACCTAGGGGTGTTTTTGCAAGCAAATGCCATATGCTAAGCAATCAAACATGTGCCAATGTTTTAGCATTCGGCTTTTGTTGGAAACTTGAAAAAGAGAGTCAAATCTCATGTGTGGATTGTTTTTACAGTGATTCGGTGTTGTGACACTGAATTACCATTGAATTGATCCAAACTTGTATTTTGACTCTAGATTTGGAACCTAGAGTTCCGCCTAACCATTTTCTAGCATTTGGTTAAGTCGAATGAAATGATTAGTCAGGTAATTGTATTTTTGATACAGAATACCCAATTGACACCTTAAACTGCGCTAGGATGTCGGCAAATCACAAAATGATGTTCTTGCCCTTGATTTGGAAATTTGTTTTTAGAAAAAGAGAACACACAATAAGGATTTGAAGTGTGAGGGTTTCGAAAAGGGCATTAACACCGTTTTGTAATCCGTCGACGCGAGTTACAGATTAATGTCCAGTTCCTGCAAAGTTGTTTAAATTGAATGAATTAACTGTGTGAACGTCTCGATTAACTCGTTCGTGGAATTAATGCTTAAGGTTATTACCGAATGTATTAATTGTGAAAACGATTCGTGATTTGACGACCAAAACGAATCCATAATGATCAAGGATAATTCGGTTGAATAACCAACAATACCCTTATAACGGAATGGATTCGAATGAGTCCTCGATACACAAACCCATGCATGTTTGTTTTTAAAAAAAAAGGTTTTAAACGATGTTTCAACATGGGAATCATAGAAATATCAAAATTACAATTTCATACAATCCGAGAAATGAATTAAACTCGAAATAAGGAAATCATTCTTGATCTAAAAAGGCCAAGAAGCCCTCGGCTTCACCTTGTCAAAGATGGCCGAATACTCTCGTGGCTCGATTCAAATCACAAATGATTTCCTTGTCTTAGTTTAATCATTTTTCGCATGCTCAAACATCAAACATGATGAATAACACGTTTTTGACAAAGGCCGGTATTACCATGATTTGATTAACTCATTTAAACATGCAAACATTCACAAACATGTTATTTAAGGAATCGATAAAATAATACCGGCTTCATGCATGCAAGAACAACAAAATAAACTCGGAAACTAACTTGGATCGGGCTAAGGAGACCAATCTTAACTCAAAAAGAGCAACTTAAGTCTCGGCCATCCCCTTTAGAGACTTGGCCGTGAGCTTACTTGCCATTTCCGGGTCGGGATGGTCTTCCAAACGACAATCCAAACCTTTTTCCGACATGCTAGCAAGTTATAAGGTAATACACATGCATAATATAACATAAAATTGCATAAAAGTTAAATCTTACAAGTTAAACATGGATAAAACACCATAATACTCCATAGCCATACAAAAATATAAAAAGCCCTAACTTCTCTAAGTCAAGAGTGATTTACCTAGCCTCGGGATACGAGGAAAGAGTCGGGGAAGTGTTCGAGAGTCGGGTGACTCGGTTGAACGCTTGGAAGGATACTCGGGTGCAAAGGATGCACGTTCGGGGAGCTACGTGCACGGGGAGTGCGGCTGGAATGCACAGGAGTCGCGCGAGGTACGCGGGGGCGCGGGTAGGCGCGCGGATGTGCAGGCGTGCGCGCGAGCGTGCGCGGGCGTGCGGCTGGCGAGCGCGCGGCTGGCGCTAGCGTGTCACTATTCACCCGAGAGTAGCGATTTCACCCGAAATGCACTATTTGACCTGAAACAATAATTTAAAGACTTCAAATGGAAAAACCAACTTCACCAATGAACTCCATGGGTCCAAAATGAGTGGGATATGGAGTTTGGGAAATTTTGAAGTTAAGTCGGGATGATGAACACCGGCTTCCGACTTAAGAACTTCGTGTTTCGCTCGATGTTTTCTTTTCTATTTTTTTGAGATAAAGCTTGCTGGTTCTTGGCAGCTCTTAGCTATGGAGTTTGAGAGGATTTTAGAGGGAGAAAGCTAGTGAGAAGTGTGTAAGAGGAGAAGTGATTATCTTAATCACTTTTGGGCCATTTATAGGCAAAACTAATGACACAATTAGTGAAACAAAGCATCATTAGTGGGCATGCTTAGGATGGACGGTTTGCTTAAGGAAATATCTAGCCCTATCCTCTTCCATTTGCATTAATGAAGAAGAGATCAAAGCATTAAATGGCATTGAAGAAGAGTTGGAGTGTTGTCTTCAAACTCTTTGGATATTTTGGCTAAGAATTCAAGTTGGCTTCTTGCATTGAAGAAGAAGAGGAAGCTTCTAGAGCAAAGGGGTGACTCATCTTGGGTAGTCCGTGGGTCCCACGACCGAAGAGGAGAAACTGGGAAAAAGCTCGGGTCTCGATTGATCGCGCATTCGAAGTTCGTGGTTTGAATTGAACGTCCAATTATCGATATACGCGAGGAAACGGATTTAATGAGTTCGAGATTGACATTTTCCGTGAGGAATTGCCAAATATCTGTATGAGGCTTGGAAGCCGGTTTTGCTCCTTTTATGCATTCAGAGCGAGGTTACCCACTTCTGACAGCATATCTTGTATCTGTATCCCACGTCGGTCGTTTTGACATAAATTGTCAAATTACGTGGGCACTTGTCCCTTAAGCCGGTAAATGCAAATATGGAGCCGGAGATGTCCTAGGAGGTCGAAACTGGATTTCCCAGATTGCTTTCTGAGTTTCTTGGGCGATCCGGAGATCACTGTGATCTCTGTTTGCCGAGATTGGGCCTCAAAGGATATGAAAAGTGCATCTAAGAGGACCTCCAGATATGGATTTCCACTGAAAATGGTCTTTTGTGCTCCATGGAGGTTACTCGGGAAACCGAGAAGGGTTTTACTGTCTGTTTCGCCCAATTGCGAATGTCCGCTGGGGTTTTCAGGGCAATGTAGTGTGAACTTTGTTTGCCGTAATTCCATCAGACCAGTCTCCGGTTATGCTCTTCCGAAGAGGGGTATGCCCGTTTTGTCGCTCGGAAGTCATTCGGGGTGTTTGTATGGCTTCCAAAAGACAATCTGAAGCTCTGCACGTGCTCTGTATGATTGCGGGGCGTGGCCGCATCTGATATTTGGAATTAACTTTTCTCCAAGAAACCGGCATTTTTGGATTTCCACTGAAAAGTTGTCTGTATATAGAAAGTTGTCTGTATACAGAAAGTTGTCTGTTTACAGAAAGTTGTTTTGTATAGAGCAGATGATTTGCAAAATGCCTTGGGGGACATTTTTCATCTGTTTGGCATTGGAGTGGATTTTTGGAGTCCAATATTGGCTATCTTCCGATGATCGAGTGAACTATCGGAAAATAGAATCATCTATGTGATACATTGGAAATACCGGTTTTGGACGTTGTTGAGCTCTCTAGCCACTATGTTACCCTTTGGTGACTCCTAGAGTCCTTCTGTCATGTGTGTATGTCTTCTGCTCAATTTTGCCGACTTGAGGATGAATAGTGATTTCTGCTCTGTTTAATCTTTTTTTTGTATTCTGCTCAAGTTGTGGCTTGGACCATTGCTGATATCGTTGTTTGGAAAGGTGAGCCAAAATGGGGTGCTGACAGCTTGCCCCTCTTTGACTGCATGCTCGAGTAGAGGATGCAGCCAAAGACTTTAGAAGCACCCCAATTTGATAGCAATGATTGATATGGAACTTCTGATAAGAGTCTTCTCCCTCCTACTTTGGATATGTGGGGATGTTATACCTGATGCAGAAATGTAAAAGTCGGGACAGACTCGAGGGGACAGACCCCTGTGCAGAAAGGTAGTCGGGACGTATCCGAAGGGGACGGACCCCTGTGCAGAAAAGTAGTCGGGACGGACCCGAAGGGGACGGACCCCTATGCGGAAAAGTAGTCGGGACGGACCCGAAGGGGACGGACCCCTATGCGGAAAAGTAGTCGGGACGGACCCGAAGGGGACTGACCCCTATGCAGAAAAGTAGTCGGGACGGACCCGAAGGGTTTGCAATATGCACGGGGCGCATACCGAATGAACAACATGGTTCAAAGGCGCCTACCCAATGGACTTGCAGGGTGCGGGGCGTTTTGCTCGGCGGGTTTGCAAGGTGCGGGGTGTTTTGCCCGGCGGTTTGCATGGTGCAGGAAAAAGGAGTCGGGACGTACCCGAAGGGGACGGACCTCTGAGCAGAAAAGTAGTCGGGACGGACCCCTATGCAGAAAAGTAGTCGGGACGGACCCCTATGCAGAAAAGTAAAGTTGCTTGGGATGCATTGCAGAATGAAAAGGCTTGTAAAAAGTAAATGCAAACGCTGAGGAGTTGCGTGAGGTGTAGAAGGAATCATTGTGATTCCTCTATCACTGAGCTTGTCTGTGCTGCAATCCATGTTGTGGCAGAATGTTTCATTGTTTGCCAACTGATTGTGATGCGATTGAATGCATGGAGTATTATCCTGAAGACTTCCCCTTGGATTTTGGCTGTGGTCCTTGGCATAAGGCAGACATGTATTCATCAAAGAAAGACTTCTTTCGGGGTTCACATCCTCGTTCCTGCATATAGAACCATGGGAGCTAACAATAGTTGTCAGTTCTACTCTACAGCCATAATGAAGATGTGCAAAGAAGTCTAAATAATAATGCTTTGGGGATTTGAACTTGATGACCATTTAAAGGGGTGGTCGTATCCCTCTAGATTTGTGATTTGACAAGAAAGGCTTTTTACAGAACAGACATGACCTGTAGAATTTGCATAAGGGTAAAGGGGGATTCTTTGGGATCCTCCAAATCAAGGATACAAAGATTCGACTGTATGTCAAAACGTGTCTCGTACTCTGAGGGTAAAAGAGAGTTTGCTTGCATCGAAGACTGTCAAACCACTATTTGTTGCCGCTGCACGCTGAGTGTAGCTGTCATTTCGTGGTTGAGCTGCTGAAGGTCCCCTAATTTTTGCCTAGGTCGCAAGACGCGTGACGACCTAACGGGGTGTTTTGTTTGACATTTCTCTCATTTAGATCTCACCTTTTGCTACGATCACCCGTATTGGGTCTGATCGCACTTCTCGATTCCTCTAACTTTTGCCTAGACCGCCCTTTTCGAGTTTTCAGCCTAGCGAGGATTTTGTTTCATGCTCTCCTTTTGCCACGGTTCCCCTTTGCAGGATTTTAAACCGTACCTCTCCTTCCCTAATTTTTGCCTAGGCCGCCTCAAAGAGGTTTTCAACCTAGCGGGAAATCCATTATTTTTCTCTCAGGAAACAATCAAAGAAAAGGGAAAGAGAAAAAGATGGGGGAGTACATGAGTTAACGAAATTAAAAGTGTCGGGAACTGTACATATGAAGAAAGGTAAAATGTAATGTGCATTTGAGAAAACACCCGCAGTGGGATAAGAGAAACACCATCACGGATAGTATTTCTTAAGAGCATCAGCATTGACCGGAAGAGCGTTCTCGTTTCCGTCCATATCGTTGAGAATGATTGCCCCTCCGTCAAAGACTTCTTTAACGATGAATGGACCGTCGTACTTGTAAGCGAATTTGCCCCTGGAATCTGGGGCGATGTGTAAAACTTTCCGCAAGACGAGGTCGCCGGGGCTGAACTCGCGAGGACGAACTTTTTTTGTTGAATGTTCGAGCCATTCTTTGCAGATAGCACTGACCGTGGCAAAGTGCAGTTAGCCGCTTCTCATCAATGAGATTAAGCTGTTCATAGCGTTGCTTCGCCCATTCTGCTGCCTTGAGTTTGGACTCGGCAAGAACCCTCATGGAGGGAATCTCCACTTCGATTGGAAGAACCGCTTCCATACGTAGACCAAAGAATACGGGGTTGCCCCGGTAGATGAGCGGATAGAAGTCCGATATGCCAAGAGTGCGAACGGGAGCATCTCGTGCCAGTCCTTGTAATTCACCGTCATTTTTTCGATGATTTTGTTTATGTTCTTATTCGCTGCCTCTACCGCACCATTCATTTGCGGACGATATGGAAAGGAATTACGATGTTGGATTCTGAACTGTGCACAGAGCTCGTCAATGAGCTTATTATTCAGGTTCTTGGCATTGTTGGTGATGAGAGTCGCAGGGACCCCGTACCGTGCAATGATGTCGCGTTTGAGGAAGCGAGCCACGGCCTTTGCAGTGACTGACGCAAGGGTGATAGCTTCGATCCACTTGGTGAAGTAATCGATAGCTACCAGTATGAACAAATGTCCATTGGATGCTTTAGGGTTGACCGGACCGATCACGTCCATGCCCCACATTGAAAAGGGCCACGGAGCAGCCATTGGATGGAGCTCGTTGGGTGGTGCTCTGATCTGATTCGCGTAGACTTGACACAAGTGACAGTGTCTGACATGCTTGACGCAGTCAGTCTCCATGGTAGACCAGAAGTACCCGAGTCGCATGAGCTTCTTTGCTAGCATGAGTCCGTTCATATGAGGTCCGCAATTTTCTTCGTGCACTTCTTCCATGAGGCGTTGTGCTTCATTCTCATCGACACACCGAAGCAGTGTAGCATCGAATGAACGGCGGTAGAGAGTCTCGCCACTCAGGAAAAAGTGTGCCGCAATGCGGCGTAAAGTCCTCCGGTCATGACGATCGGTGAACGCTGGGAATTGACCTGTTTGCAGCAAGTGCTTGATGTCTGCATACCACGGTTTGCCGTCAACAGCATCAATTACATCGCAATGGGCGGGGCCCTGAGCAATCTCAAACTCGAGAGGTTCTATGAGATTCTCCTTCGTAATGCTCACCATGGATGCGAGCGTTGCAAGTGCATCTGCGAACTGGTTCTTCATGCGTGGGGTGTACGTAAATGAGATATCTTCGAAGTTCTCTGTCAACTCTTCGAGGTACTCATGATATGGCACCAACTTTGGATCTTTCGTCTTCCATTGTTTAAGCGTCTGGAAGATTGTGAGCATGGAATCGCCAAACACTTTTAACTCCTTGACTTTGAGGTAGATTGCCGCCTGCAAACCGAGGATACAGGCTTCATATTCGGCTATGTTGTTGGTGCAAGGGAAATCAATCTTCGCTGCAACAGGGAAATGATGCCCCTCAGGGGATATCAGCACTGCGCCGATACCAGACCCGGTGGAATTGACTGCACCGTCAAAGTACATCTTCCATCCTAAAGTCTCTTCCTCATCACTCACTTGGAGGATCCTTTCATCTGGAAAGTCAGAGTTGATCAGTGTGTCGTCCTCGATCGGAAACTCCGCTAGATGATCTGCAATTGCTTGGCCCTTCACTGACGTGCGTGATACGTATTCGATGTCGTACTCCGTCAGTTGGCAACGCCATTTTGCTATGTTCCTCATGGAGGACGGACTGCTGAGTAGATACTTCAAAGGATCTGTCTTTGACAGCATGCGAACAGTATGGTAGAGAGTGTATTGCCGGAGCCTTTGCATGACCCAAACGAGTGCGCAACACATCTTCTCTATCTCAGGGTAGTTGGACTCCTCTTCAGTGAACTTTTTGCTTAAATAATAAATTGCTCGCTCTGCGTGAGAGGAATCGTCCTTTTGCCCTAACATGCATCTGATGGATTGTCAGGTACAAAATGAGAGGACGATCCGGTGAAGGTGGAACCAATACCGGTGGCTGAACTAGGTATGCCTTAACTGTATCAAAAGCTTTCTGACACTCGTCATCCCATTCAACCGCTACATTTTTGCGAAGCAAACAGAAGAGTGGATGGCACTTGTCTGTTAAATTTGCAATGAAACGCGCGATGTAATTCAACCGTCCTAGGAAACTCCTTACTTCGCGCACTGTCGATGGAGGGGGCAGTTCTATGATCTCCTTGACCTTGTCGGGATCGACCTCGATGCCTTTTTCGCTGACTACAAACCCTAGCAATTTTCCTGACTTGACACCGAAAGTGCATTTCGTTGGGTTGAGTCGGAGCTTGTACTTCCTGAGACGATCGAATAGCCGCTTGAGGTTGACAAGATGATCTTCACCTGCTTTGGACTTTGCAATCATGTCGTCAACGTAGACCTCTATCTCTTTATGCATCATGTCATGAAATAGAGTGACCATTGCCCGCTGATAGGTTGCCCCGGCGTTTTTGAGACCGAAAGGCATGACCTTGTAACAAAACGTACCCCACATCGTGATGAACGTCGTTTTGATCTTATCCTCCTCGGCCATCTGAATCTGATTGTATCCAGAGAAACCATCCATGAAGGAGAATTGTGTGTGGCGTGCTGTATTGTCCACCAAGACGTAGATATGGGGCAGCGGGAAGTTATCCTTAGGACTGGCCTTGTTAAGATCTCGGTAGTCGATGCAGACTCTGACCTTGCCATTCTTCTTTTCCACTGGCACAACGTTAGCTACCCATTCAGAGTAATTGCATACCTCTAAGAATCCCGCATCCACCTGCTTGATGACCTCTTCCTTAATGCGGAGAAGAAGATCAGCTCGTTGACGTCGTAAGTGTTGGCGCTTGGATGGGAATCTTTCAGTGTCGAGTGGAAGGAAATGCTTTACGATTGAGGGGTCTAGGCCTGGCATATCAGCATAGGACCAAGCAAAGACCTCCTGATACTCTGTTAAGAAATCGATCATTCGGGCCCTCTGTGCAGGGTCGAGTCCCGTCCCAATTCTTAGGGTGCGTTGTTCTTCTGTGGTGCCTATGTTGATCTCTTCGGTTGGCTCGATCGAAGTGAGTTGATGGTTTTCAAGACGATGCAAACTCTCTTCTATCTCGGGCACGCAACCATCCTCGTCAAGTCCTTCCCCGAAGTATATGGGTAGGGACTTTCTGAGGCATGTTTCGAATAAATTCGAATCGTTGCATCGGTGATTTGGATTCGATTGAAGCCTGGACACGAAAGCGAATTGTTTTAGAAATTAAAGATGCTAGAAGTAAGCGCGAGAGAGAGAATCTAGACACAAAAATCCAAAAAGTATGCAGGGATTTTATTAACAAGCCATACCAAAAACCCCTCTTCTGTTATGTGGCTTATGGCGTTGCTGACACACAGGTAGCATTATATATAAAGACCGTCTTATACATCGGCAACTACGGCCGAGTAGAGCGGAACTGAAGTCCAGTTGGTAAGCTCCTCATCCTCCCGTACAGGGCGGATATGAACCCTGGAAGATGTCTCCTCAGTGGCGGCATATATGGCTGGCAAAGCCAAAAACGCTTCAACCGCATCCGAAGAGAAGTCATCTGTTTCAGTGATTGGGCTATCGGAGGTGCCTCCCATGATCTGCGGTGGTGCTGCAAAAAACTGTGAGAGTGGTGGAACCAGAATGCCTCTAAAGAGCTTTCCGTAATGTGTAGCAAGGCGGTGTAGATGCTTTCCACGGCGAGCCTGCACGATCTCATGACAGGAGGGGCGAAAGCCAAGTCCCCTTCTATTGCGGTATTCCTCCATTTCAATCGGTCGGAGGATTCCCTGTGCACGTGCCCCAAGTCCAGTTCCAGGGACGAAATCGTTCTTCAACAGAACCTTTCCAATCATGCGATCGGTCCGTGATGGACCGACTTCTCCGTAGTCTCGGATTACGGAAATCGTGTCGAAAGAGTGAAAGGGGAGATTCTGATCTTCTCCAATGCTGATGTAAGGAATGGCTGTCTCCTTGTAAACTGCGTAATCTTCCTCACCGTTAACAGTGATGAGCTTACCTTCGACGAAGAACTTCAGTTTCTGGTGCAGTGACGAAGGAACAGTGCCGGCGGCATGAATCCATGGTCTCCCGAGCAAGAGACTAAAAGCTTTGGGTATCTCGAGGATCTAAAAGGTGACAGAGAATGAGCAAGGACCCACATCGATCAGGAGATCGATTTCTCCATTCACTTCTCTCCTAGAGCCATCAAAGGCTCGAACAGTGGTCTTGCTTGCACGGATGCGGCTCATGTCCACGTTCATCTGTTTCAGTGTGGAGACGGGGCATACGTTGAGAGCAGAACCGTTGTCGATCATGACTCGACCAACGATGTGATTGTTGCACTTACAGACTATGTGCAATGCCCGTAAGTGTCCCTGGCCTTCCGATGAAAGCTCTTCATCTGCAAAGGATATTTGATTCGAGAAGATTGAACTAATAGTCTCCTCGATATTATCCGGTGCCGTGTCTTTTGGGACTTGTGCAGCGGTGAGGACTTTCAACAAAGCATTCCGATGCGGCTCGGAGCTCAAAAGCAATGCGAGGAGCGAGATATGGGCGGGTGACTTGCCCATTTGCTCTACCAATTTGTACTCACTTGCCTTGATCACTTTCATGAAAGCTTCAGCTTCTTGATCGGTAACCTTCTTTGTAAGGAGTGGCACGGCTTCTGGAACGGCTGAGGATATAACAACAGGGGCTTTCCCTTTGTCTGTAGACTCTGGACCCTGATAAACTCGTCCTGAGAGCGTGATACCCATCGCACTCATCTCCTGCTCCATGTTGGCAACCTCATTCCCATAATTCCAGGGAACTCGACGGTCTTGGTATGGCTCCTTCGCAAGAACCTCGATAACGAATGGGACGGCAGATGTAGATGCATCATTTGTCGGAGCATAGTTGACGATAAAGGGAATTGAGGTCTTCTGCGCGTCTTCTCCCTCTTCGATAGCGGCGATGCTGATCATGTTGATAGAAGGTCCTGAACCTGATCCATGATCGGGGAGGGGGTTTGCGCGGACATTCGGTGGATTCACCTCATTAAAGGAGATTTGCCTTGTGTCAATCATCTCCTGAATTCTATTCCGGAGTGCCCAGCAATTGTCGAGGGTATGACCAAGAGCACCCTGGTGGAATTCACAGTGCAAGTTCTGATTCTGCACTGCGGGGTCAAAGTTGGGACCAGGCGCCTCTGTTCTAATCTTGTTGCCTGCAAGAAGCTGCCTGAATATGTGAGAGAGAGAGGCTGGTAAAGTGGTGTACTGCTTGCGTGGACGCAATTGTGCAACATTGTCCTGATGAGTTCTGGGGGCTGGAGCACGTTGAACCGACTGAGGAGATCTCGAAGCCGGGGGTCTACCTTGTTGAGCCTGAGCAGGAGTATGCTGTTGCGGAAGTTGCGACTGGATAACAGTTGGCGGGGTTGGGAAATAAGCCTGCGATGTTTGGTAGGGCTGCACATAATGCACGGGATGTGCATATGCCTGGGAAGTCTGTAATGCAGGAGTATAGTCCACCGAAATCGGCTGTGAAGCCTGATATGCGGAGTTGACGGCGCCAATAGTCATGTCTTTGCTTCTCCTGGAGGTTCCAGCAGTCTGCTTCTTTGACGTCTCTCCATCCTTCTTCTTTGATGGGCCTTCGATTCTTCCTAACTTAACACCCATGTCAAGCTTCTTTCCTGCCTCGATCAAGTCCGAGAAGGAGGAAGTATGAGCCAGGAGATGTGAGTAATACACGCCTCTGAGTGTGGAGTGGAACAGCTGAACTTGTTGTCGCTCTGTGATTGGAGGAATGTGCTTTGCCGCTCTTCCTCTCCATTCCGTTGCGTATGCTTCGAACGCTTGACCCTCCTTCATCTCTTGACCCTCCTTCATCTCTATCATGCTGAGATCGAGAAGGGTAGGAGGTGTTTCCGCACAAAATCGATATTGGTCGAGGAACTTCTGAGAAAGATCTGTTCATGTAGGGACATCGCCGGCTTTCAGGGTCATAAACCAATCTAGCGCCAATCCCATAAGACTATCTTGGAAAGTCTGAATGACGAACTCCTCATAATCCCAGTATGAGAGCATTTTGCTCTGATAATGACGGAGATGATGCCGAGGGTCTCTGGTCCCGTCATATCTTTTGAACTCTGGAATTTTGATCTTAGGGGGCAGCCGCATGCCTGGAAAGAGATTCCAATCACTGTCACTGAAATCAAAACGGGGGTTGCCTACTTGGAGGGCTCGAATGGTTTCCTCCATTCTCTTTATTCTCCTCTCCTGTTCATTCTCCGCTTCGGGAGGAACGTTTGTCGGTAGAGCTGGAGGGGCAGCTTGAGTAGGCGTGCCCGGTTCAGTGGGAGGAATGTTTAGAGGCGGTGGAGCAGGGTAAGAAGAGCTTATTTGGGGTTGTGGAGTTTGGAAAGGAAATTGGTCTGCAGTGGAAACAGGAGCCTGTGCGATCGTGACCGGAGGAACTGTTAGTGGTGGCATAGTATAGATTGGAGGATGCATTGACACGGTTAGCGGTGGTGGCGGTAAAGGATCACTGATCGGATGGACCGTTGGTACAGACGCCATTGCCGAGAAAGATGTGTCTTCAGCCTCCGAAGCAAAGGTTGGAGTGACCATTGGATTTAGATCGACAATTGGTCTGTGCTCCAGAGGCGGAGTAAAGCTCGATGAAGCCTGATTCTGATTCCTGAGCATGGCCATGAGCTCCGTCATGTTGGTAGCCATGTTGGCCGCCAAGTGGTTCACCATTCCTTCTAACGCGGTAAAACGTGCGGACTCCATAAGGTTGGACGCCGTCTGTGCTGTTGGTGGAGAATGTCCGATAGGGATGCCTGAATGTGCTGTAGATATGTCCGCGGGCATTGGAGGTGATATAACTTGCGTCAGTGGTGTTTGAGAATGTGTCGGCATTGGTGGAGTATCATGTTCATGAATGGCGGGTTGTTGGTCTTCTGCCATTCTTACTCGTGCATGAGTCGAATATCGATGGGACGCCAGTTGTTAGTACCTGTATGTATAAGTGTATGAGTGTACTTATTGTGCTTTGACTATCTTCAAAATATAAATGACAGTATATGAATGCATGAGGTGCATAAGTTTGAAAATACTAATGCCATTACATCAGTTTGATTCATATTCTATAATTTATAAAGACAGTCTGTTTGAAAAGGAGACATAAACATTAAACTGCCAACTATTACAACCCGTAGCTGAGTGAGCGCTGCGCGGGTCCGGTGTGGGCAAAAGCGTTAACAAGCTAAACCTAAGGATGAGAGACCTTGCGAGCTTTTGCCCGCGCTCAGTCCAGCATAGCGCTCAAACGCGCTATCTCCCTGTCTTGGTTCACTATGCGTACGCGAATCTAAGCCAACTCGCTCTGAAGCTCACTGTGATCGGTGAGTTCTGCGCGAATATCCACAAGCTCACAACGGAGTCGATCTCGCTCCTCCCTGATGGACTGCGACTCTGTGCGAATGGCTCCTTTGACTGAGCTCTCCGCGTCTGGAACGTCTGCATGCGGTGCGTGAGGAATCCGCGGCAAACGTCGCCGACGAACGGGTGTGAGTCCCTGCGGATGGAATTGCGCCACATATGCTACGGTAGCTAAGAAAGCTCGTTCGTCGTCAGTGGGGTGCTCCGGAAAGTAGAGCTCCTGAATGGTGCGCGTGTTCCATAAACGTTGAACTTCTCTAATCCGCAGAACCCTATCTAGAAGTAAAATTATAATATCCGTCCACATGAAGTGGTGTGGAGTGCGATCTGCCTCTATAGGAATATCCTGTAAGCCGCCGAGTTGTCTGATGACTCGAGCTGGGAAAACAAGTGTGCTCCCTAAGTGACTGATCAGAGGAAGTCCTATGACTGAAGGACATCCAATGGTCATGGGACCACCGGGATTCCAGCGAGTAGCCCACAAAAACTGTGCCGGGGTGAGTCTCTTGAAGAACTGGATCCAATCGGTGTAGTCGCGATCGGAGGGCCGAAACACTTGAAGTAGGCGAGCGATGAGCGAACGCTCGTCAGTGATGTAGGAAAAGGGATGTGATGAGCAGAACGGCTTGATGTGTGCGAGGAGCCAAATCTGAAGAAGATGCGGAGCTCGTCTCATTCTACCACGTCGAACCTCTCGTACATAGTCAAGAGACCGAATGGTCTCAGCCAAGACGGCTTCTACATAACTACGGTCTCCTACCACTTGGAGGATGACTTGGGCAAGTGCCCCGTCTATGAGGTTCGATGAGTGGGGGAATAGGATGGTCCCGAAGATGAGCAAGAGGAACCCGTGATAGGCGTCACGCTGATATGATTCTCCCCTGGCATTGAGAGAGCGAACCTGTATGAAGTCTATGAGCCATGTGGTCCTAACGCTATGCTCCCATCCATGCTGAAGCTCATGACGAATTTCTTCGTCGCGGAGATCTAGGAGGATGGCGAGTCTACTCTGTATCGTGGCAAACTGGTTGGGCACCACGATGTCGCGGGTCGGCATGGGCCGCTGAATGAGTGCCGCATACTCCTCTACTGTAGGAGCTAGCTCTGACCCCTGAAAACTGAATACGGCCCGCTGAGTGTCCCAAAAACTAATAGCAGTTTTGAGTAGGGTCCAGTCAATGGGGGAATCAGCGAGTAATGGCAAGTCTCCTATGATGAGCCGGAGGAATGCACGGTCAACTAGGCGGAATGTGTTCCAAAGGCGAGTAATGTCCGCGGATGGCATGATGATGACATCGAGCCTAAGACAGGGATGCGAGCGATCCATCCTTACCTAATGGAGAGATGTCGGTTTAATGTTTATAAACAAACTGATGTAATGTCCTAGGTTGTTTTGAAAACATGCATGCAGTGCAGAAAAGTAAAGTATATCTGTAGCTATTACAATGTACATCGCTTATTGTAAAAAAAACAAAAAAAGGCTCGCCTAAAAGAAAACTAGGGGCCGACTCAAAGACTGGACTTTGGGTCGGTTGACTGCGTGAGGTTATTTTGGTCCAGCATGACGGTCCCTGTTTATGCATGGTTTCAGTGTTCTACTGGGAAAACCACTAACTAGGGATGGGGGCTCCCGATTCAAGGGTATCAATTCCTTGAAATCGAGCGAGGATCTTTGGGGGCCAGTTCGGTGGCAGAGCCAACTCGATCCGTTCCTTTACTCGGAACCTCTGACTAACCTAGCTTCCTAAATTGGTGCCCGTGGGATTTCAGGCATCTGGTACCTAAATACGCCAGAGTGATGCAATGCAAGTGCGAAAAAGTAAATGTGCGTAAAACAGATAAGCGGGAAAGTTGCAGAAAGCGGTAAATGAACATGCAAGCAAGCAAACGGATCGAGCCTGAACCCACTAAGTATGTCCCCAGTGGAGTCGCCAAGCTGTACGGACCCGAATGTGGACTCTCGTCGAGGCCCGCATTGCGCGCTTTTGGATCGCGCGGCTTGGGAGTGTCCACCTTCCCATGGGGACGCGTGACGGACACGCGTGAGAGAAGAAGTCGCCACTTATCATTTTACGTCCCGTAGGTCGAGGGAGGATAAGTTACCCGGGTCTAGGGGTATGGAACACCTAGTTTGTCATTAAAGCATTGATCTGTACGGAACCAGAAAATCCGTGTTGGGGGGTTCATGTTACGTGCGGCCTATATCCCGCACGCCCTTTCGGTACTCTGGTTTGCTAGGCTTGCATGTTTTATGATTTACCGCATGAATTAAGTTCCACTCGACTCGCACGTTTTGACACCGGAGATTTGGTGAACCAAACGATGTCGGTTGAGAAGCCGAGAGAGAAGTAAACCCGTGTGTCGGGGAATTGGTTCACAATCTTGCGTTACAGTTCATCGAACCATGGAGGTTGAATCCCTGCGTGAACCAGAACCGCGAGTTCTTGGATTTACTTGTATCTGGGCAAGCATTAGACCGATTCGATTAATTCGACTCTCGGACCGTTCGCTCACCGCCTGGATGTCTTACAGAATAAATGTACAAAATAAAATCTTTACAATGCTCTCGAAAACAATAAATACAAATTACAAATGGCCGAATTCCAGTCGACTCACGTTCGGTTATTATTCCACTCTAACTCACCGTGAGTTTAGGGAAAAGACCGAAGAATTGAAATTCAATGGACGCTCTTACTGAATAGGGCGTTGGACCCTGTGAGTGTTGATTAGGGTGTTGAACCCTGTGATCGATGATTAGGGCGTTGAACCCTAATATTATTCGGCCTAGGGATCAAGCTCGACCCGCATGGCAAACAGGTGCGGAAAGATAACACGCAACATGTTAATAACAGACAAGGTGTTTGTTATTGTCGTGTTTACGTGAATTAATAGATTATTTAACCTAGGGGTGTTTTTGCAAGCAAATGCCATATGCTAAGCAATCAAACATGTACCAATGTTTTAGCATTCGGCTTTTGTTGGAAACTTGAAAAAGAGAGTCAAATCTCATGTGTGGATTGCTTTTACAGTGATTCGGTGTTGTGACACTGAATTACCATTGAATTGATCCAAACTTGTATTTTGACTCTAGATTTGGAACCTAGAGTTCCGCCTAACCATTTTCTAGGATTTGGTAAAGTCGAATGAAATGATTAGTCAGGTAATTGTATTTTTGATACAGAATACCCAATTGACACCTTAAACTGCGTTAGGATGTCGGCAAATCACAAAATGATGTTCTTGCCCTTGATTTGGAAATTTGTTTTCAGAAAAAGAGAACACACAATAAGGATTTGAAGTGTGAGGGTTTCGAAAAGGGCATTAACACCGTTTTGTAATTCGTCGACGCGAGTTACAGATTAATGTCCAGTTCGTGAAAAGTTGTTTAAATTGAATGAATTAACCGTGTGAACGTCTCGATTAACCCGTTCGTGAAATTAATGCTTAAGGTTAATTCGGTTGAATAACCAACAATACCCTTATAACCGAATGGATCCGAATGAGTCCTCGATACACAAACCCATGCATGTTTGTTTTAAAAAAAAAAGGTTTTAAACGATGTTTCAACATGGGAATCATAGAAATATCAAAATTACAATTTCATACAATCCGAGAAATGAATTAAACTCGAAATAAGGAAATCATTCTTGATCCAAAAAGGCCAAGAAGCCCTCGGCTTCACCTTGTCAAAGATGGCCAAATACTCTCGTGGCTCGATTCAAATCACAAATGATTTCCTTGTCTTAGTTTAATCATTTTTCGCATGCTGTAACATCAAACATGATGAATAACACGTTTTTGACAAAAGCCGGTATTACCATGATTTGATTAACACATTTAAACATGCAAACATTCACAAACATGTTATTTAAGGAATCGATAAAATAATACCGGCTTCATGCATGCAAGAACAACAAAATAAACTCGGAAACTAACTTGGATCGGGCTAAGGAGACCAATCTTAACTCAAAAAGAGCAACTTAAGTCTCGGCCATCCCCTTTAGAGACTTGGCCGTGAGCTTACTTGCCATTTCCGGGTCGGGATGGTCTTCCAAACGACAATCCAAAACTTTTTCCGACATGCTAGCAAGTTATAAGGTAATACACATGCATAATATGACATAAAATTGCATAAAAGTTAAATCTTACAAGTTAAACATGGATAATAATACTCCATAGCCATACAAAAATATAAAAAGCCCTAACTCCTCTAAGTCAAGAGTGATTTACCTAGCCTCGGGATACGAGGAAAGAGTCGGGGAAGTGTTCGAGAGTCGGGTGACTCGGTTGAACGCTTGGAAGGATGCTCGGGTGCAAAGGATGCACGTTCGGGGAGTTAGGTGCACGGGGAATGCGGCTGGAATGCACAGGAGGCGCGCGAAGTACGCGGGGGCGCGGGCAGGCGCGCGGAAGTGCAGGCGTGCGCGCGGGCGTGCGCGGGCCGCGTGGCGTGCGCGCGGGCCGCGCGGGCGTTCGCGCGGCTGGCGCTGGCGTGTCACTATTCACCCGAGAGTGGGATATGGAAAAACCAACTTCACCAATGAACTCCATGGGTCCAAAATGAGTGGGATATGGAGTTTGGGAAATTTTGAAGTTAAGTCGGGATGATGAACACCGGCTTCCGACTTAAGAACTTCGTGTTTTGTTCGATGTTTTCTTTTCTATTTTTTTTAGATGTAGCTTGCTGGTTCTTGGCTGCTCTTAGCTATGGAGTTTGAGAGGATTTTAGAGGTTGAAAGCTAGTGAGAAGTGTGTAAGAGGAGAAATGATTATCTTAATCACTTTTGGGCCATTTATAGGCAAAACTAATGACACAATTAGTGAAACAAAGCATCATTAGTGGGCATGCTTAGGATGGACGGTTTGCTTATGGAAATATCTAGCCCTATCTTCTTCCATTTGCATTAATGAAGAAGAGATCATTAAATGGCATTGAAGAAGAGTTGGAGTGTTGTCTTCAAACTCTTTGGATATTTTGGCTAAGAATGCAAGTTGGCTTCTTGCATTGAAGAAGAAGAGGAAGCTTCTAGAGCAAAGGGGTGACTCATCTTGGGTAGTCCGTGGGTCCCACGACCGAAGAGGAGAAACCGGGAAAAAGCTCGGGTCTCGATTGATCGCGCATTCGAAGTTCGTGGTTTGAATTGAACGTCGAATTATCGATATATGCGAGGAAACGGATTTAATGAGTCCGAGATTGACATTTTCCGTGAGGAATTGCCAAATATCTGTATGAGGCTTGGAAGCCGGTTTTGCTCCTTTTATGCATTCAGAGCGAGGTTACCCACTTCTGACAGCATATCTTGTATCTGCATCCCACGTCGGTCGTTTTGACATAAATTGTCAAATTACGTGGGCACTTGTCCCTTAAGCCGGTAAATGCAAATATGGAGCCGGAGATGTCCTAGGAGGTCGAAACTGGATTTCCCAGATTGCTTTCTGAGTTTCTTGGGCGATTCGGAGATAACTGTGATCTCTGTTTGCCGAGATTAGGCCTCTAAGGATATCAAAAGTTCATCTAAGACCCTTACAGCACTGCTCGAGGGGTCTAGATGAGTTGTGTGATTCATTCCAACGATTCCACATTGAGCGTTGAGATAAGCGGCTCTGGAATTGCCAACCATCCAACGTCAAGTTTCCCGAAAGAGGACCTCCGGATATGGATTTCCACTGAAAATGGTCTTTTGTGCTCCTCGGAGGTTACTCGGGAAACCGAGAAGGGTTTTACTGTCTGTTTTGCCCAATTGCGAATGTCCGCTGGAGTTTTCAGGGCAATGTAGTGTGAACTTTGTTTGCTGTAATTCCATCAAACCAGTCTCCGGTTATGCTCTTCCGAAGAGGGGTATGCCCGTTTTGTCGCTCGGAAGTCATTCGGGGTGTTTGTATGGCTTCCAAAAGACAATCTGAAGCTCTGCACGTGCTCTGTATGATTGCGGGGCGTGGCCGCATCTGATATTTGGAATTAACTTTTCTCCAAGAAACCGACATTTTTGGACTTTCCCTGAAAAGTTGTCTGTATGCAGAAAGTTGTTCTGTATAGAGCAGATGATTTGCAAAATGCCTTTGGGGACATTTTTCATCTGTTTGGCATTGGAGTGGATTTTTGGAGTCCAATATTAGCTATCTTCCGATGATCGAGCGAACTATCGGAAAATAGAATCATCTATGCGGTACACTAGAAATGCCGGTTTTGGACGTTGTTGAGCTCTCTAGCCCCTATGTTACCCTTTGGTGACTCCTAAAGTCCTTCTGTCATGTGTGTATGTCTTCTGCTCAATTTTACCGACTTGAGGATGAATAATGATTTCTGCTCTGTTAAGTCGTTTTTCTGTATTCTGCTCAAGTTGTGGCTTGGACCATTGCTGATATCGTTGTTTGGAAAGGTGAGCCAAAATGGGGTGCTGACAGAGAGGGCTGGAGTTTGAGAGGATTCTTGAGAGAGATTGGCTTGAGAGAGTGTGAGAATGAAGAGTGATTAGGTTAGTGAGGCTTAGAGTTTATAAAGGGAGGCTTAATGGTGTGTTTTGGAGAAGCTAAGTGCGGTTTAGAGGGATTAAAGGGGCTGCCGAATTTTCTAAGGGGATTAGGGAGGGGAAAGTGTCATGTAGAATGTGGGGAAAGGAAGGGAAAGGGTGATAGGTGTGATAGGAAGTGATAGGAAGTGAAAGATGTGAGGGAAAATTTGAATTTGTGGAGGGGAGAAGCTTAAGCCGATGGTGGGAGGGAGGAGCCGCGGCTGGTTGCGAGCGAGCCGAGGCTTGGAGGGTTGAGCCGCGGCTTGGGGTTGAGCCGTGGCTTGGTGGCTTGGCTTGGCTGAGCTGTGGGTCCCATTCGATTGAGAAAAAGGCCGGGAAAAAGCTTGAGACTTGATTGAACGCGTGTCCGATCTCCGATGTCCAATTAATTTGTAGATTTGGAATGCTTGAACGACGAGGATTTGAATGAGCCTAATATCGCCATGCGTCGTGTGAACGAACGTTCGGGCGACTCGGCGCCTCGAGAGTCGGTTTTGCCCTGTTTGGACGTTCGGAGTGGAATTTAGTGCCCCTCGGTCCCCGATTTCTCTTTGTGCATCTTGACATTCGTTTTGGTGACTCTTCTGCCCCGCAGGGGATCGTTGGCTCGTCGCCCTCGGCCGAGGACCGTTAGCCCGGGGAGGCCTAGGGACTTGTGACCGGGATTTTCTCAGTGTTCCTTGAATGTCTTGAGGTGTTTGGGAATCGCTGCGGTCTCTGTTTTCCGTGAATGTGCCCCGAGGATTTGTCGGGAGGCGTTTGCTACCACCGAAACGTCCCTCGGGGAGCCCTGTAGGGTTCTGAATGATCGTCTGAAGCTCGTCCCGTGGCCTCGTTTGTCCCTGGGTGCCTGTAGGCCCGTTTTGGGGGGTCGTCTGCTTGTCAGTGGAGCGGGCCCCGAGAGCCCTGTCAGAAAAGGCGTCCGTGAGAGATCAGGGTTTCTCAACTTATGTGGCATGCCCCGGAAATGCGCCCGGACGTGTCGTGGGTCACTTTGGCACTAAGAGGGATTTTTGGAGTCCCATATTGGGCACCTTTCGGTGCTTCGGTGATTCGATGATGAATAGTGCCGCAGTGCCAGCTCTGCTGTTTTTGGGGTTCTTTGCCTGTAAGTTTTTCCGACTGCTCTCTTCGGCTTTCCTAGCGGACCCAGCTCTTCTCCCCTTGTTCATGACTCCGTGCCCGCCTGTTTGCCTCCGTTTTCCCGATGATGAATAGTGTCCCGAGCCTTGGTTGGAAGTCCTCCGTTGGAGTCGGTGGACCAAAATGAGGTGCTGACAAAGGTTATTGCCGAATGCATTAATTATGAAAAACGATTCGTGATTCGACGACCAAAACAAATCCATAATGATCAAGGATAATTTAGTTGAATAACCAACAATACCCTTATAATCGAAAGGATCCGAATGAGTCCTCGATACACAAACCCATGCATGTTTGTTTTAAAAAGGGTTTTAAAACGATGTTTTAACATGGGAATCGTGAAGATATCGAATTTCCAACTTCACACAATCTGAGAAAACAAACCAAAATCGAGATAAGGAAATCATTCTTGATCCGAGAAAAGCCAAGAGGCTCTCGGTCTCATCTCTCAAGGATGGCCGAAAACTCTTATGGCTTGATTCAAGTCACAAGTGGTTTCTTTGCCTCGGTTTTGATTGTTTTTCGCATGCTCAAGCATCAAACACGATGAATAGCTTGTTTTTGACAAAAGCCGGTATTATCATGATTTGATTAACTCATTTAAACATGCAAACATTCACAAACATGTTATTTAAGGAATCGATAAAATAATACCGGCTTCATACATGCAAGAACAACAAAATAAACTCGAAAACTAACTTGGATCGGGCTAAGGAGATCAATCTTAACCCGAAAAGAGCAAGTTAAGTCTCGGCCATCCCATTTAGAGACTTGGCCGTGAGCTTGCTTGCCATTTCCGGGTCGGGATGGTCTTTCGAATGACGATCCAAACCTTTTTCCGACATGCTAGCAAGTTATAAAGTGGTAAACATGCATAACATAACATAAAAGTGTATAAAAATTAAGTCTTGCAAATTAAACATGCATAAAACACCATAATACTCCACAGCCATGCAAATAACGTAAAAGGTTCTAACTTCTCTAAGTCGAGAATGTTATACCTTGCCTCGGGATGCGAGGAAAGAGTCGGGGAAGTGTTCGAGATTCGGGTGACTCGGTTGAACACTTGGAAGAGTGCTCGGGTGCAAGGGCATGCACGTTCAGGGAGCTAGGCGCACGGGCCGTGCGGCTGGAGTGCACAGGAGGCACGCGGGACGCGCTGGCGTGCGAGCATGCGCGGGCGCGCTGGTGTGCGGGCGTGCGCGGGCGCGCGGGCTGGTGCGCGGCTGGCGCACGGCTGGCGCACGGCTGGCACTGTTCACCCGAGAGTGATGATTCTTCACCCGAAATGCACTAAATGACCTGAAACAATAATTTAAAGACTTCAAATGGAAAAACCAAATTCACCAATGAACTACATGGGTCTAAAATGAGTGGGATATGGAGTTTGAGAATTTTTGAAGTTAAGTCGGGATGATGAACACCGGCTTCTGACTTAAGAACTCAAGGCTCTCTTTGGATTTTTTTCGATTTTCTTCTCTTTTCTTTCTAAGTGCTGAAACTTGCTGGTTCTTGAGTGTTCTTGGCTATGGAGTTTGAGAGTATTTCTTGAAGGAGAAAGGTTGGAGAGAGTGTGCAAGAGGAGCGGTGATTAACTTAATCACTTTGGGCAATTTATAGGCAAAGCTAATGACACAATTAGCAAAAGCAAGTGCTCTTAACCCCCATGCTTAGCAAATTTCGGCCATTTAATGAGGATGAGGAAGAATGTGAGCCAAGTATCCTTCATATGGAAGAGCCAAAAGCATTAATGAGCATTTATGAAGGCTTGAGTGTTGTCTTCAAACTTCTTGGATATTTTCATGCAAGAGTGCAAGTTGGCTTCTTGCATTGAAGAAGAAGAAGAAGCTTCTAGAGCAAAGGGTGACTCATCTTGGGCATCCTGTCGGTCCCACGACCGAAGAGAAGAAACTGGGAAAAAGCTCGGGTCTCGATTGGTCACGTATTCGAAGTTCGTGGTTTGAATTGAATGTCGAATTATCGATATACGAGAGAACGGGTTTAATGAGCTCAAGATTGGCATTTTTCGTGGAAAATTGCCAAATGTATGTATGAGGCTCGGAAGTCGGTTTTGCTCCTTTTAAGCATTCAGAGCGAGGTTACCCACTTCTGACAGCATATTTTGCATCTGCATTCCACGTCGATCATTTTGACATAAATTGTCAAATCACGTGGACGCTTGACCCTTAAGCTGGTAATGCCAATATGGAGCCTGAGATGTCCTAGGAGGCCGAAACTGGATTTCTCAAATTACTTTATGAGTTGTTTGGGCGATTCGGAGATCACTGTGATCTCTGTTTGTCGAGATTGGGCCTCTAAGCACATGAAAGGTACATCTGAGACCCTTAAAGCACTACTTGGGGGGTCTAGATTCGTTGTGTGATTCATTCCGACGATTTCACATTGAGCGTTGAGATATGTGGCACTAGAATTGCCAACCATCCGATGTCAAGTTTCCCCAAAGAGGACCTCCGTATATGGATTTCCATTGAAAATGGTATTTTGTGCTCCTCGGAGTTACTCGGGAAACGGAGAAAGGTTTTGCTGTCTGTTTTGCCCAATTGCGAATGTCCGCTGGAGTTTTTAGGGCAATGTAGTGTGAACTTCATTTGCCGTAATTCCGTCAGATCAGTCTCCGGTTATGCTTTTTCGAAGAGGGGTATGCCCGTTTTGTCGCTCGGAAGTCATTTAGAGTGTTTGTATGGCTTCCAAAAGACAATCTGAAGCACTGCTCGTGCTCTGTATGATTGTGGGGCATGGCCGCATCTGATATTTGGAATTAACTTTTCTCCGAGAAACCGGCATTTTTGGACTTCCACTGAAAAGTTGTCTGTATACAGAAAGTTGTTCTGTATAGAGCAGATGATTTGCGAAATGCGTTTGAAGATACTTTTCATCTGTTTGGCATTGATTTGGATTTTTGAAGTCCAATATTGGCTATCTTCCGATGGACGAGCGAACTATCGGAAAATAGGGATGTCCACGTGGTATGCTAGAAAATGCCGGTTTTGGACGTTGTTGAGCTCTCTAGTCACTCTGTTGCCCTTTGGTGACCCCTGGAGTCCTTCTATCGTGTGTACATGTCATCTGCTTGATTTTGCCGACTTGAGGATGAGTAGTGATTTCCTGCTCTGTTGTGCCGTTTTTCTGTATTCTGCTCAAGTCATGGCTTGGATTATTGCTGATGATATAATTTAAATCGGTGAGCCAAAATGGGGTGCTAACACCTCCGATTTGTGAATTTTTGTTTCAGGCACAACATCCCGATACGTCCTAGCTAAGTGTAAGCAGCCATGGGGGATAGTACCAGAGCTGTCGCCGAACCCAGAAAGGGTTGCTTCTTATAATCTTTGGCTACATCCTCTAATCGAGCATGCAACCAAAGAGGGGCAAGCTGTCAGCACCCCATTTTAGTCCACCGACTCTAACAAAGGACTCCGGCCGAAACTCGAATTACTATTCATGACCCGGCAATCTGAGGCGAACGGGTGGACGGGGGAGCACGGACTACAGAAGAGAAGCAAGGTCCTCCAAAAAGGCTCAGAAGGGCAATCAAAATGGAAGATAAACAACGAGCCCCAAAACAACAAAAGCCGGCACTATGGCACTATTCATCGCCGGATCACCGGAACGTCAGAAGATATCCAATATGGGACTTTAAAAATCCCTCTTGGTACCAAAATGACCAATGGCACCTCCGAGCGCATTTCAGAAGCCTCCTGCTTAAGCCAGGGCACTCCCGAACATTTGCAGACGCCTTCCTAACGGGACTCCCGGGACGCCCGATCTACGGACAAGTAAACGGCATCCGAAAACAGGCCTGCACACACCCAAGGACCACCAGGACCATGGAACAGGAATCAGACTGCGTTTCGGAGCTCATCTTGGTCTCCTGAGTGGATCTTGACCCGGAAAAAGGGGTCATTTCTATAGAAAGACATAGCCGGAGACCCTTTTAACAAATTGTCAGTGCACGAAATCTGCGCCAATCAATCCCAAGGACCTCAAGGGCTTGGGAAATAAACCCCGATCGCATTGCATAATCCATTTAGGTTTCTCGAGTACCATTCCAGTAATAAAAGGGCCCATTTCACGGGGAATCTTGTGCTCAGAACTCATTCGGGAAAATGTTGACGTCCGACCTTTGCACCACCCACTCCCAGCAACCCCTAGGGGATAGGAAATCATTTCGGTTCGGACTAAGCAAATCATACCGATCTCCCAAGTGACGTTTCAATGGTCACGAACGCCTCCCGACAAGCCTTCGGGAATCATTTTTGACAAGCGGAGATCACAGTGGTCTCCGAACACATCAGAACACTCGGGAAACACTGAGAAAGCCCCATTCGCGGATTCCTAGGACGCCTCCGAATATCTATATCCAGCCCGGGCCGACAAGTAAACCGTTCTGCCCTAAGCATAAAGCACGCCGACACGAGCGGTACATCACGCAGAGGCGCGAACAAGCGATAGAAACGGACAACTTCACCCCGATCATCCAAACGGAGCAAAACCGGCTTTCCAGTCCCCGGGTCACTCGAGCATTCGCTTACAAGAAGCATGTCAATATTGGGCTCATTAAAACCGTATTCGCGCATACATCGATAATTCGTCGTTCAAGCGAACCACGGAAATTGAATGCGTGATCAATCGAGCCCCGAGCTTCTTCCGGCTTTCTTCCTAATCAAGTGGGACCTTTGAGCTAGCCAAGCCGAGCCGAGCCGAGCCAAGCCGCGAGCCATGGCTCTCTTCTAAAGACAAGCCAAATGAGCCTCATCCACCCATTTTTCAAAATATCTCTTACACCCATCAACTCCACTCTTCCATCCATCAACTCCACTCTTCCATCCATCACTTCCCATCACCTTTCAAGACAACTTCCCCTCCTTAATCCATCTTAAAAATTCGGATCCCCCTAACTTTTTCCTTAATTGTGCTTTGTTTTCACTAATTGAGCCATTAAAGCCACCTTTATAAGCCCATTGGGTCATTAACTTAATCACAACTCTTCTTGCACATCTCTCTAGCTTTCTCACTGTAGGACAATCTCCCAAATCCTCTCCAACTCCAGCAGCAAGCCCAGGTCGTCCAGCCCTTGCACAGCCCCGAAACAAAGCCGTTTTCCCCAAAAACTCAACCGTTTTCCGGCGACCGCCACCCAACCTATGCCAACTTCAACCAAACTTCATACCCCATATGTATTCGCCCTCCCGAGTCCATTTCCGAGGTCCGTTTCAGCATTTGAAGCTTCCAGCTTGCCAAACCAGCACTGACCAGAAACAGTTTACTTAGGTATTTTCCTGGTTTCTAGACGAGTCCCGCCATCCGATTGAACTTAGCCTCAAACAAACTTCATATCCCACATGTATTCGACCTCCCGAGTCTTTTTCCAGTGTTAGTTTTGTGATTTGAAGCCTCCAGCAGCCCAAACCAGCTCTGTCCAGAACCGAGTTCCATAGGCATTTTCACGGTTTCCCGGGCTTCCTCGACATTTCCACCACCCCACGACTATGGCGAGTCGTTCCATCACTTTCTAGAGGTTCCTTACAAACCTCACTCTCCCCCATGACGAGGTGGTTGCGTTCCGAGAGCTGTCCAACCGTGCACCACCGCCATTTCCCTCTTTTCTCCCTTCACAGATTTTTCCAGTTTTTTACCGGTTTTCTTTGCATCTTTTAGGAAAATCGACATTTCCAATCCTCATGAAACCACTGTACACATGATCCTCACTCAGTTAGGAGTCCAATACCACTGACCTTGCATCAAAAGACCACCGGGAGCCTCCCGTAGAGTCGTTTCTTCATCAGGTGCCAGTCGGGTTTGTTCCTCTGGTTTTCTTTTCTAACCCGAACTTTGCAGGAACGTACAGGTCAGCTCGGGTTGAATCTCGCTACGAGCCACCTATCACCGCAATCTTTGCTCAGTTAGGAGTCCAATACCATCGACCTTACATCAAAAGACCACCAGTAGCCTATCGTAGAGTCGTTTCTTCATCGGGTGCCAGTTGGGTTTGTTCCTCTGGTTTTCTTTTCTAATCCGAACTTTGCAGGAGCATACAGGTCAGCTCGGGTTCAATCTTGCTACTAGCCACCTATCACTGTGATATTCAGTCAGTTAGGAGTCCAATGCCACCTACTTCGCGCCAAAAGACCACTGGGAGCCTCCTATAGACCCGTTTCTTCATCGGGTGCCAGTCGGGTCTGTTTCGTCCCGACTGGGTCTGTCATTTTTTAATAACCCGAATTTGTTTTTGATTTCCAGAAAATCTACGCATGCTTTCCTCCTGAAACCACCACAAGCGCGATCCTTAGTCTCTTGGGAGTCCAACGCAACTGGCCCCGCGTGAAAATTCCTTTCCGATCAACCGGTACAACCCCGACAAGCCAGATTGCCAGTCCCGACTGCACCGGTTCGGGTCTGTTCGTTCCAGCCGAGTCTCCCGACTCCCTTTGCCACTTCTCCGACTCTTTCCTCGTGTTCCGAGGCTAGGCAACACTCCTCTACAACTTAGGGAAGTTAGGTTCTCGATATTTGCTTGTTATGGAGTAATAAGATGAATAACACTCATTTGCATGCAAGTTCCGACCTTTATTTGTTTCCATGCATATTTATGTCGTTTGTTACGCTCGAATATTGTTCTAGCATGTATATCATGGCACGAAATAACCGAAGGCGAGGTAAGAGAGACCACCTTAGCCTTGTTCGAACCATAGAAGCTCACGGCTAAGCCCCGAGGAAAGGATCCGAGAGCCTCCTAGGTTCATCCAGGGCCAACGTGACCTCCCTTTCCCCGTAATTGGTTGGTTCATGCATTTTATGTTCGCTCATCACATATTACACGTTAGCATGACGAGAAACGGCTAAAGTCGAGGTGGGAGAGACCGTCTTGGCCGTGGTTGAACCATGGAAACTCACGGCCTAGTCCCATGGGAGGGACCCGTGAGTTCCCCTTGGCTCATCCAAGGCCACCATGGCCTCTCCCTCCCCGAAATAAGATGGTTCCCGTATTGTCTTCCCTCCACACATATGTTGTTGCATGAGCCGACGCCGTTTTATCGATTCCCTTTAAATATCATGTTTGCGTTTGTTTGAGTGTTTGTTTGTGTTTTCAAGATCATCGCGGCATCGGCTTTGTAAAATGTATGTCATTGACGTGCTTGATGTTTTATGCATGCGAGAAATGTTTAGAACCGGTGTAGGAGACCATTCGAGACTCGAGCCGGGTCAATAAGGCTCTCGGCTTTCCTCCTTGGAGAGTGGTCGAGAGTTTCATGACCTCCCTCGGGTCAAGGGCGATCTCCTCTTCCGCTTTCTAATTGATTCTCGGAATTGTTTGCAATCGAATCTTTTGTCTAAATCGTTAATTGAGAATTAGTTGCATGCTAGACATGCTAGTTTCAAACAATTACCCATCAAATCCATAACAATCGTGACTCAGAATCACAAACATGGAACAATTCCACAAACGGGAAACGAGACGTACCAATCGGCTAAATGAACCACTCGGCTTAAGTAATTGGATAAATCGAATATCAACTCGTAAACACGTCGACGAATCACTAAACGGTGAGAGTGCCCTTTTAAAATTCACAATTTCAAAACATCGAGGCGCAAAACACGAAAGAATTAGTGTCTAGGGAGCACTCGTGCGCCATGACTCAAGTCAAGGCCCGATTTGAGGCGGCTCATGTCGAAGTGCGCGAGTTCTCTTTGGACCTTTTCGTGTCATGCGATCCCAACTTTCACATACAGGGCCCTCCACGTTTTACCGTTCAAAGTGCATGACCATCATTTCGTGATCCGCCGACATTCTAGGCGTTAGGGAGACCGAAACACCTCGATCTATGGATGGAAAAGGGCGGCCCGTTCGGGTGCGAGTTTCATTCGCAAGGCCCTTTTCAGCCACTTTCGGTGTTTCTATCTTCCTATCGTAGATTCGGTAGTCAACATTGTTACTTCTGTCACAAAACACAAAAATCGAATTAATCATGCATTTGGCTTAATCAAACATTAGATAATGGATAGGTGGAATGCTAGGTTCCAATCTAGAGTCAAAACACAAGTTTGGTGTATTCAGTGAAACCGCAGTGATACTTCACGAAATAGAATCTTAAAACGAACCAACACACATAATTGACATAGAACCATGTCTTGACCCCTTTCTTTGCTCGCCTAGGTTAGATACATTGTTTGCTAATCAACCCCGGTTAATAATTAATTAAATCACGTACATTTGGCTTAATATGCGGCTTGTCTGTATTTATCCGTATTTGTCGGTTTTTGGTCTGTTTTTCATCAGTTTATCAGTTTTCTTCTGTTTTCCATTTGCTTTTGCTGATTTGTGGCAGCTCGGGTATGAACCCATAGGTTACATATTGCATGGGGTCCAACACCCCAAATCACCGAACACGAGGTCCAACGCCACCTGATTCACTGAGTGCGTGCAACCGGAGTGCGGAATGGGATCTAGCCTCCAGTCACCATCACACACCAATTATGGCCTATGTGGAAGTTAATTTGGATTGGATGTGTGAAATGGGTTTAGATATATCACCTGGGAGCTCAATCGGTCCAAAGGTTACTGTACGGACCCGAATGTGGACTCTCGTCGGGGCCCGCGCGCGACTTGAAATTGCGCGGCTTGGGATTGTTCCACCTTTCATGGGACGCGTGACAGACACGTGTGAGAAGGAGTCGCCACTTATCACTTTACGACTCGAAGGTCGAGGGCAGATAAGTTACCCGGGGTCTAGGGGTATGGAGCACCTAGTTGTTGTTAAGGCATTGGTCTGTGCGGAATCGGAAAGTCCCTGTCCGGGGGTTCATGTTACGTGCGGGCCTATATCCCGCACACCCTATTGGTACTCTAGTTTGTTAGGCTTGCATGTTTTATTGTTTACCGCATGGATTAAGTTGCGCTCGGCTCGCACGTTTTGACACCGTAAATTCGACGAATAAAACAATATCGGTTGAGAAGCCGAGAGAGAAGTAAATCTGTGTGTCAGGGAATTGGTTCACAATCTCGTATTACAGTTCATCGAACCATAGAGGTTGAATCCCTGTGTGAACCAGAGCCATGAGATCTTGGATTTACCTGTGTCTCGGCAAGCATTAGACCAATTCGATTAATTCAACTCTTGGACCGTTCGCTCACCGACTGGAATTCTTACAGAATAAATGTACAAAATAAAATTCTTACAATGCTATCAGAAATACAATAAAATACAAATTACAAATGATCGAATTCCAATCGATTCGCGTTCGGTTATTATTCCGCTCTAACTCACCGTGAGTTTAGGGAAAAAACCGAAGAAATTGAACTCGATGCACGCTCTCACTGAATAGGGCGTTGGACCCTGTGAGTGATGATTAGGGCATTGAACCTTGTGATTGATGATTAGGGTGTTGAACCCTAATATTATTCGACCTAGGGATCAGGCTCGACCCACATGACAAACAGGTGCAAAAAGGTAACACACAACATGTTAATAACAGACAAAGTGTTTGTTACTGTCAAATGTACTTGTTTTAGCAAATTATTAATCCAAGGTACTTTGGCATGCAAATCCTACCCTAGACAAACAAACGCATGCTAATGTTTTAGCATTCGACTTTGGTTTGAGAACCTGACATATTAGATATCCGTAGTCAAGTTTCCTGTGTGTGGATTGATTTTACAGTTGTTTAGTATTGTGACATTGAATTTCCACTGAATTAGCCAAACTCTTGTTTTGACCCTAGATTTGGAATCTAGAATTCCTCTTAACCATTATCTAGTGTTTGGTTAGGTCGAGTGAAAGGTTAATCAGCATTTTGCATGTTTTCTGACAGAGATAACCGTTCTAGTTACCCGAGTCTATGTTAGAATGACAGAAATTCATCAGTTAGATAAGAAAAGGCAATGCAGATGAACCTACACCTGAACAGGTAGCCCGTTCCTAGTTCATACTGTAATGTTTCTGTCACGCTAACCTTAGGAGTATCGCTAAATTGTCAAAAGACGATTTTTCCCTTTATTTGAAAATTGTTTTCAGAAAAGGGGAAACATCGCAATGCGGGCCACCTCGGCCTGTAGCCGGTGTCGACCAATTCCCTGGATCGTCCAGGGTTATGTAAAAACCTCGAAAAAGCCAAAGAACCGGTCGATCTGCACAGAAGTGATCTGGAAAGATCTTCTGTATCCTGACCTAGGTTACCTGGAATCAGGAAAAAAAATCAAGTTGAGACACATAAGCCCTTCTCAGATGTCCATGCTACATCGGACCGCGCGTTTCGAGTTTTGAAATTGATAAGTTTGAAAAGGGCACCGACATCATTTGACAACTCATCGACGCAAGTTATCAGTTAATGGCAAATTCGTATAAACTTTATCAGTGTGAAGTAGGTTTAATCATGTGAGCGTCCCGATTAACCCTTTCGTGAAATTAATGCTTAAGGGTTGTGCCGAATGCATTAATTGTGAAAACGATTCGTGACTTGGCGACCAAGACAGGTCAAGAAACACCGAGGATGATTTGGCCAACGATGGCCGAAACACCCTTTGGTCCTAATAGACCCGAAAGGGTCTCCGAATTGCGAATCCATGCATATTTTGGTTTGGAAAGACATTTCATGTGAGATTCTCGATGTAATTGAACTTGCAAATTACACGAAATCCGAGAACGGATTTAAAACGGGAAGAGGAAGCCTCATGGAACTCGAATAACTCCATGAGACTCTCGGCCAATTCTCCTTGGAGAAAGCCGAGAGGTCTCATGGCTTGTATTTGGTTTCACGAGTTTTCCCCGTCTTGTTTTGAATCGTTTCTCGCATGCTCAAACATCAAACATGTTAAATAACACGGTTAAACGAAAATCGGTAATATCATGATTTAAATAACACATTCAAACATGCAACCATGCACAAACATATTATTTAAGGAATCGATAAAACAATACCGATTTCATGGATGTGAGAAAAAACAATAAAACTCGGGAAACAATTTAAATCGGGGCAAAGAAATCCGGTCTTGACCCAAAAAGGTCAAGAATGCTCTCGGTTACCTCATGGAGAGGTTAACCCGAACGATCTCGGCTTTTTCGGGTTGGGATGGTTTCCTCGACATTGATTTCAATATTTCCCGACATACTAGCACGTTAAACGATGATAAACATGCATGGTGTAATAAGGAAATTGCATAAAATTAAAATTCGGAATTAAAATCATGCTTAAAACCCCTTAAAACTCCATAAACACAACAATAATATAAAAGTCCTAGCTCCTCTAAGTCGGGAATGGTCATACCTAGTCCTGAGAGGCGGGATGGGACCTTCAATAGTCGGGTTGGACCGTTGGTGGGTCGGGTTTTGGGCTGTTTTAGCTTGAACAGACCCGAATGGCAATAACTGACCCGACTGGAAGGGTGGACAGACCCGAATGGCACAAGTCGGGTCGGACGTCGCCACGGAGGCTCCCGATGGAATTTTGAGGTAAGGTCGACGGCCTTGGGTAGCCAAGGGACCCCTCTAGGTGACTGTGGTGGTCGTTTGCTCCCAGAGTTGTCGGGTCGACCCGTACAGTCCTGCAAAAATCACCGAAAACAGAGCACGTCTGGAAACTAGCCCGACTAGGCAGTTTTCGGGTCGAAATTCATAACGGTGGATTTCGATGGAATTTTTGAGCAAGGCCAACGGCTCCTGACTCCTAGCTGACCACTGGAGGTGATAGAAGTGGTCGTTCGTTGAAAAGGGTCATGGACCGACCCGATCGACTCGAAAAGGTGAGAAAATACGGTTGGAAGTTTTGACCCAGCTGGGCCAAAACTGTGCTCAATTCTGTCTGAGCTGATTCTCTAACTTAGAGGCTTCAAACTTGAAATATAAGCTCAGAAATGGATAGAGGGGGTCGAAAACATGTAGGATATGAAGTTTGGTGAAGTTTGGATTTAAGTCGGGATGGATTCCGAGTTAAGGCTTGAGTGTTTTGCTTGGTTTTTGGGTGGTTCTTGCTTGCTGCGATTTTGCTGAAGTTCTTAGGAGGTTGAGAGCATTTGTTTGAGTGAGAAATGCTAGAGAGAGAGTGCTTGAAGGTGAATGTTTAAGTTAATGACATTTAGACAATATATAGGAAAGCTTAAATGCAAGATTAGTGAAGAAAAGTGCAATTAAGAGGCATGGATTAAGAGATCCGAATTTTTTAATCAAGATAGGGATGAAGACTTCTTCAAAATGCATTGATGAGGAAGAGCCAAATGCATTGATGAAGGTGGAGTGTTGAAGTGAAATGGTAGGCTTGATATTTTGAAGAAGGATAAGGCAAGTTGCATGGAGAATATGCCAAGGAAAAGGGCGGCAATGGCAAGGGATAGGGCTGGTCATGGCTGACCCGTGGGCCCTACTGGTTTGAGAGGAAGTTCGGAACAAAGTTCGAGTCTTGATTGATCGCGTGTTCGAGGTTCGTGGCTTAAACGAACGTCGAATTGTCATTGCGCGTGTGAAAAAGATTCAAACGAGCCCAAAATCATCTGTTTTGCTCAAAAGGAAGATTCGTGTGATTTTTGGCTCGGAAGCCGGTTTTGCTTATTTCAGGCGATTGGAGCAAAGTTAGCCGTTTCTGAATGCGCATCTCGTGTCTGCATTCCGAATCGGTCGTTTTGACGTGCATTGTCGATCAGACTGAATTATTGACCCTTAAGCCGGTATTGTCAATGTGAAGCCAGAGACGTCCTAAGAGTTGGAAGCTGGATTTTTCATAATGCTTCTTGAGTTGCATGGGCGAGTCGGAGATCGCTGTAACCTCTGTTTGTTGAGAATAGGGCTTGGAGGATTGAAAAACTGCATCTGAAACTTTAGAATGCTATTTTGAGGGTTTAAATGGATTGTGCGATTCCATCTGAGGATTTCACATTGAGCGTTGAGATAAGCGGCACTGGAATTGCCAACCACCCGACGTCAAGTTTCCGTAAAAAGGGCCTCTGGTTATGAATTTCAGTTAAAAATGATATTTTCTGCTCTTCGAAGGTCACTCGGGAAACCAAATGGGCTTCTGCAGTCTGATTTGCCCAATTGTGTACGTCCGCTGTAGTTTTAGGGGCAATGCATTGGCTAACTTCGTTTGCCGATGTTCCGTCAGATCAGTTTTCGGATATGGTTTTCCGTTGAAAGGTATGCTTTATCTGTCGTTCGGAAGTCATTTGAGGAGTCTATGTGACTTTCGGAAGACAATTTGAAGTATCGCTCATGCTTTGTATGATTGTGGGGCATGGGCGCATCTGATATTTGGAATTAACTTTTCTCCGAGAAACCGGCATTTTTGGACTTCCACTGAAAAGTTGTCTGTCTATAGAAAGTTGTTATGTATAGAGCAGATGATTTGCGAAATGCGTTTGAGGACATTTTTCATTTGTTTGGCATAGATGTGGATTTTTGAAGTCCAATATTGGTTATCTTCCGATGGACGAGCGAACTATCGGAAAATAGGGATGTCCACGTGGTATGCTGGAAATGCCGGTTTTGGACGTTGTTGAGCTCTCTAGTCACTGTGTTGCCCTTTGGTGACCCTTGGAGTCCTTATGTCGTGTGTATATGTCATCTGCTTGATTTTGCTGACTTGAGAATGAATAGTGATTTCTTGCTCTACGGAGCCTTCTTCTGTGATAACGCTCAAGTCGTGGCATTGTTTGCTATTGATGGACATTGTTTGACTTGTGGACCAAAATGGGGTGCTGACAGCTTGCCCCTCTTTGGCTGGATGCTCTGATAGAGGATTCGGCCAAAGATATAGAAGAACCCCGTTTTGGTTGTGATGTCCAATATGGCTTCTCCCAAGACTGTCTTCCTCTTTTTCTTTGGATATGTGGGAAATACCGTACCTAAATGCGAAGGTGAAAAGATGAAATGAGGCATAGGCAAACTTTGCAGTAAATAGGAAGGTGCATAAAGAAAATGCATATTAAAATGTGAAGTGGGCTTAATGAAAAATGCGAAACTTGATGAAAAATGCGAAGCTTCGAGAAAAGGGTGAAGTTTGACTGAAAGAGTTGAGTTTGATAAAAAGTGCGGAGCTTAATGAAAGTTGTGTTACTTAGGTAGGTGCGGAATCCGAAAGCAATAAATGTGGGCTGTATAACCCGAAAATGGTAAATGTTGGGTGTGTACCCCGAAAGCAGAAAATGTTGGATGTGTAACCCGAAAGCAGTAAATGTGTGGATGTGTAACCCGAAAGCAGGAATTGTTGGGTGTGTAACCCGTGTGGGTGTGAAACCTGAAAGCAGTAAATGTTGGGTGTGTAACCCATGTGGGTGTGAAACCCCAAAGCAGTAAATGTTGGGTCTGTAACCCGAAAGCAGTAAATGCTGGGTATGTAACCCGAAAGCAGTAAATGTTGGGTGTGTAACCCGTGTGGGTGTGAAACCCGAAATCAGCAAATGTTGGGTGTGTTACCCAAAAGCAGTAAATGCTAGGTGTGCAACCCGTGTGAGTGTGAAACCCGAAGGTAGTAAATGTTGGGTGTGAAACCCGAAAGCAGTAAATGTTGGGTATGAAACCCGAAAGCAGTAAATGTTGTAGCTGTAGAACAGTGGTGGTGTGGCTGTGTGGGGCGGATGCTGCCCCGAAAGTGCTGATCCGTTAGAGGCACATGTTGCTGGAGTGGTTATGCTTTGCTGAAGATTAGTTTTACTGGCTTGGGCAATCGTACTTTGACCTGTTGGAAGTTTGCCAGGATTCGGCATCTTGTCCTGCAAGACTCGAGTTCTAGGGAATGTGCGCCTACGTATCCCATGTGGTCGGGAATCAGAGTTCGTCGTAGTTCTTGCCGTTTGCAGTACCTGTGATCCAGGCATTACTAGTAAATCATGTGAGAAATACTAACAAGTGATAGGTACAGGTGAGCACCAAAAAGAGCGTCGTTGTGACGCACAGATCTTCAATTTCGGGTTGCTTGAGCAACCCGTGAAGAATTTTACTTTGATAGTGCAAGTGGGTCCCGTTCTCGGAGGCCTAGATAGAGGCCTCCAGGGGCTCCCGTTAGCCATGCATGGGCATATCGAGACTTTCCCGACGATGCCCTAGCAATTCTATTGTTTATTCGACGCGCTCGTCGGCTTTAAACCCTTCTTAATAGGGTACCGTAGGGCGGCTGCATTTGCAACCTGCTTGGGGATTTCTGTTCAGATTCGGTCTGACTCGGTCTGACCATTTCCAAAGCATTATGACTAGACCCCGGAAAAGAATGTCTCGGATTTCGACTTTGTGGTAGCCTATTGAAGGGTGGCTGTGACCCATTTGAAGTTATACAAAGACAGAGAGGAAAGAGAAAGCCTAGGAAGCACGTTGGCCTAGGCTAAAAGGATACACGGATTCACGCTTGCAGGGAGATGTACCCTCATTTTCCTTCGTCCTTCAGTTGTGTAGCCTGTACCAAACTGTTTGGACGGCGTATTCAGTTGCTCACTGTACTTGAGGAAGGTTCCCTCTTGGACGGTTGAATGGTATTGGAGAGCCGATCGGGGATCGTGTTGGAATTGATAAACGGGCCACTTCCCTTGGAGATCCCTTGTCCCCACGATGTGTGAGAGACTAGGGGGCAATTTTATCTATCTCTCGTTTTGCTATCCTTTTGCTACGATCACCCACCTCGGGGCCGCACCTCTTAACCTAAAGAGGAAGAGCTCTCCTTTTGCCACAACCGCCGCAAAGGATTTCCGGTCGTGCCTCTCTTTTACCCTAACTTTTGCCTAGGTGCCCCAAAAGGGATTTTCGACCTAGCGGGCTCAATTCTTTTATCTCTCGAGTTTGCAAGGGCGAAGGGTTCGAAGGATTCAACCTCCGAGTGCATTGTGTTCTGTCTCCATCGAGGAGTGGTGTCTGCTGCTTCCCCTTTTTGTCGGGATTTATTGATTTTTTCGAATTGGCAGTGCCAGAGCTTTAAATCTTGGCGGTGCCTTGTTTTGTTCATCGGTGGGTTTTTCCCGTGTCTTTTCGCTCTATTTTTTTTCTTACAGCTGGGGTTTGTTTTGTGCCCCATGTCTTTGTTTGAAACTCCTCGACTTTGCATTGCCGAAGCCGTTTTGGTGTGCTTTTGCCTCATGGAGACTTGTTGCATGTTGCTAGCCCCATTTTGTGAGGGCCGGTTTTCTTGGAAGTTTGACCCTCGTGCACTCAAAAGTCGAACTCCGTGTTATTTGTCCTTGCAAGCATTACATGTGAATTTCCCCTGTTGACTAGAAAGAAAATGTAGAATTGCCCCGTGAATAGGGAACCGAGGTTGCCCTGGTGCGAATGTTGATTGGGGATGCCCCAGTCTTCATTTGTGGAAGTGGCCTGTGGCAGGCGCCTTGTGCGATGTCTCCAATCATCTCTTGCTGTTCTTTATGGTGCGTGCCTCTTGGAGGGTGCATGTTGCTGAAGTCATTGGATGTTCAAGGAAGACGATTGCATCAATGCTGAGTGATTTGCTCAATTGTCCTCATCTTCGACTTCATAAGGGGTACCTCATCGTCGGACACCTCTCTCGTCAAAGTATAAGGAAAGGGTCCGAGACAAGTTCTCGGGGAAGCGTGAACTCGCGCATCATTTTTCGCCTATGGTCAATGTGCCCCTGTGAAGGATGACAAAGGAGACAACGCATTAGGCGATTATGCAGGGGAATATGTGGTAAGAAATATGGGGTGGTCCCATGAGAAAATCCCTTTTTGTCCCGCGCGCAACCCATGGGGTGCCGCATGCAGACGACATTTGTTTTCGAGAATCTGGTCATCACCACTCTGGAGTGGTTAGACCGTGACTGAGGTCACATAAGCATATTTTCCCTGGTTGCGAGTAGGCATGCGCAGTCATCCTAGGGAAGGCTCAAGGAGCTGGGTCCCATGAGGACAGGCGAGTCGAACAGGTCCAACAAAACTAATAGGGCGTCGCAAAGACTGTCCTAATGTCCTGTTTAAAGGATTTGTTCATGTCGGGAACTTGCTCAGAAATGCATTTGAATGAAAGCAACAGAGAGTTTAAAGAAGAGTGCGTGTGTTACCCCATTGTGTAGTCGGTGGCGACTGCAAGAAGTGAGTGGGACTCATTCTTTGGTTGGAGACATGATTGTGCTAGTATCTCTTGCATCAAGGATTAGATCAAAATACTCCACTGTAATACTGTCACTTGCGCCCTTGGAGTATTATTCGGATGGAGTTGAATCCAAGTCGATTTTGAATTTAGAATGAGCCTGTAAATAACAGCAATTCATTTCAGAATGTGGAAATGCGGAGAACGGGTCAAAATAAGGAGAATCATAGAGGCAGAAATTAAAAACTGTGCAAGGGATTTCATTAGAGTTTATATTACAACCAAAAGATCCCTCTTCCGTCATGTGGCCTATAGTTTTGCCAACATGCGGGAGCTTTATGTACATAAGTAGCCTCATGGAGAGGTCATCTATTCTTCTTTAATCTTGTCCTTTTCGAGGGGGTAAGCGCCGATCATGTTGACAGTCGAGCCTGAGCCGGAGCCGTGTTCAGGGAGAGGATTGGTCTGGACGTTCGGTGGCTTCACCTCATTGAATGAGAGGAGCTTTTTGTCAATCAACTCCTGCAACCGGCCTCTGAGAACATAACAATTATCGGTCGTGTGTCCTGGAGCACCTTGATGAAACTCACAGCGCAGATTTTGATTCTGTACTGTAGGGTCAAAGTTGGGACCAGGCGCCTCCGTTCAGATTCTGTTGCCTGCGAGGAGCTGTGGGAGTTTCTGAGACAGAGGAACAGGAAGAGGTGGATACTAGGGTCGAGGCCTAACTTGGCCTCTGTTACCTTGCTGGGTTCGCGGAGCTGGCCCCCGCTGGGCCGGCTAAGGAGCTCTCGAAGCCGGGGGCCCGCTTTTTTTGCACTTGAAAGGCCGGAGTATATTGTTGACCAAAAGACTGCGGGGCCTGTAGAGGTGCATATGCAGGAGGAGCGGAGTAGTAAATCGATTGAACTGGATATTGTTGCCGCGGGGCAAGATGATACAGCTATGAAAAAGACGGAGCGACATTAACTGCATACTGCTGATGGCCAGGGTGCCTCGGGTTCACCGCACCAACATTAGCGTCACTGCCTTTCCTGTTGTGGGAGGAAGCAGCAGTGACGGCTGTCTTCTTGGAGAATTCACCCTCTCCCTTTCTGACCGGATGGTCAATCCTTCCCAGTTTAATCCCAAGGCTAACCTTCTTGCCAGCCTTTATCATCGCGTTAAAAGACGACATGTGTCCCAGGAGATGCGAGTAGTATGCGCTCTTGAGGGTTTCATGAAAGATCTGGATCTGTTCTACTTCGTCAATTGGAGGACCATGCTTGGCCACCTCAGCACGCCATTGAGTAGCATAGTCCTCAAAGGATTGCTCCTCTTGCATTTCCATGACACTTAACTCGAGATAGGACGGAGCTATGCCAATATTGTAGCCATACTGGGACACGAACTTCTTGGCAAGCTCATACCAGGTAGGAATGTTTGCTGCTTTGAGAGAGGTGAACCAACTGAGTGCTGCTCCTTTCAAACTTTCCTGAAAAGTCTGAATCATGAACTGCTCATATTCCTAGTACGGCATCATGCAGTTTCGATAGCCTTGCAGATGTGGCTTTGGATCCGTGGTACCGTCATACTTGTCAAAGTCGGGAATCTTAATCTTTGGGGGCAACCTCATGTCTGGAAAGAGATTCAGGTCCAAGTAACTCGCGTCGTAACGAGAGTCACTTTCCTGGAGGGCCTTCATCATCTCTTCCATTCGTTTCATCCGGCACTCCTGCTCTGTCTCCGCAGTGGGGAGAATATATGTTGGTGGAGCTTCAGGGGCAACCACAACTTGTACGCCCGGGTTATAGTAAGGAATGTTTAGGATCGATGGAGTTCGGTGTGGAAGGCTTATTTGGGGTTGTGGAGCTAGGAAAGGAAATGGTTCAGTGATGGGAGCAGGAGCATGTGTGCTTGTTGCCGGGAAGACCGTCGGCATAGGAGCAATGTAGATGAGGTTGGTAGCTGATACTGGCATCGGAGGAAGCGCAAGCATAGCTGGATCAATTATCGGCACTGTCATTGGTGGATGAGGGAAAGTCGCCGAAAGTGTTATCGGAAGAGCAACTGCCGGATATACCTCCGGTGCATGTGTCAATGATGGAACAGTCGCCGAGAAGTGTGTTGGCGCAGGCATAGGTACAACATCGCTCTCTGGTGCAAGGGTTGGTGGGACCCAAGGAGACGAATCAACCATTGACCCATACGCAGGAGGCGGGATGGAACTCGAAGAGACATGGTTTGGTCCCCTGAGCAAAGCCATAAGTTCAATGATGTCGGAGGCCATCTGATTAACTGTGCCTTTGAGCGCTGCGATGCGTATAGCTTCATTGAAAGATGGTAAAACTAGAGGCACCAGAGGCGATGGCATGTACATGGATGGCGGGACATCTGGTGGAGCATACGTAGCAGGTGATTGGGACCGCACTGTAGTTGGTGGGGTGACTTCTCCTGAAGGAACTGGTGGATCAATTTCCTCCATCCTTAGTCGATGCCGGGTGGGATAGCGGTGTGATGTCGTCAGTTGTGGTTACCTATGTCCATAAGTGTGTAAGTATGGGAGCGAAAAAAAGGTCTACTAAATTAAACGTGCAAGACAATAATTAAATGAATGAGATGCATGAAATGCATGAATTTCAAAGAAACACTAATGTCATTGCTTGGTTCGATTCAAATTCCTCGATTTATGAAGATGGATCGTTTGATTTTAAAAAGGAATCTAAACATTGAATCGACAATCCATTGCGCTCGGCAGCCGAATGAGCGTCACATAGGACCGAACGGGGCGAAGACGCTGCCGGCAACTAGTCCAAGGGATGTGAGACCTTTCGCGCATTTGCCCGCGTCCAGTCCAGCGTAGCGTTCAAACATGCTGTCTCTCTGTCTAGGCACTCGATAGCTGTCCTTGGGAATGTCTGATCGATGGGTAGATCACTGAAAAGTGACAAGCTGCTGATAATGTTGCGGATGTATGCTTGGTTGGTTAGTCAGAGCATTCCTTCTTGCGGTTGATCTGCTGGTCCAGCGGCACGATGCAATTGAGCCTAGACAAAGAGCCGGACGGACCATCCTTACCTAAATGGAAGAGACTGTCGGTTCAACCTTTAAAATCGAACCAAAGCAATGTCCTAATTTTTTCGAAAACATGCATGCAAGTGCATAATAAATTATAACTGTATCTGTTACAGTGTACAACGCTCTTTGTAAAAACAACAAAATGCCCGCCTAAAAGAAAAACTATGGGCCGACTCAAAGACTGGACTTTGGGTCGGTTGGCAGCATGAGGTTTGTTTTGGTCCAGCATGACGGTCCCTGTTTATGCATGGTTTCAGTGTTCTACTGGGAAAACCACTAACTAGGGATAGGGGCTCCCAATTCAAGGGTATCAATTCCTTGAAATCGAGCGAGGATCTTTGGGGGCCGGTTCGGTGGCAGAGCCTACTCGATCCGTTCCCTTACTCGGAACCTCTGACTAACCCAGCTTCCTAAATCGGTGCCCGTGGGATTTCAGGCATTTGGTACCTAAATCCTCTAGAATGATGCAATGCAAGTGCAGAAAATAAATGTACAAGAAATAAATGTATTTAAAATAAAAGTGCAGAAATCGATAAATGAACATGCAAGCAAGCAAACGGGATCGAGCCTGAACCCACTAAGTATGTCCCCATTGGAGTCGCCAAGCTGTACGGACCCGAATATGGACTCTCGTCGGGGCCCGCATGCTCGCGACCTGAAATCGCGCGGCTTGGGATTGTTCCACCTTCCGTGGGACGCGTGACGGACACGCGTGAGAAGGAGTCGCCACTTATCATTTTACGACTCGAAGGTCGAAGGCGGATAAGTTACTCGGGGTCTAGGGGTATGGAACACCTAGTTGTTGTTAAGGCATTGGTCTGTGCGAAACCGGAAAGTCCGTGTTCGGGGGTTCATGTTACGTGCGGGCCGATATCCCGCACGCCCTTTCGGTACTCCGGTTTGCTAGGCTTGCATGTTTTATTATTTACCACATGGATTAAGTTGCGCTCGGCTCGCACGTTTTAACACCGTAAGTTCGACGAATCAAACAATATCGGTTGAGAAGCCGAGAGAGAAGTAAATCTATGTGTCGGGGAATTGGTTCACAATCTCGCGTTACAGTTCATCGAACCATAGAGGTTGAATCCCTGCGTGAACCAGAACCATGAGATCTTGGATTTACCTGTGTCTAGGCAATCATTAGACCGATTCGATTAATTCGACTCTCGGACCGTTCGCTCACCGACTGGAATTCTTACAGAATGAATGTACAAAATAAAATTATTACAATGCTCTCAGAAATACAATAAAATACAAATTACAAATGATCTAATTCCAATCGATTCGCGTTCGGTTATTATTCCGCTCTAACTCACAGTGAGTTTAGGGAAAAAACCGGTCGAAATTGAACTCGATGCACGCTCTCACTGAATAGGGCATTGGACCCTATGATTGATGATTAGGGTGTTGAACTCTAATATTATTCGGCCTAGGGATCAGGCTCGACCCACATGGCAAACAGGTGCAAAAATGTAACACACAACATGTTAATAACAAACAAAGTGTTTGTTACTGTCAAATGTACGCGTTTTAGCAAATTGTTAACCCAGGGTACTTTGGCATGCAAATCCTACCCTAGACAAACAAACGCGTGCTAATGTTTTAGCATTCAGCTTTGGTTTAAGAACCTGACATATCGGATGTCCGTAGTCAAGTTTCCTGTGTGTGGATTGATTTTACAGTTGCTTTGTGTTGTGAAACTGAATTTCCACTGAATTAACCAAACTCGTGTTTTGACTCTAGATTTGGAATCTAGAATTCCTCTTAACCATTATCTAGTGTTTGGCTAGGTCGAGTGAAAGGTTAATCAGCATTTTGCATGTTTTCTGACAAAGATAACCGTTCTAGTTACCCGAGTTTGTGTTAGGATGACAGAAACTCATCAGTTAGATAAGAAAAGGCTATGCAGATGAACCTGCACCTGAACAGGTAGCCCGTTCCTAGTTCATACTGTAGTGTTTCTGTCATGCTAACCCTAGGAGTATCGCTGAATTGTCAAAAGACGATTTTGCCCTTTATTTGAAAATTGTATTCAAAAAAGGGGAAACATCACAGTGCGGGCCACCTCGGCCTATAGCCGGTATCGACCAATTCCCTGGATCGTCAAGGGTTGTGCAAAAACCCCGAAAAAGCCAAAGAACAGGTCGATCTGGCCGGAAGTGATCTGGAAAGATCTTCTGTATCTTGACCTGAGTTACCTGGAATCAGGTAAAAAACTCAAGTTGAGACACATAAGCCCTTTTCAAACGTCCATGCTACATCGGACCGCGCGTTTCGGGGTTTGAAATTGATAAGTTTGAAAATGGCACCAACGTCATTTGACAACTCATCGATGCGAGTTATCGGTTAATGGCCAATTCGTGTAAACTTTATCAGTGTGAAGTAGGTTTAATCATGTGAGCATCCCGATTAACCCGTTCGTGAAACTAATGCTTAAGGGTTGTGCCGAATGCATTAATTGTGAAAACGATTCGTGACTCAGCGACCAAGATAGGTCAAGAAAGACCGAGGATGATTCGGCCAACGATGGCCGAAACACCCTTTGGTCCTAATAGGCCCGAAAGGGTCTCCGAATTGCGAATCTATGCATATTTTGGTTTGGAAAGACATTTCATGTGAGATTCTCGATGTAATTGAACTTGCAAATTACACGAAATCCGAGAACGGATTTAAAACGGGAAGAGGAAGCCTCATGGAACCCGAATAACTCCATGAGACTTTCGGCCAATTCTCCTTGGAGAAAGCCGAGAGGTCTCATGGCTTGTATTTGGTTTCACGAGTTTTCCCCGTCTTGTTTTGAATCGTTTCTCGCATGCTCAAACATCAAACATGTTAAATAACACGATTAAACGAAAATCGATATTATCATGATTTAAATAACACATTCAAACATGCAACCTGCACAAACATATTATTTAAGGAATCGATAAAACAATACCGACTTCATGGATGTGAGAAAATACAGTAAAACTCGGGAAACAATTTAAATTGGGGCAAAGGAATCCGGTCTTGACCCAAAAAGGTCAAGAATGCTCTCGGTTACCTCATGGAGAGGTTAACCCGAACGATCTCGGCTTTTTCAAGTCGGGATGGTTTCCTCAACTTTGATTTAAATATTTTTCGACATAATAGCACGTTAAACGATGATAAACATGCACGGTGTAATAAGGAAATTGCATAAAATTAAAGTTCGGAATTAAATCATGCTTAAAACCCCTTAAAACTCCATAAACACAACAATAATATAAAAGTCCTAACTCCTCTAAGTCGGGAATGGTCATACCTAGTCCCGAGAGGGGGGATGGGACCTTCAACAGTCGGGTTGGACCGTTGGTGGGTCGGGTTTTGGGCTATTTTGGCTTGAACAGACCTCGAATGGTAACAACAGACCCGACTGGATGGGTGGACAGACCCGACTGGCACAAGTGGGGTCGGACGTCGCCACGGAGGCTCCCGATGGAATTTTGAGGCAAGGTCGATGGCCTTGGGTAGCCAAGGGACCCCTCTAGGTGACCGTGGTGGTCGTTTGCTCCCAGAGTTGTCGGGTCGACCCGTACAGTCCTGCAAAAATCACCGAAAATAGAGCACGTCTGGAAAGTGGCCCGACTAGGCAGTTTTCGGGTCGGAATACATAACGGTGGATTCCGATGGAATTTTTGAGCAAGCCCAACGGCTCCTGACTCCTAACTGACCCCTGGAGGTGATAGAAGTGGTCGTTCGTCGAGAAGGGTCACGGATCGACCTGATCAACTCGAAAAGGTGAGAAAACAGGGTTGGAAGTTTTGACCCGGCTGGGGCAAAAAAGTGCTCGATTCTGTACTGAGCTGATTCTCTAACTTAGAGGCTTCAAACTTGAAATCTAAGCTTGGAAATGGATAGAGGGGGTCGAAAACATGTAGGATATGAAGTTTGGTGAAGTTTGGATTTAAGTCGGGATGGATTTCGACTTAAGCCTTGAGTGTTTTGCTTGGTTTTTGGGTGGTTCTTACTTGCTGCGATTTTGCTGAAGTTCTTAGGAGGTTGAGAGCATTTGTTTGAGTGAGAAATGCTAGAGAGAGAGTGCTTGAAGGTGAATGTTTAAGTTAATGACATTTGGACATATATAGGAAAGCTTAAATGCAAGATTAGTGAAGAAAAGTGCAATTAAGGGGCATGGATTAGGAGATCCGAATTTTTTAATCAAGATAGGGATGAAGACTTCTTCAAAATGCATTGATGAGGAAGAGCCAAATGCATTGATGAAGGTGGAGTGTTGAAGTAAAATGGTAGGCTTGATATTTTGAAGAAGGATAAGGCAAGTTGCATGGAGAACATGCCAAGGAAATGGGCGGCAATGGCAAGGGATAGGGCTGGTCATGGCTGACCCGTGGGCCCTACGGGTTTGAGAGGAAGTTCGAAACAAAGTTCGGGTCTCGATTGATTGCGTGTTCGAGGTTCGTGGCTCAAACGAATGTCGAATTGTCATTGCGCCTGTGAAAACGATTCAAACGAGCCCAAAATCATCCGTTTTGCTCAGAAGGGAGATTCGTGTGATTTTTGGCTCGGAAGCCTGTTTTGCTTATTTCAGGCGATTGGAGCAAAGTTAGCCGTTTCTGAATGCGCATCTCGTGTCTGCATTCTGAATCGGTCGTTTTGACGTGCATTGCCGATCAGACTGAATTATTGACCCTTAAGCCGGTATTGTAAATGTGAAGCCGGAGACGTCCTAAGAGTTGGAAGCTAGATTTCTCAGAATGCTTCCTGAGTTGCTTGGGCGAGTCGGAGATCATTGTAACCTCTGTTCGTTGAGAATAGAGCTCGGAGGATTGAAAAACTGCATCTGAAACTTTAGAATGCTATTATGAGGGTTTAAATGGATTGTGCGATTCTGTTTGAGGATTTCACATTGAGCATTGAGATAAGCGGCACTGGAATTGCCAACCATTCGGCGTCAAGTTTCCATAAAACGGACCTCTGGTTATGAATTTCCGTTAAAAATGATCTTTTCTGCTCTGCGGAGGTCACTCGGGAAACCAAATGGGCTTCTGCAGTCTGATTTGCCCAATTGCGTACGTCCACTGTAGTTTTCGGGGCAATGCATGGCTAACTTTGTTTGCCGATGTTCCATCAGATCAGTCTTCGGATATGGTTTTCCGTTGAAAGGTATGCTTGATCTGTCGTTCGGAAGTCATTTGAGGAGTCTGTGTGACTTTCGGAAGACAATCTGAAGTATCGCTCATGCTCTGTATGATTGTGGGGCATGGCCACATCTGATATTTGGAATTAACTTTTCTCCGAGAAACCGGCATTTTTGGACTTCCACTGAAAAGTTGTCTGTATACAGAAAGTTGTTCTGTATAAAGCAGATGATTTACAAAATGCGTTTGAAGACACTTTTCATCTATTTGGCATTGATGTGGATTTTTGAAGTCCAATATTGGCTATTTTCCGATGGACGAGCGAACTATCGGAAAATAGAGATGTCCACGTGGTATGCTGGAAATGCCGATTTTGGACGTTGTTGAGCTCTGTAGTCACTATGTTGCCCTTTGGTGACTCCTAGAGTCCTTCTATTGTGTGTATATGTCACCTGCTTGATTTTGCAGACTTGAGAATGAATAGTGATTTCTCACTCTATGGAGCCTTCTTCTGTGATAACGCTCAAGTCGTGGCATTGTTTGCTATTGATGGACATTGTTTGACTTGTGGACCAAAATGGGGTACTAACAGTTACAGTGAGAATCTATCAATTCTCCTATCACATGTCGGTTCGATCGGACCCAACCCCCGGCTCTTTGAGCCCGCGTTGCCTTAATTTATTTATCGGTCATTCAAAATCTCACGGTGAGCCGAAACGGAATATTGGCCTAATGCAAACCGATCGGGATCCACTTACTTTATTCAGTTGTACTTTGTAATTATCCGAGAGAACATTGCGAGGATTTTGTTTGTATATTCATTCATTCATTTGTAAGGATCCCCGATCGGCGAGCGAGAGGTCCGAGTGTCGAATCGATCAAGTTGGTTTACTGTTACCAAGAGATGAGTAATCTCGAACACTCGTGGTCTCGGTTCGCGCAGGGAATCGACCATCGCGGTTCGACGAACTGTAACGCGAAGATAGTGAACCGATTTCTCGAGACGCAAGCCTACTTTTCTCTCTGAGCCTTGGCCCAACTTGATCAATTCATCGACTTTACGGTGTCAAAACGAGCGAGTCAAGTGCAACCCTAAATCACGCGGTAAATAAACAAAACAGCAAGCCTAGCAAACTAGAGTACCGAAAGGGCGCACGGGATATAGGCCCGCACGTAATAGAACCCCTGAATTCGGAATTTTCGGTTCGGAATGACCATTGCCTTAGCATTTAGGTGTACCTTGTACCCCTAGACCAGGGTGACTCAACGGCCATCAAACTACGGGTCGTAAACAGTAAGTGGCGACTCCTTCTCACGCTTGTCTGTGGTGCGTCCCCGGGAAGGTGGACACTCCCAAGCCGCATTGCACAGGCTTCGCGCATGCGTGCCCCGATGAGATTAAATTCGGGTGCGCACAGGATGGATCGATGAGAATGTGCGTCGATAGTCGGGCCATCAACAAGATTACGGTAAAATATCGTTACCCCATTCCTCGACTAGATGATATGCTTGATGAGTTGAATGGTTCGAAGGTGTTTTCAAAGTTCGATCTGAAAAGTGGATAACATCAAATTCGCATGAAAGAGGGAGATGAGTGAAAGACACCCTTCAAGACCAAGCGCGGCCTATATGAGTGGATGGTTATGCCATTTGGATTGTCCAATGCTCCGAGCACCTTTATGAGGTGATGAACCATGTCTTGCGGGAATTCATTGGCCATTTTGTTGTTGTCTACTTCGATGACATTTTGGTCTACAATAGGACCCTTGAGGAGCATGCTGAGCATCTCGGGAGAGTCTTCGAAATTCTGAGACGAGAGAAATTGTATTTCAAGTGCCTATACATGCCTCTGCCGACACCGGATCAGCCATGAATTGATGTCAGCATGGATTTCGTGCTCGGATTACCGAGGTCTCAGAGGGGTAAGGACTCAATTCTGGTAGTGGTTGATCGCTTCTCTAAGATGGCTCATTTCGTTCCGTGTCACAAGTCTGATGATACTTCCCATGTTACTGATTTGTTCTTCAAAGAAGTAGTGAGGATGCATGGTATTCCTATGAGCAATGTGTCTGATCGAGACCCTAAGTTTTTGAGTTACTTTTGGAAGACCTCGGGCACCAAATTGCTATTCAGCACGGCTTGTCATCCCCAAACTGATGGCCAAACTAAAGTGGTAAATCGTACTCTCTCCGCTTTACTTCGAGCTGCTGTGAATAAAAACTTCAAGAGTTGGGATACCTGCCTTGCCCTAGCTGAATTCTCTTATAATCGGAGCATTCATAGCTCGACTAGGAAGACTCCTTTCGAAGTGGTTTATGGCTTCAATCCTATCACACCCCTCGATTTGGCTCCTTTACCAGCCAATACAAGAGTGTGTTTGGATGGTAAGAAACGGGCTGAGCAGATCAAAGCTTTGCTTAAGCAAGTGAAGAAGCAGATTGAGAAGAAGAATGCAGCATATGCTCAGGGCGCGAACAAAGGAAAGAAGCAAGTTCATTTCAATCCAGGTGATCTTGTTTGGATTTAACTTCGTAAGGAGAGGTTTCCAAGTAAGAGAAAGAGTAAGCTGATGCCGCGGGCTGATGGTCCATTTCTTGTCAAGGAGAAGGTTAATAATGACAATGCCTACAAGATTGAGTTGCCCGATGATTATAATATTTCAGCGAACTTCGATGTGAGGGACCTATCTCCGTATTTTGAAGATGAAGAAGATATGGATTTGAGGGAAAATCCTTCCGAATCGGGAGGGGATGATGTGCCTAAGAATACAGTCCAGGACGAGGCCAGATCTAGTTCGAGTCCTATCACTCGTTCCTTGGCCAAGAAGCTTGCTGCAACTCTCCCCGGGCCCTTTACCTTACTTAAGTGCTTGGAAATAGGAAACAAGGAGTCCAGCCCAAAGTGATTGCCCATATTTTAAAAGACTTGAGCTGTTACGAGAAGATAATATTTCTATAATATAATTTCTCTTAATTAGATATTATTTCCTATATTAGCTTGAGTCAGCAGTCTTAAGTTTCCTATTTCTGATTATTACCTTACTCTATTTTATGAAAGCAATCTATAAGAGATTAGATATTACTTTCCTATTTTAGAGTCAAGAGGGGTGTCTTCTCTCTATATAAATATGCACCTATTGTAAGAGAATATGACAGACGAATTTGACGAATATTTGAATGAAATTACCTAGAGCGTTTCCTCTATATTCTTATCTAAACAAGTCCCATGTTTAGTGGCGAAGACCCCGATTCTTATCGTTCTTCCTTGAGCGTGGTGAATCAACCCCGACTTTTCTTACTCGTGTCGAGTCATCTTATCGTGTGAGTTTTGTTAGTTCTACCCTCCACCCTTCTTTCTTATCGAGTTTTGGTTCGTGAGCCTTATCATTCACCATAGATGGGAAGAGCATTGTCCTAACACCGCTCAGTCCACAACAAGTGCAGAAGGACCAGAGTCCGAGTGCGAATGGCTCGAAGAAAGAAAGCTTGGTGATGACATTGGGAGAGCTTGAGAGAACTCTGTTGAACTTCAACTTAGTTCTCATTCTTTTTTCATGAAGGAAGCAACGCCTGAAGCACAAATTTCTCTTCCGCCTCGGTTCATGGCTCTCTTAAAGGAGTTCGTTGACGTATTTCCTGTGGAGTTGCCTGAAGGATTGCCTCCGATTCAGGGAATTGAGCATCAAATTGATCTCGTCCCTGGTTCTACTTTGCCTAATGGACTGGCATATCAGTGCAATCCGAATAAGGCCAAGGAGCTGCAACGGCAAGTGAATGAATTGCTTGAGAAGGGTTACGTACGGGATTCCATGAGCCCATGTTCTGTACCAGCACTTTTGATGCCCAAGAAGGATGGATCGATGAGAATGTGCGTCGATAGTCGGGCCATCAACAAGATTACGGTAAAATATCGTTACCCCATTCCTCGACTAGATGATATGCTTGATGAGTTGAATGGTTCGAAGGTGTTTTCAAAGATCGATTTGAAAAGTGGATATCATCAAATCCGCATGAAAGAGGGAGATGAGTGGAAGACACCCTTCAAGACCAAGCGTGGCCTATATGAGTGGATGGTTATGCCATTCGGATTGTCCAATGCTCCAAGCACCTTTATGAGGCTGATGAACCATGTCTTGCGGGAATTCATTGGCCATTTTGTTGTTGTCTACTTCTATGACATTTTGGTCTACAACAGGACCCTTGAGAAGCATGCCTAGCATCTCGGGAGAGTCTGCGAAACTCTGAGACGAGGGAAATTGTATTCCAAGTGGATCCGTTCGCAAGTAATTAGTGCAGGAGGCCCTTGCCGGGGGGCTTGCTGGCCATTTCGGGGAGAAGAAAACTCTTGAGATGGTCAAGGAGCATTTCTACTGACCACAAATGATTCGAGACGTGCACCGGATTATTGAACGGTGTATTACTTGCAAGAAGGCAAAAAGTAAGGAGGCTCCCCATGGCCTATACATGCCTCTGCCAGTACCGGATCAACCATGAATTGATGTGAGCATGGATTTCGTGCTTGGCTTACCAAGGAGTCAGAGGGGTAAAGACTCAATTCTGGTAGTGGTTGATCGCTTCTCTAAGATGGCTCATTTTGTTCCGTGTCACAAGTCTTATGATACTTTCCATGTTGCTGATTTGTTCTTCAAAGAAGTAGTGAGGATGCATGGTATTCCTATGACCATTGTGTCTGATCGAGACTCTAAGTTTTTGAGTTACTTTTGGAAGACCTTAGGCACCAAATTGCTATTCAGCACGGCTTGTCATCCCCAAACTAATGGCCAAACTAAAGTGGTAAATCGTACTCTCTCCACTTTACTCCGAGCTGCTGTGAATAAAAACTTCAAGGGTTGGGATACCTGCCTTGCCCTAGTTGAATTCTCTTATAATCGGAGCATTCATAGCTCGAATAGGAAGACTCCTTTCGAAGTGGTTTATGGCTTCAATCCGATCACACCCCTCGATTTGGTTCCTTTACCAGCCAATTCAAGAGTGTGTTTGGATGGTAAGAAACGGGCTGAGCAGATCAAAGCTTTGCTTGAGCAAGTGAAGAAGCAGATTGAGAAGAAGAATGCAGCATATGCTTAGGGCGCGAACAAAGGAAGGAAGCAAGTTCATTTCAATCCAGGTGATCTTGTTTGGATTCACCTTCGTAAGAAGAGGTTTCCAAGTAATAGAAAGAGTAAGCTGATGCCGCGGGCTGAGGGTCCATTTCTTGTCAAGGAGAAGGTTCATAATGACAATGCCTACAAGATTGAGTTGCCCGATGATTATAATGTTTCAGCGACCTTCAATGTGAGGGACCTATCTCCGTATTTTAAATATGAAGAAGATATGGATTTGAGGGCAAATCCTTCCAAACCGGGAGGGGATGATGTGCCCAAGAATACAGTCCAGGACGAAGCCAAATCTAGTTCGGGTCCTATCACTCGTTCCTTGGCCAAGAAGTTTGCTGCAACTCTCCCCAGGCCCTTTACCTTACTTAAGTGCTTGGAAATAGGAAACGAGGAGTACAGCCCAAAGTGATTGCCCATATTTTAAAAGACTTGAGCTGTTACGAGAAAATAATATTTCTATAATATAGTTTCTCTTAATTAGATATTATTTCCTATATTAGCTTGAGTCAGCAGACTTAAGTTTCCTATTTCGAATTATTACCTTACTCTATTTTATGAAAGTAATCCAGAGGAGATTAGATATTACTTTCCTATTTTAGAGTCAAGAGGGGTGTCTTCCCTCTATATAAATATGCACCTATTGTAAGAGAATATGACAGACGAATTTGATGAATATTTGAATGAAATTGCCTAGAGCGTTTCCTCTATATTCTTATCTAAACAAGTTCCTTGTTTAGTAGCGAAAACCCCGATTCTTATCGTTCTTCCTTGAGCGTGGTGAATCAACCCGACTTTTCTTACTCGTGGCGAGTCATCTTATCGTGTGAGTTTTGTTGGTTCTACCCTCCACCCTTCTTTCTTATCGAGTTCTGGCTCATGAGCCTTATCATTCACCAAAGATGGGAAGAGCATTGTCCTAGCACCGCTCAGTCCACAACAAGTGCAGAAGGACCAGAGTCCGAGTGCGAATGGCTCGAAGAAAGAAAGCTTGGTCACGACATTGGGAGAGCTTGAGAGGACTCTGTTGAACTTCAACTTAGTTCTAATTCTTTTTTCATGAAGGAAGCAACGCCGAAGCATAGATTTCTCTTCCGCCTCGGTTCATGGCTCTCTTAAAGGAGTTCGTTGACGTATTTCCTACGGAGTTGCCTGAAGGGTTGCCTCCGATTCGGGGAATTGAGCATCAAATTGATCTCGTTCCTGGTTCTGCTTTGCGTAATCGACCGACATATCGGTGCAATCCGATTGAGGCCAAGGAGCTACAACGGCAAGTGAATGAATTGCTTGAGAAGGGTTACGTATGGGAGTCCATGAGCCCATGTTCTGTACCAGCACTTTTGGTGCCCAAGATGGATGGATCGATGAGAATGTGCGTCGATAGTCGGGCCATCAACAAGATTACGGTAAAATATCGTTACCCCATTCCTCGACTAGATGATATGCTTGATGAGTTGAATGGTTCGAAGGTGTTTTCAAAGATCGATCTGAAAAGTGGATATCATCAAATCCGCATGAAAGAGGGAGATGAGTGGAAGACAACCTTCAAGACCAAACGTGGCCTATATGAGTGGATGGTTATGCCATTCGGATTGTCAAATGCTCCGAGCACCTTTATGAGGCTGATGAACCATGTCTTGCGGGAATTCATTGGCCATTTTGTTGTTGTCTACTTCGATGACATTTTGGTCTACAACAGGACCCTTGAGGAGCATGCCGAGCATATTAGGAGAGTCTTTGAAACTCTGAGACGAGAGAAATTATATGGGAATATAAAGAAGTGTCGATTCTGCCAGGAAAAAGTCGTCTTTCTAGGCTTTGTTATCTCTCAGCAGGGGGTCGAGGTTGATGAAGAAAAAGGTCAAGGCCATTCGGTAGTGGCCCACTCCTACTACTGCATCCGAGATGAGGAGTTTCCATGGCTTGGCATCCTTTTATAGGAGATTTGTGAAGAATTTCAGTACTATACTTGCTCCATTAATTGAATGTACGAAGAAGGGTACCGAGTTCAAGTGGGGTGAATCAGCCCAACGAAATTGTGAGAGCATCAAGGACAAGTTGTGTGTAGCTCCTATCTTAGCCCTACCCAACTTCTCTAAGACATTCGAGATCGACTGTGATGCTTCGGGAGTTGGAATTGGAGCTGTTCTTATGCAAGACAAATGCCCAATAGCTTATTCCAGTGAGAAGCTAAGTGGTGCAAGTCTGAACTACTCGACGTACGACAAGGAGTTTTATGCTCTGATCCGGGCTCTTGAAACATGGGAGCACTACTTACTTTCCAAGGAGTTTGTCATTCACACCGATCACGAGTCCCTGAAATATCTGAAGGGACAGAATAAGCTGAATTGAAGGCATGTCAAATGGGTGGAATACTTGGAGATATTCCTTATGTCATCAAATACAAGAATGGGAATGCTAATGTTGTGGCTGATGCCCTATCTCGAAGGTATGCATTGATTTCACTCATGAATGCTAAGCTACTAGGGTTTGAGCTGATTAAAAGTCAGTATGTGGAAGATCCCTATTTTGCTTCAATACATCTAGCTTGCAATAAAGGAGCTGTTGATGGGTATTATCTGCATGATGGATACTTGTATAAGCTTTGCAAGCTTTGTATTCCAAGTGGATCCGTTCACGAGTTATTAGTGCGGGAGGCCCATGCCGGGGGGTTAGCTGGCCATTTCGAGGAGAATAAGACTCTTGAGATGATCAAGGAGCATTTCTACTGGCCACGAATGATTCGAGACGTGCATCGGATTATTGAACGGTGTATTACTTACATGAAGGCAAAAAGTAAGGAGGCTCCCCATGGCCGATACATGCCTCTGCCAGTACCGGATCGGCCATGGATTGATGTGAGCATGGATTTCGTGCTTGGCTTACCAAGGACTCAGAGGGGTAAAAACTCAATTCTGGTAGTGGTTGACCGCTTCTCTAAGATGGCTCATTTCGTTCCGTGTCACAAGTCTGATGATACTTCCCATGTTGCTGATTTTTTCTTCAAAGAAGTAGTGAGGATGCATGGTATTCCTATGAGCCTTTTGTCTGATCGAGACCCTAAGTTTTTGAGTTACTTTTGGAAGACCTTATGGGCGAAGCTAGGCACCAAATTGCTATTCAGCACGGCTTGTCATCCCCAAACTGATGGCCAAACTGAAATGGTAAATTGTACTCTCTCCGCTTTACTTCGAGCCGCTGTGAATAAAAACTTTAAGAGTTGGGATACCTGCCTTGCCCTAGCTGAATTCTCTTATAATCGGAGCATTCATAGCTCAACTAGGGAGACTCCTTTCGAAGTGGTTTATGGATTCGATCCTATCACACCCCTCGATTTGGCTCCTTTACCAGCAAATTCAAGAGTGTGTTTGGATGGTAAGAAACGGGCTGAGGGCGCGAACAAAGGAAGGAAGCAAGTTCATTTCAATCCAGGTGATCTTGTTTGGATTCACCTTCGTAAGGAGAGGTTTCCAAGTAAGAGAAAGAGTAAGCTAATGCTGCGGGCTGAGGGACCATTTCTTGTCAAGGAGAAGGTTAATAATGACAATGCCTACAAGATTGAGTTGCCCGATGATTATAATGTTTCAGCGACCTGCAATGTGAGGGACCTATCTCCGTATTTTGAAGATGAATAAGATATGGATTTGAGGGCAAATCCTTCCGAATCGGGAGGGGATGATGTGCCCAAGAATACAGTCCAGGACGAGGCCAGATCTAGTTCGGGTCCTATCACTCGTTCCTTGGCCAAGAAGCTTGTTGCAACTCTCCCCGGGCCCTTTACCCTACTAAGTGCTTGGAAATAAGAGACGATGATGCGAACCTCACGAAGGATTGTGAAACCCGACGACCAACTTGAATCGATTCCCAGATCGCCAAACACAGATTTAGATAAAAAATGATTATTGACTCGTTGTTTATAGAGAAACAAGAACCAACAATATCAAGACAAGAATTATTGACCCGTTGTTTATGAAGAAACAAGAACGAATAATATCAAAGTGTACCGAACAATCACAAGCTGTCACACTTGTTCGTTCGAAGGAGTTCAATGAAGAACAAAGGAGAAAATCTCACCAAAATACCAGAATAGTCTACCTCTGATCAACTACTCAGCCTCCTTTATATAAGCCTAGGAGAAACTGAAAACTAATAAACTAGGCAACTAGAATAACCTTAGTTTCCTAAAGCCAGAAATAACAAAGGAAACTAAATAATGGCTATCTAGAATAGTTGGCAGTCTTTTATTCCATCTTCAGCATTTCATGGCAAGCCAGTTGAATAAAGGTCTTTGGAGACCCAATTGAATTAGACTCCTGACGCAACGCGGATCACGATTTCTCACCCCTAAATCTGAATTTAGACTCGAAGGGCGTAGAACACGGCTAAACCCTAACAATATGCTGAAAACAAAGAGTTTTGACAAAATCAAAGCATCATTCATTAATAGGTGTTTCTGAGGTATGTAATTTTCTTCTTACAATGAGGTCAATAGTCTATATATAGAGGGAAAACACCTCCCTTGACTATAGAATAGAAAACTGATATCTGTACTCCTCTAGATTACCTTCCTATAATGGAACAAAGAAATAATCTGAAATAGGAAACTTCAGACTCCTGACTCAAACTAAAATGGCAAGTAATATCTAATTCTACATATATTTCTATCTATATTAAATATACTACCTAATTAAGATAATAATATTCTCAATCTATGGATCAAGACATCTCATCTTCCCCTTCCACATCACGAGAATATTTCCTTGATATAATCAAGATATGCTTCTTTGGGCTTATGCTTGTTGATACAGATATGGGTTGAAAATCCTCCGCGTCATTCTCTCCCACTTGTGAAAAGCTCGTCCTCGAGCTTTCGATGTGCTTCGAGTATTGTAGTCACCATGAAGTTGAATCGCTCGTATGGATGGATCTTCATTCACCACAGCTTCAAATTCCATATGTGGAAATGTTAATACCGATGACACCTTTGGGAACTTCTCTTCAAAATATAAATTCTTCACAATCAATAAAGGCAACTCATGTGATTCTAGAGTTAACTCCTTCTTCACCTCGATATCATCTTCCTTTTTAGGACTCTCAACAATCTTGGAAACTTCCTTAATCTTCTCTTCCTTGCAGTCGATTGGCGTCGGTCTCTCGTCTTCCTTTTCGTTTCCATGGTTACTGATCGAAATTTTCTCTTCCATCGCTTGATGAATATTCGCCTTATCACTAAGATTTACTTTAGCCCTTTCATGATGAAGTTTGGCAAAATTAGCAAAATTTGCTCGAGTTTTTGTTCTAATTTGTTCATTGAATTGCAATTCGGCCTTAAAAGCTAAGCTGAAAGCTTCAGATAAAGTCGAAATCACCTTATTCCCCATTCTTTCTTGTACGCTAGGATTTAGGTCTTCTAGATAACGCCTGATTTTGATATCTTCACTTTCCACTAGTAGAACGCATTCAGCTAAGTAAAGGAATTCCATGGTATACCCTTCAACCGTCCTAATTCCTTGAGAACTTTGCTGGTACAATTGAAATAAGTATTCTTCATACTCCAAGGAAAGAAATCATGCCTTTAGAAATCTCTTCATACGCCTCCATGTAAAAATTGGATCTTTGCCATCTCGAACGTGATCTTGTTGCAATCTTTCCCACCAAGAAGAAGCTTTACCTCTTAAGCGATAAACCACCCGATCTACTCGGCTTCCGTTATCAGGGATATCATAGTAATCAAAGAAACAATCCACATCGGAAATCCTCTCTAGAAAATCCTCTTCACTTACTCTTCCATCAAAAATAGGAATTCTTCTAGGATGGTTATCTCCTGGATCCCATTGAAATCTTCCACTATCACAATAATTCATAACTTGATCGTATCCTCCATCTTGATATGGTCCAGCATCGACTTGGAGTGTACGATTGGTCGAAACGTGTCGAACAACAGGCTCTTCACGAGGAACAACTCGATATGCCCGACGTCTGTCTTCCGCGTTTTGACCAGCACGCAAGCCTAGAGCACCAAGCATGACACGCAGCTCCTCAAACCTCTGGTCTAGCCTCCGCTCCAACCACTATTCGAGTGTCTGTTCCATCCTTCCAATCCTCTGCTCTCGTGCTTGAATCGCTTCTACCTCCTGCTCTTCGGCATTAGGGTGGTTGTGAATCGCATCGTCTGCCATGATCAGATTTAGGCAACTCCTGCTCTGATACCAACTGACGCAGCGCGAATCACGGTTTCTCACGCATAAATCTGAATTTAGACTCGAAGGGAATAGAACACGGCTAAACCCTAACGATATGCTGAAAACAAAGAGTTATGGCAAACTCAAAGTATCATTCATTAATAGGTGTTTCTGAGGTATGTAATTCTCTTCTTACAATGAGGTCAATAGTCTATATATAGAGGGAAGACACCTCCCTTGACTATAGAATAAGAAACTGATATCTATACTCCTCTAAATTACCTTCCTATAATGGAATAAAGAAATACTCTGAAATAGGAAACTTTAGACTCCTGACTCAAACTAAAATTACAAGTAATATCTAATTCTAAATATATTTCTGTCTAAATTAAATATATTACCTAATTAAGATAATAATATTATCAATCTATGGATCAAGACATCTCATCTTCCCCTTCCACATCACGAGAATATTTTCTTGATATATCCAAGATATGCTTCTTTGGGCTTGGGCTTGTTGATACAGATATGGGTTGGAAATCCTCCGCGTCACCCTCTAGCCGAGACGTCCTCCTACACCCTGATCTTAGTCTATTCTCATCATGCTAGCATAATATACAATAAAGACATACATAATACGGTATAAAAACGCAGAAAAACATAAGCTTGCATGCAAGTCAGTCGGGGACCGCTTTATCACCTCACAAGCCCAAAAAACTAAGAGACCTACTTCTCTAAGTCGTAGGAGTGTTATACCTAGGCTCGGGATGCAAGGAAAGAGTTGGTGAAGGGGCTCGAAATTCGGGCGACTTGCCTGGAAAGTCAGGTCAGAATCGGGTTGCACAGACTCGGTTAGAGGAGAAATGGCACCGGGAAGAACTCAGCTGAATCGCACAGCCCGAGATGGCTTCTCCAAAATGGCATGGACGTCTCCAACTCCCAAGAGGCTGTTAAAGACCCCTGTGGTGGTTTCGTGAGGAGTGCACAGTTAGATTTTCCCGAAATTACAAAGAAAGACCCATTAAAATACAAAGGAACCCGAGAAGGAGAAAAAGAGGCAGAGTGCGGCTGTGCTTGGTTGAACGGCTCTCGGATCGCGACCTCCTCATCACGAGGGAGAGTGAGGGTCGTGAGGGACCCTTGAGGAGTGATGGCACAACTCGCCTTAGTCGTGGGAGGAGAGAAACCCACCTAGGGAAAAGCCTCCTAAGACCTGATTCTGGTCAATGCTGGTTCGGGTTGCTGGGAGCTTCAAGTGTCGAAACTAAGGCTGGAAATAGACTCGGGAGGGTGGAAACATGGGGGTATGTGGTTTGTTTGGTGTTTGGTGTTTGGTTAAGTCGGGAGGGAAGAACTTGCCTAGAAATAGGGAAAACTCCCTTGGGACTCGAATCTGGACTGAACTGGAATGGTATCTAGATGACTCTAAATGGAAAAACTAACACCACCAATGGACTCGAGAGGTTGAAAACATGGCGCATATGTAGTTTGTTTGAAGGTCAGCTAAGTCGGGAAGGAAGAATTTGCCTAGAAACCGGGAAAACTCCCTCGGGACCCGAATCTGGACTGAGCTGGAACGGTATCTAGATGACTCCAAATGGAAAAAATAACACCAATAATGGACTCGGGAGGTCAAAAACATGGGGGTATGTAGTTTGTTTAAAGGTCGACCAAGTCGAGTGGGTGGTCGTCGGAAAACAGGTGATTTCCCGACTAAACTGGCCTGTTTCAGCCTTGCCACTGGGGCTTCTGCTGCTGAACGAAATGGAAGAGTTGAGGGGAGGTTTGAGAGTGTTTTTAGAGTGAGAAATGCTAGAGAGATGTGCAAGAGGAGAAGTGATTAATGTTGCGTTTGGTTTCAAAGTAAAATTTTAAAATCAGATTTTGATTTTGAAAAAGAGTGGTATAAATGGGGTCCACCCTTTGACTTTGTATGAGTTATTTTGTTTTGTTGTGGAAACAAAATTGGTATAAATGGGGGCCCACTCTTTAACTTTGTATGAGTTATTTTGTTTTATTGTGGGTAGAATTACTTTAAAGTTGTGATTTTAAAATCACATTTGCAAACCGAACAAGCCTTAAGTGACTTGTGCTTAGGGCTTATAAAGGGAGGCTTAATGAGGTAATTTAGCAAAATTAAGTATCATTAAGGTATGCTTAGTGAGGGGTCAGTGCTTTTGAGAGATTAGGGTGGGGAAACTGCCAAATTGAGTGTGGGGGAAGTTAGAAGAAAGTTGAAGGGAGGTAATGGACGGGAAGGAGTGTAAGGGATATTTTGAATTGTGTGGTTGAGGGGTGAATTGGCTCAACCAGCCATGGGGATAAGCCACGGCTAGGGGGCTGGCTTGGCTTGGTTTGGCTGAGCTATGGGCTCCATTTGGCTTAGGGGAGAGTCGAGGGAAGCTCAGGTCTCTATCGGTCACGCGTTCGATCTTCGTGGCTCACATGAGCGACGAATTGTCAACATGCGCGCGAAAACGCTCCTAATGAGCCTAATATTGCCATGCTTTGCTGAGATGAATGCTTGTGTCGCTCGAAGGCTCGGGAGTCGGCTTAGCCCGATTTGGGTGATTGGAGCGAAGTTAACTGTTTCTGTCGCCTATTCGTATCTCTGCGTGTTGTACTGCTTACATTGCCATGCTTTGTGCTTTAGGGGAAACAGTTGGCTCGTTGACCTAAGCCACATATCGGGAGTTAGAGACGTTCTGGGAAACTACGATCAAAGTTCTCTCAGTTTTTCTCAAGTGCTCTGATGTGTTCAGAGACCACTGTGTTCTCCCTTTGTCGAAAATGAACCCCGAAGGTTTGCCGGGGGACGTTTGAGACCATTTTAAGGCTACTCGGGAGACCTTGATGAGTTGTGTAGTCCAAGGCGAAATTATTTCTCGGGCCCATGGGTTTGCTGGGAATGGGCAATGCAGAGCTCGAGCATTAGCATATTCCGGAATAAGCTCCAAGTGCGAGATTCCGCTTGAAAATGGCCCTTTTTCCACCGGAACGGTACTCGGGAAACCTAAACGAGTTATCTAGTGTGATTAGGGTTTATCTCCCAGGCCCTTGAGGTCACTGGGATTAATTGGCGCGGATTTTGTGCACTGACGATTCGTTAAAAAGGTCTCCGGCAATGGTTTTTTTATAGAAAGAGCCCCGTTTTCCGGGTCTGGATCCGCTTGGGAGATCAGAATGATTTCTGAAAAATAATCCGAAGCCTATTCCCTAGTCCTGGTGACCCTTAGGTGTGGCCAGGCTTGTTTCCGGATGCCGTTGATTCTCCTGGGAAGTGGGAGTCCTGGGAGGCTCGTTAGAAGGCTGTTTGCGGATGTTCGAGAGTGCCCCGGCTCAGGCAGATGATTTTCGAAATGCGTGCAAAGATGACATCGGCCATTTTGGCGTCATGAGGTATGTTTAGAACGCCATATTGGACACCTTCTGATACTCCGGCGATTCGATGATGAATAGTGCAGCAGTGCCGGTTTCGGCTGTCAACCCGGGATTTGATGCCTGTTTGGCTTCTCTGGTTGCCCCCTATGACTTTTCTGGTGGCCCTTGCTTCTTTTCTATAGTCCATGGCCCCGTGACCTATGCAGTTACCCCCGATGACTCGGCTGTGAATACTGACCGGGGCTTCTGCTGGGCCTTCTTCTGTCTTGTTTGTCGGGCTGTGGTCAGAGTGACTGTTGCTGTTCTCTGTTAGAGCTGGTGGGCCAAAATGGGGTGCTGACAACTTACCACTCTTTGATTGCGTGCTCGGGTAGAGGATGCAGCCAAAGACTATGAGAAACACCCCATTTGGTCCCGGTAACCGCATCAACATCTTCCCCACGGTTGCTTGCTCTACTGTTTTGGATGTATCAACACCTTATTTTGGTCCATCGGCTCTCAAAGAGAGTATAGCAGCAAATCCGACTACAACCCGACAGACATGACAGAACAAGGCCCAGTAATACCCAGACTAGTATTCTCAGTCGGGTCAGGGAATGGCAAGCACACGACTACGAAGCACAACAAGGAAAGCATCAAGATAGCCCAAAGAGACCAAAAGGGCAGTTGTTCCCAAGACATTAGAAACCTTCTCGTTATAGTGCTATTCTTCAGTGATTGACTGGAGCATCAGAAAGTATTCGGTGTAAAGACTCCACAAGACCCTTTGGATGCCAAACTGGAGATTCGCCCCAAGCATACGTGGGAAATCATGCAAATCTCCTAAGCAAATCCAAAATGGACTCAAGTGCACGCGCTTGGTAAGCAATCAGGATCCGTTTTCAGCAGAACATAGCAAACACAAGGATCACCGAGCACATCAGAACACGTGGTGCCAAGTCGGAGATTTGCCCCGAGCACATTCAGGACATGATTCACATCTCCCGAGCAAATTCAAAATGAGCTTAAATGCACGCGCTCAACGAACAGTTGAGGTCCGTTTTTTACAGAATAGAGAGCACAGGTGTCTCTAGCACGTCAAAATATAGGGCACCATGTGAGCACCAGTCACAAATTCCCGAGCAAGACCAACTTTCAACCCCTAGTGGGGGCAAAATGGTCATTTGACATGCCTGAAGCGCAGAACATGCCAAAACAAGTAGTACAACACACAGACACACGAATAGGCAACAGAAATGGCCAATTTGGCTCCAGTTACTAGAATTGCACAAAACCAACCCTTGACCCCCTAGCAGGGGCAAAATGGTCATTTGACCCGCCTAAAGCGCATAATATGCCAAAACAAGCAATACAATGTATAGATATATGAATAGGCAACAAAAATGGTCAATTTTGGCTCCAGCCATCCGAATCGAGCAAAACTAACCCCTGAGCCCCTGGCCACTCAAATGTCTCCAAGTGCCCCGATCATGGCCAATGTAGGCTCGTCAGAGTCGTTCTTCGTGCACATTGCTTATTCAGTACTCATTTGAGTCGAAGGGCTTGAATGCATTAACAATCAAGATCCGAGCTTTCCCAACTTTCTTCCCAAGCCATGTGGGACCTACAGCCACTCAAACATTTCAAAGTGTCCAAACATGGCAATGTTGGGCTCATTAGAATCGTCTTTTCGCGTGTGTCATAGATTCGGCATTCATTTGAACTAAGAGACTCAAACATGTGACTAATTGGGACCCAAACTTCCCCAACTCAACCCCAAACCATATGGGACCCACCTACCCACCTTGGCCGACCTTTAAAGCCGTGTGGGGCCCACAGTAACATGGCTAGCCGCCATGGTCCTTTTCGGACGCTACTGTTAACTAACCAAAGCCAACTTTTATCAACTTGCTTCCTACAAATTTTGACTAATCTTCTCCCCTAGTTGGCTCACATAAACTGGCATTGACCTAATTTCTGCTTAATTGCACTTAATTTTTGCAAAATTGCACCATTGAGCCTTCATATATAAACCTAAAAGCAAGAGAACTTCTTCACTTCTTCGTTTCATTCTCTCTCACTCAAAAATTCTCTTAAGAAACCCTCTCAAAAGGCTCTGGTCGTCCAGCCCCTTGCAGCCACCAAAATCAAGCAAAACTTGCCGGAAAACAAACCGTTTTTCAGCGATCGCCCATCCGACTTAGCCCGAGCCTCAAAGTAAACACATACCCCCATGTTTTCGACTTCCCGAGTCTACTAGTAATGTTAGTTTTGCCATTTGAAGCTTCTAACACCCGGTTCCAGCCCACCACGGGTCCTTACCCGATCTTGGGTAACCATCCCCTTGGTCAGGGCTATTCCCCCTTGAGTGGGCTGCCTCTTGACTTTTGAGCTCGAGCACATTCTTAAATACCCACCGGGGGTCCTCTCAGAGTGAGGAGCTACCGTGACCACAGTAAAACGCACCTAAACTCACGGTTTTCCTTCCGAGGTTTAAAAAAAAGAACAGTTTTGGCTCTAACTGGCTCTTTCTTGTTTTCGGGTTAGCACAAGTTCTCACATGCCACGAGCCACGAGCCACTCACGGTCACCTCCAGCACCCTCTTAGGAGTTGAGAGGGCCGTGTTGACTTGGAGAAACTGTCCCAAACCCCCTGGTCCTGCCAAGTTCCTTCTTTGGTGCACCTTTGAGCATCTTGGGTTATGTAGCCCACCCTTGCCGCCCAGTTCCCAACAAGCTCTCCCGGCCATTTTTCCGAGTTTCCTCAACATTCCGAGACTAGGTATAACCCTCTAACCCTTAGAGAAGCTAGGACTCTTAGTTGCTTAAGTTTGTGGGGGTGATAAGGCGGTTTTTGATCGATTATCGTACATATCTCGTTTATTTCGTGCTTGTTTCATTATCTTGACTTTGTAACGATGTATTTGCCTGTATGGATGCGTGTAATAAGCTAGAATGAGGGGAAGTAACTTAAATCGAAGTAAGGGAGACCACTATGGCTCAAAGGAGCCATGAGAGCTCTCTTGGCCTCTTCAAGCTCATGATGGCCTCCTTTCCTTCGATCTTGGCCTTTTCCCTGTGTTTTTATGTATGGTCAATGCATGAGTCGGTGTCGTTTTATCGATTTTATTTAATATCGTGTCATTTCACATGTTTGAATGTTTGCATGTGCTTTCCTAAGAGCATGGCGGCACCGACTTCGTATATGTTTGCTATTATTGCATTTTATGAGTGTTGCATGCGAGAAACGATTAAAACCGAGGTAAAGAGACCAAACAAGACCCTTTACGAGTCAAGGATCCTCTCGGCTCTTCTCAAGAGGAGGTGAGCCGAGAGCTTCGTGACGTATCATGGGTCAAGAGCGGCCTCTTTTCTTCAGTTTAAAGTCGTTGCTCGGATTGGTTACGATCGCACGCTCCATTTGGTCAATAACTGGAGGATAAACCGCACATCGAGCATACTAATTTAAACAAATTGCATGGATTTCAGTATCGAGAACTATCTCGGGCCCACGAGGGCCTATGAGCGTACCGGCCATTATTGACCAAACATTCTTGGTCATCGAGGACCCATCTCGGTCTTCGTGTCGCAAATCGAATAATTGACCCATGTGCTCAAGGCGCTAGGCCACAATCACTAAAAGAACTTTACACACGGGAAACAGGTCATGCAATTCAATTAAACAAATCACTCAACTTTAAAGCAAAAGTGCACAAAATGACTAATAACTGGTAACCGCACTGATAGACTAAGAATGGGTGACCGTGCCCTTTTCCAAACCCAAATTTTGCAAATAAGTGAGACATGCAGTCCGATGTAGCATGGGATCCTAGGGGGACTCGCATATCCTGACTCAAGAACGTGCCCAATTTCAAGCTACTCAAGTCGCGATGCGGGAGTCTTCTTCGGATAACTCCTTGGCGGACGGACTACCCTTTTGGCTCTTTTGGGGTTTAACCATAACACTGAAAGATCCAAGGGACCGGTTGACACAGACTACAAGTCGAGGTGGCCAACATCATGTAATCTCACCCTTTTCGCAAATTCCTTTTAAAAATGCAAGGGCAATGTCATCGATTTTTAATTTACCGATACCCCTATGGCTAGCATAGCCGAAAGACTACATATTGGGAGTAGCCGGACAGCCTGTGCAAGCGTAGGTTCATCTGCATTGCCCGTTTCACCCAACCGGAGTGTTTCTGTTATCCTAGCTTAGCTTAGGGCGCTTAAGGAATCGGGCCAAGGGCATGAGCTGGGATGGCTCATGAAAGATTGTAAGCCTTAGTGCACTCGCGGCATTTCGTGCCCCTGTTTCCTTAAGTTTGTGCGTAGAACGGGTTCTTCTGTCATAAAACATAGAATTCAACTAATCGTGCCATTGGCATAACCGAACATGGGTAATTAGGCAAAAAGGGATAGATTTTGGGTTTTTAGGCAAAAACATGCTATCTTGGCATAACTTGTAAAACCACATTGTCATTACACTGAATAACTTTACAATGCACTCACACATGCATAGTTGACTTAACATTGCGCACACTCTCTTATTCTGTTTAGGCTAGAGAACTGTTTGCCAAACAACCCCGGTTGATAACTAATTAATCACATAAACACGATCTAATGCACCACTTGTCTGCATCCACATGTCTTTATCAGGTTTTGTTTGTTCTTATATGTTTTTATCAGCTTTTATCTATTTTTATTCGTTTTTATTTGTTTTCATCTGTTGCTTGCTATTTGATCGTGGTTCGAGCCCGAGACCGCAGGAAACATTTTGCACGGGGTCTAACGCCCCAAACCATCGATCACGAGTCCAACACTACATACACATCGAGAGCGCGCAACCCGAGTGCAAAATGGGGTCTTAAAATCCCGCACAAATCGCCTATAAAAACTGGCTAGACCATGACAACTTCTTACCTCGGTTATGGATTTCGGCGTTGGCCAATCCTTAATTGCTTTCACCTTTTCCTCATCAACCTGAATACCCTTGGAACTAACAACAAATCTTAAAAACACAACTCGATCCATGCAAAATGTACATTTCTTCAAGTTAGCATATAATTTTTCTTGTCTCAATGTTTTAACCACGCGTCGCAAATGATGGATATGATCCTTCAAGCTCTTACTATACACCAAGATATCATCAAAATATACAACCACGAATTTTCCAATGAAAGCACCCAAAATATGATTCATGAGCCTCATGAAAGTACTAGGCGCATTAGTTAATCCAAATGGCATAACTAACCACTCATACAAGCCATGTTTTGTTTTGAAAGTCGTTTTCCACTCATCGCCCTCTTTCATCCTAATATGATGGTATCCGCTTTTCAAGTCTATTTTTTGTAAATAAAGTGGAACCATGCAATTCATCCAACATATCATCTAATCGAGGAATGGGATGTCGATACTTTATCGTGATTTTGTTTACGGCGCGGCAATCAACACACATTAGCCAAGTACCATCTTTCTTTGCTACCAGCAACACTGGGACCGCACAAGGACTCATGCTCTCATGCACATGCCCTCTAGCTAAAAGTTCGTCCACTTGCCTTTGAAGTTCCTTTGTCTACTCCGGTTTACTTCGATCAGCTAGCCGGTTCGGAATCGCGGCTCCTGGCACAAAGTCGATTTGAAGCTCTATTCCCCTTATTGGTGGCAAACGATTTGGTAACTCCGTGGGAAAGACATCTCCAAACTCCTGCAAAAGAGAGGTAACACAACTTGACAAAGAATAATTAAGGTCAGATAAATAAGCCTCCTTATAAACGAACAAGATCATTGGGCGATTAGCTTTGAATGCACTCTTGATCTCTCTTTCTTTTGCATAGAAACTCATTTTTTTCTCTTTTCTCTCAACTAACTCTTTTCTCTCATCTATAGCTGAGCTCTCTTTCTTTTCACTCTCCCGATTTTCTTCCTTTCTATTCTTACTAGTTTCCTCTCTTACTTGCTCACTCTCTTTTTTTCTTTGAATCTCAGCTTCTATCTCACTTTTCTCGCAAATTGATCTCTTGATTCGGAGCTGATCCTCATACACCTGATAAGGTGTCAATGGAACAAGTGTCACCTTTCTACCATCCTTGACAAAAGAGTATCAATTCTTATACCCATCATGTATTGTCTGTCTATCGAACTGACATGGCCTCCCAAGACACATATGACTAGTATGCATGGGCACTACATCACAAAAAACTTCATCCTCGTATCTCCCAATTGTAAAGGAAACCAAAACTTGCTTGTTCACCTTCACTTCTCCACTTTCATTTAACTATTGCAGCTTATATGGCCTAGGATGCTTCAATGTACGCAATCCCAACTTGTCAACAAGTAACTTACTAGCCACATTTACACAGCTACTCCCGTCAATGATCAAACTACATACCCAATCCTTCACGTGGCATCTAGTATGGAATATATTCTCTCAATGCACATCAACTCTTTCTTCTTCCTTAATTTGTGCATTAAGTGCTCGCATGATTACTAAGGCATTCCCCTCAGCAGCATATTCATAATCACTAGAATCATCATGTGTTGGCATTGAATCACTTTCCTCTTCTTCAGTTTCAATTTCCCCACTATCTAGCATGATCATTGCCCTTTTATTTGGACATTGAGAAGCAATATGCCCAAACCCCAAACACCGAAAACATTTGATATCCCTATTCTTTTGAGGTTGGGATGTAGAGTTACCTCTCTCCTTGTTGTCCCCTTGGCTCTTGCTCATGTTCCTTTCAGCATTCGATTTGGGTTTCTCTACTGGTCTTGACCTGGCACCCCATTTTGACTTCTAATTTGATGAAGACCCCGAATTCGAACCACCTTCTTGCCCTGCTGGTCTCCCTCTCTTGAGTTGCCGTTCTACTTTCATGGCCATGCTAACCATCTCTTCTATCTCCACATAATGTTGCAACTCCACCACATTAGCAATTTCTCGGTTCAAACCACATAAAAACCTGGCCATAGTTACCTCTTCATCTTCTTCAATGTTTGCCCGAATCAAAGCTATTTCCATCTCCTTGAGGTAGTCTTCCACGATCCTCGTCCCCTGCCTTAGACTTTGCAATTTTAAATGCAAGTCCCGATAGTAATACGAGGGAACAAATCGCCTTCGCATGACAGTCTTCATCTCCTCCCAGGTCTCAATAGGTCTTTCATGGTTCCTTCTTCTTTCCTTAGCCAATTTGTCCCACCAAACGATGGCATAATCAGTGAATTCCATCGCTGCAAGCTTCACTTTCTTCTCTTCCGAGTAATTATGGTAATCAAATACAAGCTCCACCTTTCTCTCCCATTCGATAAAAGCGTCAGGGTCATTCCTCCCTTGAAAAAGTGGTATCGTCATTTTAATACTCTCAATATTCCTATCTACTCCATCTCTAATTACTTGATCTCGCCTACCATGTCTTCGCCCCTCATTGCTAACTCCTCTGGCTCTCCTCACACTTCCCACGGATGCAATTTCATCATCTTCCTCATAATCTTCATCTTCTTCATCGTGAGGATTCGACGGCTGACGGATTAGTCTCCTTGCATTGGGAACTTGCACATGCTGCCTGGGTTGCTCCCTCTGCATTTGGTCAATTCGTTGATCTTGTCGGTCCATTCTATCACAGATATCTCCAAAAACAACTTCCAATCTCTCGAATTGTTGCTGCAAGGCTTTCAAAGTAAAAGCAACATCTTGCTGGCCGGCATTACTTCCATCCCCGATCGTAGATTCATTGTCTTTTCCTGCGAAGCTCATGTTTGCACTACGAAAAGAAAATTGGTGTTAGGACCTCACAACCACTCGCTCACGTATTTGCCCTCAAATTATCATCACTCAACACTCGTGTTTCGCTCAATTCAATGGCTTTTTCCCTTTGTTACGCTCACCACTCTTACCTCTTTCTACTCTAATTTCCTTCCCAAGTTCTTTAAAGAACTCAGCAGCTGCCAAATCAAAGGCAACTAGCTCGTAATAATTCAAAACAACAATTAATATATTGGCTCTAACTTGTAAACAAACTAATAGGGAAATAAATGGTCAAAGGAAAGTTAAGAAAGGAAAGATTTTAGGAATGAAGAAAGGAATATATCAGAGTAATATATGGATGGAAAGATATGGAGGATGATATAGGGAAGGGAATATGGAAGATCAGGTATTAGGTAATTATGGGAGCAAAATCAATGTGGATCAACAACAAAGGTAAATAACAACTTTAGAATGATCTAATGTAAAGAATTTGGATCAAATTGACACTGACAGCTTCTTTATTTTCTTTCTATCTTTTTTTTTCAACTCTATTTTTTTTTTGGCCGAATTTTTTTCTATCTTTTTTTTAAAGCAGGAACTTCGCTTTTTTTTTTTTGCTACTAACAATCCAAAACGAACAAGCTAGATGGAGTGAAATTCAACGAATTGAAACGTAAAGGATAGGATAAACCTGATTTAGAGCCTGATGCTTTGATACCAAAATGATGCGGATCTCACGAAGGATTGTGAAACCCGACGAACAACTTGAATCGATTCCCAGATCGCCAAACACAGTTTTAGATAAAGATGATTATTGACCCGTTGTTTATAGAGAAACAAGAACGAACAATATCAAGACAAGGATTATTGACCCGTTGTTTATGAAGAAACAAGAACCAATAATATCAAATTGTGCCGAACAATCACAAGCTGTCACACTTGTTCGTTCGAAGGAATTCAATGAAGAACAAAGGAGAAAATCTCACCAAAATACCATAATAGTCTATCTATGATCAGCTACTCAGCCTCATTTATATAAGCCTAGAAGAAAACTGGAAACTAATGAACTTGGCAATTGGAATAACCTTAGTTTCCTAAAATCAGAAATACCAAAGGAAACTAAATAAAGGCTATCTGGAATAGCTGACAGTCTTTTATTCCATCTTCAGCATCTCATGGCAATCCAGTTGAATAAAGCTCTTTGGAGACCCAATTGAATTAGACTCCTCTTGGCCCAAAAAGCCCATCAGCAAGCTCTCCATAGCTTGTTGTGATATGATCCAAGTAGAGGACCCTTCGCACGGGCTTGAGGAAGAATCCCAGGATGATAGGGTCGGGCATGAAGGCGAGCTTTGGGATAAGCATGTGCCAGCTATAGCAAGTACAAGAGCATGAGCCAAACGAATCCAACAAGCCATGCGAAGGTTGTTATTGCATGTCCATGGAGGAGAAGTCGAGCTCTTGGGCGAGCTGCATGTAGAACAAGAAGCCACGACCGTTCATATCCTAGAAATTTATTTAGAAGATGATCCAAGTTGAAAGGGCTGAATTTAATTGTTTTTCAATAACTTGGGCCTATTTCATTTTTGGGCTCATTACATTTAGGATTTATTTTAGCCCAGTCCATTAGTCCAATTAGGTTATCAGCTTCTCTCTATAAATAGGTATGTCGCCTTCCTAGGGAAGACATATCAGTTTTCATTCAACTTTGTGAGAGAGATTTTCTCCGAGCTGTTGCTCAGCAACTTTACAGATATTGCAAGTGTGATAACTTGTGATTCCCGACATTTATAATATTGGTTTCTAGCTCTTTATAGCTAGCGGGTCAATATTCCGTTTATAATATTGGTTTGTGGCTCTTTATAGTCATTGGCTCAATATTCCCTATCCTTGAAACCTTCATTGGACGATCCCCGGTTTGATCTCATTCTATTGTTGCTGGGTCTCGCAGCAAGTTCGTCGAGGTTCGCATCATTTTGGTATCAAAGCTTTGGCTCCAATCCAGGTGTCACCTATCCTATTTCGTTCTTGTTATTGTTCATGTCCTAGGGTTCGACAAATTGTTGTTTCGGAAAGGTCTCAAAAACAAAAACAAAAAAAGAAGAAAATTCGTCCAAAAAAAATACATAGAAAAAAAGGGGAAAGAAAAAAAAAAGAAAGAGCAATTGTTTGGGAAATCTTTACTTTTGGGGTGATAGAAGCTTTCTTAGATATATCTCTGCTAATAAAGTAAAGTAGGGAATTTCAAAAATTTCTTGTTATTTTCTTCCATATCTGCCACTATCCCTTAATTACCTTCCTTTATATATTCTTGTTTACTTTGATGGACCACTGGCGTATAAGGTGCAATTGGGAAATCTAATATTGTTTCCTTTCAATTGAATATTTTCTTATCATATTCCGTTCTTGTCTCTTAGATTCATTCATTCCTTCCATTTCGATACTTTCCATAAATCTCTTGTTTCCTTATTCCCACAAATCTTCCTTGTACATCTCAGTTGTTTCATTAACTTTATCTACCACATTATTTCCTTTCTCATTTAGGTTTGGATGCTAAATTTGATTCAATTTATGAAATCAATGATTATAAGTGCTTTGGGCTAATCAACTGATTTTACTCTTGCGATTGAATTGCTTAGTTTCTTACGAACTTTGAGGAGAAAATCTAGAGAGAAAAAGGCAAGAGTGGGTGAGTATATCTGAGGGTAAAAGCCTAAAATTGAGTGAAACACGAGTGTTGAGTAACATTAATTTGAGTGCAAACACGTGAGCGAGTGGTTGTAAGGTCCATCTCTATTTTCTAAAGTTTCACTTGCAGATTTCATCATGCCACAAGAAAGCAATGGAAATGATCAGAATAATGGAGGAATTGATTACAACATGATGATCCGAGATATGCAGCAACAATTTGAGCGCATGACTATGTGGGCTGATGAGATTTACGATCGGTTGGAAAGGCGAGACAAGCGGATTGAACAGTTGCTAGATGGCTATGACGAAACTTCTGGTTCATCCTCTTGTAAATTGAAGTGGGGTTCCTCGACGAAGAAGGAAGAGAAAATAGCCTTGAAGCCAAAAAAAAGAGAAACCCACAACCAAGTTTCAATCCAACGACAAAGAGAGTGGTGCTTCTCAATTCCTGGACAACAATGGTCAGAACGCAACGCTAGTGCCACTTCCACCTAAACAAATGGATGAAGAGCAACTTCAAATCAAGCGGTCCATTGGCGAGAAAAGTGAGGAATTCAAGAATGTCTTTCTCGAGCAAATGCCCCCAGAACAGTCACCAATCAAGTCGGTTGTCATAGATTCGAGGACGAATCCTTTTGAAGAGAGGGGGAATGATATGATCCAACTAGAGGACCCTTCGCACGGGCTTGAGGAAGAATCCCAGGATGACATGGTCAGGCATGAAGGCGAGCTTTGGGATAAGCATGTACCAGCTATAGCAAGTACAAGAGCACTAGCCAAACGAATCCAACAAGCCATGCGAAGGCTGTTATTGCATGTCCATGGAGGAGAAGTCGAGCTCTTGGGCGAGCTGCATGTAGAACAAGAAGCCACGACCGTTCATATCCTAGAAATTTATTTAAAAGATGATCCCAGTTCAAAGGGCTGAATTTAATTGTTTTTCAATAACTTGGGCCTATTTCATTTTTGGGCTCATTACATTTAGGATTTATTTTAGCTCAGTCCATTAGTCCAATTAGGTTATCGGCTTCTCTCTATAAATAGGCAAGTGACCTTCCTAAAGAAGACATATCAGTTTTCATTCAACTTTGTGAGAGAGATTTTCTTCGAGCTGTTGCTCAGCAACTTTGCAGATATTGCAAGTGTGATAGCTTGTGATTCCCGACATTTATAATATTGGTTTCTAGCTCTTTATAGCTAGCGGGTCAATATTTCGTTTATAATATTGGTTTGTGGCTCTTTATAGTCATCGGATCAATATTCCCTATCCTTGAAACCTTCATTGGACGATCTCGGGTTTGATCTCATTCTATTGTTGCTGGGTTTCGCGGCAGGTTCGTCGAGGTTCGCATCATGTTGGATTTGTCTGGCCTTTGCCCGTGTGATTGGCCCACTCGAAACATGCAAGCCTCCAAGATCTTGTGCATCAGCTCCCTCTTCACAAGTCCGACTTCCAAGCTCGTGTGCATCAGCCTCATTATCATGCCCACGATCCTCATCATCTATATCAGGGCAATTCACCGACACTCGACCTTCGGATCACAAATAGGTAGTGGCGACTCCTTCTCACGCATATATGTCACGCGTCCCCACGGGAAGGTGGGCACTCCTAAGCAACGTGATCGGCTCGCACAGGATGTATGGGAGAAAACTGTGCGAGTGCACGGACCTATTGCGAAAAATAAGGGAATTATGGCAAAGAAACATGAAAGTGCATAGAGGGAAAATTGGAACTCAAAAGCAGTAAATGCGGGACCGGAGCCCGGAAAGCAGTAAATGCAGGGTTGGAGCCCAAAAAGCAGTAAATGCGAGGTCGGAGTCCGGAAAGTTGTAAATGCGGGGCCGGAGCCCTAACAGCGACAAAATGAGGGGCCAGAGCCCGGATAGCAGTAAATGCAGGGCCAGAGCCCGAAAAGCGGTAAATGCGGGGCCGGAGCCCAAAAAATAGTAAATGGGTATCTCAACCCAAAAGCAGTAAATGGGTGCTTGATAGAAAAGCGTAGGAAATGCAGAGGCAAAGGTCGATGCTATGGAATAGCATGGGGCGGTAAAAAGGGCGATTTGCTTGACGTCGAGTCAGGATTATGTTGAGGTGATGCAACGATAGGCGTGGCCTGCCGCTTGTCATCTGACTGAAAGCTTGTTGGATGATTGCGTTGTGTGCAGCCCAGAGGGATTGATTTGTCGGAGACCGGTCTCACCGCTAGGGGGTTGCTTCACTGAGGATGCCCCGGTTGTGCGATGAGGGACTCAAGCTTTGGGTTAGAGCGCCTACGTGCCTTGAGGGGTCAAGAATTAGAGTCTACCGTAGTTCTTGCTGCTTATGGTACCTGCGATCCTATTATCATTGGTAAGGCACGGATGAGTTAAGAAGGATGTGTAAGCGCGAGAAAAAGATGAGTCATTGCGATGCATGCTCTTCAGTTCCAGGTCGCTCGAGTGACCCGTGAAAGGTTTCGTTTTGGCAATGTAGATGGGATCCTGTTTTCGAAGGCCTCAATGTGAGGCCTCCGAGGCTCCTGTTAGCCATGCATGAGCATATCGAGGCGTGCTCAATGATGTCCTAGCGGCTCTATCGGTTGTTCGACATACCCGTCGGCTTTACATCAGGGTGCTGTAAGGCGGCTGCGTTTGTGACCCGCATGGGGGGATTTCTGTGCAAATTTGGTCAGACATCGGTCTAGTCATTTCCAGAGTGTTATGACTAGACTCCTGGAAAGGAATATCTACGATCTTGGCTTGTAGTAGCCGATTAAAAGGTGGTTGTGACCCGTTTTGGAGTTATGAGGTGACAAAGGGAAAAGAAAAAGCTTGGGGAGCATGTCGTCACAAGTTAAAAGGATACACGAGTTCACGTCTGCAGTGAGAGGTACCCCCCTTTTTTCGTCCTGCTATTGTTTAGGTATACCGAATTGCTTGTATGGCGTGCTCGATTGCCCATTACGCTTGAAGAAGAATGTGCCCTGGATGGTTGAGTTTTGGAAGAGAGCCGATTGGGGATCGCATTGGAATAAACAAACTAGCCACTTCCCTGTGGATCCCTAGTCTGTACAGTGCATGACGGGCTAGGGGTCAGCTTTGATTATCTCTCGTTTTACGCTCCTTTGCTACGGTCGCCAGCCTCAGGATTCGGCCGAACCTCTCAACCTAAGGGGTTGAGCTCTAATTTTGCCACAATCGCCCACTGTCAGCACCTAATTTCGGTCCATCGGCTCCGAGGGGGGCAAAATTGTCATTTCCCAATTTATCACATTTTCTTAAAAAAAATTAAATTAAATTAATTTTAATTAAATTAAATTATATATGTATATAAAAAAAAAAGATTCGGGCAGGCCGGGCAGCGTTGACCGGTTGCCCGGGACAGCCGGCATTTAAAAAAAAAAAAAAGGATTCGGACCGGTTGCCGCGACCCCGCCGGCCCCGGAGATCCCCAAAATCGCGATTTCCGCGATTTCTTCAAGATAAGCCGATTCGGTAGGGGAGGAATTGCAATTAAATGGAAGAGAAATGCGATTCAGTAGGGGAGGAAGAAGACCCATTGAGAGAAATTGGAAAATTGGCTCTCGTTTCGGGGAATTTGGAGATCGGAGAACTCGGAAAACCCTCGCCAGAAAACCCCAAAATTCTCCCCGATTCCGACTGTTTAAACGCCGGTGAAGCCCCGATCGACCACGATGAAGCCCAAGCGGTTCCCAGAGCTATCTCCCGCGTCCATTCCGGCCCTCATCGCGGCGTCCAGGGGCGAGAACCGCCGCCCGCAGCTCCGTGGCCGCCGCTGCCGCCCGATCCCGACCGCCCTTGGCTAACGGGCCTTGGCCCAGTTCGTTTTTTTGCAGGCCCAGCCCGGAAGTTCGGCCCATTCCGGCCCAACGCTCCAGTCCAGTCCAACGCTCTTCCGGGCGGTTTCTCCTTCGAGCGGGCTAGCCCAATCCTATCCGACCCGATTGTTCGGCCCTTTTTTTTCCTATTTACAGAGAAGCCCCTCAACTTTCCGGATTAGGTAAATTCTCGACTTAGTAGCATGATTAGGGCTCATTTCCTGAATATTATTGCTTGCTTGATCGATATAATGTGAAATGAGTGTTCTTGGGTCGCGTGAGTGATCGGATTTGTCTCGAACTCGATTTTACGAACTTTCTTTTTTGTCACATTTTAGTCCCCGGACCATTTTATTTTATTTTTTTTCAGATCTCCCCCGAATTCTAAAAATTATTTTCAATCAAGTCTCGGTCATTTTACTAGTTTCCAATCAGTCCTTGGATTTTTTAGAATTTTCTAAGCATCCCAAAGAACTTTTCAAGTTGTTTCAGTTTAGTCCCAGGACCATTTTTCACCCTTTTCAGATCTGCCCCGAACTTTAAAAATTCTTGTCAATCAAGTCCCAGTCATTTTACTATTTTCCAATCAGTCATGAAATTCCCAGAATTTTTCAAGCATCCCAAGGAACTTTTCAAGTTGTTTCAGTTCAGTCCTGGGGCAATTTTTTTGTTTTCAGATCAATCCTGATTTTCAAATTCATTTCAAATAAGTCCTAAGACAATTTCAGTAATTTTTTTACACAGTCCCCATCTTTTAGAATTTGCAGATCAGTCCCCAATTTTTTAGAATTTTCAAATCAGTCCCCAATTTTTTCAAAATTTTCAAATCAGTCTCTTCCCTTTAAAAATCGTTCAATTCAGTCCCCTGGACATTTTCTAAAAATATTCGACCCTTTTCTACTTGGATCACCCACCGACAATGTATGTGTCCCATTTAAATATTTCATTTTTGTAATTATATACAATGTGACAATGTCGGAAATTAGAGTTTATCGGGCGGTCAACTAATGGCTATCTCGACGGCTCGAAATCCGTAGACTAAAGCATTCGGCAAGTTTTAAATTAACCTAAAATTCTACATACGGGATAATCGGGACGTCAAATTTGGCTAAATTAAATCACTTGATTTCTTTAATTGGATCGCACGAATTGATTAATAATTTGTAATCGCGTCGACAATTTAAGAACTGTTAGTCATGCCCTTTTCAAAATTCACAATTTCAAAAGTACCGAGATACGTACAACGTAATCTTGATTTTCATGCACACACATATTTATCGATTCAAGAGCATGATTACCGGTTCTTGTCCTGCCATAATCCTAGCGTAGGTTTGTGTTTAGAGTGGGTTGAAACATGGGAAAACAAATTAATCACAAACTCGGCTTAAATCAAACATGGGCAATAGTCAATTAGAGGGTTAGGTTTTGGGGTTTTAGGTAAAAATACTTTTAATCTGTACAAGTCATATTGTCGCGATACAGAATAATCTAAAAACAACCCACACATTCGAGACTTGACTATGGACATCACGTCTGTCAAGTCCGTTAAAATAATGCCGAATGCTACATACCCTATCCATCATCCTATTTGTTTGTTTTAGGGTAGGATTTGTATGCCAAGATACCTCGGATAATAATTGATTAACTCACGTAAATTCGGCAATAACAAAATCTCATTGTTTGTTTATTTGCGCTTACTTGTTACATTTTTACACTTATTTGTTATGCGGGTCGAGCCCAATCCTTTAGGATACGATTCACTGGGTCCAATACCCATAACCTTCGATCACGAGGTCCAATGCCCCCATACACCGAGTGCGCATTTAATTTAATTTCCGGTCTTTTCCAAAATCATACGGTGAGCATGAGTGAAATAACGGCCGAACGCGAACCGACCGGGATTCAGTCATTGTAATTTATCTTTTATTTGAGAGAACAATGTAAGGGTTTTATGTTGCATATTTATTCATGTAATAATCCCGTTCAGGTGTCTATTCGAATTTATGGTGTCAAAACGCGTAAGATGAGCGGAACTTAATTAAGCGGTAATTAAATAAAAAATGACAAGCCTAGACAAGCTAGAGTACCGATAGAACATGCGAGATATAGGCTCGCATGTAACAGAACCCCCGAATTCGGAACCTCGGGTTTCGCAGACCATATGCCTTAGCAATTAGGTGTACCACGTACCCCTAGACCCGGGCAACTCATCGGCCCTCGACTTTCGGGTCGTAAACAGGTAGTGGCGACTCCTTCTCACGTGCGTCCGTCGCGCGTCCCCGGGAAGGTGGACACTCCCAAGCCACGTTGCATTTAGGCGCACGCATGCGTGTCCCGACGAGACGAAATTCGGGTGCGCACAGCTTGGCGACTCCACTGGGGAGTTTTTGCTTAGAGGGTTCGGGCTCGTTCTCGCTTGTTTTGTTTGCCTGTTTATTTATCGCTTTTCGCAATTTCCGGCTTATCTACTTTACGCACCTTTATTTCTCGCATGCACATTGCATATCATACTAGCTTCAGGTATTTACGGGTCGCATCCCACGATCGATTTTAGAAAACACAGGTTAGATAGGGGTTCCAAGTAAGGGTACGTCGCACGGTTGGACCGTCGATTAGGCCCCCAAATATCCCCGCCCGATTTCAAGGAATTGACACCCTTGAGTCGGGAGCCCCCATCCTTACGTAGCACGGTCCTTGTAGTACTAAAACCAAGCATTCTGCAGGAGCTCCACGCCATCCTCCAACCCGACTCCGACAACAGTCCTTGAGTCGGCCTGCGCGCCAATTTGAGAGAGATGTGCGATGTATACTATTTATTAAGCCGTGGGCATTTTATTTTCTACATGCATGCATCATCAAATTTCAAAATTAGGGTGTCATTTGTATTAACTAGTCTTAAGTCGATTTTCCTTTCATCTTGGTAAGGGATGTCACGCCCGGTCTCCTGCCCGCGCCTCAACAGAGTCACACCACCGCTCGAGGAGATTACCAGTATATGGAGAGCATTACGCCTAGTCGACTACCGTTACATCTCTGCGTTCGTAGGGGATATCCCTTTGCTGGCTACCCGGCACGTTGATTGGAATTTCCTCGAAGCCGCCATCGCATTCTGGAACCCAAGTCACGCCGTCTTCGACATACAGGGTGCTGAGCTCACGCCAACCATCGAGGAGTACCGGACACTCATCGGTCGAACCGCAGTTGTCCACGGCATTGTAGAACCCAACTTCCACACCGCCCGACCAACCCTAGTCTCACGCCTACTCGGGGTTCCCACGACTCGTTTGAATGCTGAACTCGCATACTTCGGCAGCACGGAATTGCAATCGAGAAACTCCTATTTTTTATTGAGTCACGAGCGCATAGGGTCCAGGGGGATTTTCTTTGAAACGATTTATGCCATGCTGTTCTATTGCTAATTTTTGGGACCCTCTTATTCCCCCGCTCGCATAGTCTCATCGATGCAGCCTTGGTCAGCGTTGTCCTCCAAGTGGTCGGAGGGCGTGGTTATGAGGTAGCCCTCGTGGCTGAGACCATCCGGTCCCTCGACCGCGTCTTGAGAACATGCGACCGAAGGATAAGAGGATCCCCTATGCTTTTACAAATTTGGCTCCAAAGTCACGCAAACCCTCTGCGTCTGGTGCGCTCGATTATGTATTTTAATGGTCTGGAGTCAATTATTTCTCGATTGCTACCCCTCCTGCGTGTGGAAGAACGCAAGGTCTCTGAGTGGATCAAATTTTTTTTCGTGAAATAGCACCTAGGGGCTTCAAGTGGCATGTCGCGTGGATGCCACCCGGACCCATGGCCCGTAGGTGTCCTGATTTTTATGGAGTCCCACTCATGAATCATGCGGGGTCCACCACTTATTTTCCGGCGCGAGTAGTGAGGCAGCTCGGTGGCTTACAGACGGTCCCCGAGGACACGGCGCGAACTAAATTTGAACATACATGGTGGGAGGATCAGACACCCGCAGATCGCTAAAGTAACGTCGAACAGATCCTGGATGCGTGGCAAACTGTGATTACCGAGCGTCCATACTTCCCTGAGCATCCGACCCTTGATGAGCGGGATTTCCAGGCTACAGAAGAATACATCCTTCGCTTCTACCGATGGGGTCCAGCAGCACACGAGGATCTCGTCAACTCTCCGCTAGTCGGAGATGGCGGGTCACCCGGCGTAACTCTTACACCGAATATGGCCATCCAAGCCGAGCTCACTCATCTTAGAGCCGAAAGAGATCGTCTTCGTCGAGAAGTCGCAGAGAAGGACGAGCAGCTTGTTGATCAGCGCCAACTACAGAGAGAGCTCGCCCAGACCCGTGCCGAGCTACAGAGGCGCGATCAGGAATTGGCACAAGCAAACACCACTTTGGAGAGGTCCAGGAAAAGGGCCCGCGGGGGTCCATATACACCCTAGGATAGACACCCCCGCCAGACCCTCGAACTAGGACTTTCCATGGCGATGGTTGCTTGCTCCCCGAGCGTAGTGGAAAATCGACTTAGGACTTCAATTTCAAAACTTGCACTGTACTTTGAACCGTCCTAGTCAATATGAATGACCGCATTAGTATTTTCAAAACTCATGCATCGCATGTATTCTGTTTATTTATTATTTTACAGCTACCACGCATTCCCACATGACAGGTGAGTCGTGCCAAATTCCGCTGGTAGACAACCTACAGTCTTCACCATTCCTCTACGCTTCCACGTGTTCCAACACGTTTCTTGGCCTGTTCTGTGCACCTCCCTTAATGCAACAGAGCGCGTCATTAGACGTCGTGCGAGCACATCACTCCCTGCCCGTACCGAATCTTCAGCATACATCTCTCGATGCGCTCGCACGACGCCCACCAAGCCAGTTCGCTTCCCTACACTCTTGCATTGAAATCCTAAATAGTTTATGCTCTTTCACTGTTTTCTTTTCCCATTGCAGGAAATTCCCAACAAGAAGACAGCCTGAATACTGAGCGACCACAATTGAGACAACAAACGTCTCTCATCCAGCTCCTTGGGATTTCAACACTAAGTCCCCATCCTTGCTCCACAAAGCAAGACTGTAAGAAAAATCAGAGTCACCGCTTTGCAGTGCCCTGCACTTTTCCTCAGCATTGACCTTTGCTTTTGCATCTCTTGCACTTTCTTATCGAGCACGCATTTACTGCATTGGGCTCTGGCCCCACATCTGGCTCTGGCCCTGCATCGGGCTCCGACCCCGCATTTACTGCATCGGGCTTCGGCCCCGCATCGGGCTCCAGCCCCGCATTTACTGCATCGGGCTTCGGGCCCGCTTTTGGGTTTTGGCCCCACATCGGGCTTTGGCCCCACTTTTGGGCTTCGGCCCCACCTTTGAGCTTGGCCCCGTATCGGGCCTCGGTCCTGCATTTACTACTTTCGGGCCCCGACCCAGCATTTACTGCTTTTGGACTCCGGCCCAGCATTTACTACATTCAAGTTTTGACACCTCGCATTTACTGCTTTCAGGCTCATCTGAAATCCAAAATCAACTTGGATTCAAATTCAGCAAAGCGATACTCCGAGGAACAAGTCTAATCCTTTCGCTGCAAAGACCGGAAGTGACAGCTCCACAAGCAGAGCATGACCCAACTCTCGATCACAGGAGATACCAGCACGATCAGGCCTCCGATCAAAGAATGGATCTCATCCACCTCTGTTGTGGTCGCCGATTGAATACGGGGGCAACATGCACAGTCTCTTTAAACTCTCTTTTGCTTTAATTTAAATGCATTCCCACAAATGGGCTCTCGACATGAACAAATCCTTCAATGGAGCATTAGGACAGTCTTTGCCACGCCCTATTAGTTCTGTTGGACCTGTTCGACTCGCTTGTCCTCATGGGATCCGACTCCTCGAGCCTTCCCTAGGATGACTGCGCATGCTTACTCGCAACTAGGGAAAATATGCTTATGTGACTTTAGTCACGGTCTAACCATTCCAGAGTAGTGATGACTAGATTCCCAGAAACAAATGCCACCTACACGTGGCACCCCATGGGTCGCGCGCGGGACAAAAAAAGATTTTCCTATGGGACCACCTCATATTTCTTACCACATATTCCCCGCATAATCGCCTAATGCATTGTCTTCTTTGTCATCCTTCACAGGGGCACATTGACCACATGCAAAGAGCGATGCACGAGTTCACGCTTCCTTGAGAACTTGTCTCGGACCCTTTCCTTATACTTTGACGAGGGAGGTGTCCGACAATGAGGTACCCCTCTATGAAGTCGAAAACAAGGACAATCGAACGAATCACTCAGCATTGATGCAACCGTCTTCCTCGAACATCCAGTGGCTTCAACAGCGTGCACCCTCCAAGAGACACGCGTTGTAAAGAACAAGAGATGATCAGAGACATCACACCAGGCGTCTACCACGGGCCACTTCAACAAATGAAGACCGGGGCATCCCCGTTCAACATTCGCGCCGAGACAACCTCGGTTCCCTATTCCACATGGGGCAATTTGACATTTTCTTTTCCTAGACAACAAGGGAAATTCACATGTAATGCTTGCAAGGGCAAATGACACGAAGTTCGACTTCCGAGTGCGCGAGAGTCAAACTTCCAATAAAGTTGATCATCACAAAATAGGGCTAGTAACACACAACAAGTCTCCACGAGGCGAAGCACACCAAAGCGGTCTCGGCGATGCAAAATCGTGGAGTTTCAAACAAAGACATAGGGCACAAAACAAACCCCAGCTGCAAGGAAAAAATAATAGAGCAAAAGAAGCAGGAAAAACCCGCCAATGAACAAAACAAGGCACCCCCGAGATTTAAAACTCCGGCACCGCCAATTCGAAGAAGAAATCAACAAACCCCGACAAAAGGGGAGCAGCAGATGCAACTCCTCGATGGAGACAGAAAGCAACGCCCTCGGAGGTCGAATCCTTCGAACCCTTCGCCCTTGCAAACTCGAGAGACAAAAGAATCGAGCCCGCTAGGTCGAAAACCCCTCGGGGCGACCTAGGCAGAAGTTAGGGCAAGAGAGAGGCACGACTGAAAATCCCGAGGCGGGCAGTCGTGGCAGAAGGAGAGCTAATCCCCTTTAGGTTAAGAGGTACGGCCCTGAGGTGGGTAACCGTAGCAAAAGGAGAGTAAAACGAGAGATAAACAAAACAGTCACCCTAGGCCCTCGCACACTGCGCGGACTAGGGATCCCCAAGGAAAATGGCCAGATTATCTACTCCAACATGATCTTCGATCAGCCCTCCAACACAGCTCAACCGTCCAGCGTGGATTCCTCCTCAAGCACAGTGGGCAAACCGAGCATGCTATCCAAGCAGTTTGATACAGCCTACACAATAGAAGAACATAGGAAAAAGGGTACATCTCGCTACAGGCGTGAACTCGTGTATCCTTTTAGCCTGGGGCAATGCGTTCCCCCAAGCTTTCTCTTTTCTGTTTGTCTTTGAATAACTCCAGAATGGGTCACAGCCACCCTTCAACAGGCTACCACAAAGCCAAAATCCCAGACATTCCTTTTTGAGGTCTAGTCATAGTATTATGGAAATGGTCAGACCGAGTCTGATAAAATCTGGGCAAAAAAAAATCCTCGTGCGGGTTACAAACGCAGTCGCCTTATGGCACCTTGACAAGAAGGGTCCTAAGCCGACGGGCGCGTCGAATAATCGACAGAGCCGCTAGAGCATCATTGAAAATGTCTCGATATGCTTGTGCATGGCCAACAGGAGCCTTGGAGCCCTCGCATTGAGGCCTTCGAAAATGGGATCTCATTCGCATCGCCAAAGCAAAACTCTCCACAGGTCGCCCTGGCGACCCGAAACTGAAGAACATGCGTCGCGAACACATCCTTTTACCTGTACTTATACATTGTTAGTAACCCCATGACTTACTGATAATGCCAGGATCACAGGTACAGCAAACGCAAGAACTACGGCAGACTCTGATCCCCGATCCAAGAGGGTACGTAGGCGCTCTCAGAGCTCGAGTCCCGCATTGCAAGACGCCGATCCCTAACAAATGAACAACCGCCCAACCGGCGAATGAGCAACCGCCCAGGCGGGGCAACGAGCAACCGCCTCATAAGCAAAAGTCCCAGTGGCGAGACCGGGGCATTCCCAGCAAGCGATCGCTTCAGCGGTGAGACCAGCTGCCAGTAAGAGCAACAAACAATCGATCCAGCAGCAGGGTCGGCTCCCAACGAGTCAAACACACAACCGCCCCAGGGGCAAAGCATCGACGAAGCAACTTCATTGCGGCAGCAACGTCAATCGACAGCAGATCAACACCTTTAGGACAGCATCAGCCCTGTACACTCAGCGTGCACTACTGTTCACATGACTAACGAAGAGTTATGCTATTCTCTACAGTACCGCCTCTCGACGATAACATTCACAAGCTACTGGGGCATCCTCGATGCGCATGGAACCCCAAGGGGCATCTCCCCCTGACGGACTCATGTCTGCCTCATACGACAAGATTGCAATCTCAAACTCGAGAGAAAGGCCCTCAAGGAGGCACCTTGCACCATCATCTGACAAATCCGTCAGCATCAACGGGCCCAAGTCAACTCTCTCACGTTCTCGGGCCATCCTCGATGACTGAAACCTTTTACTGCTTTGGGTTTGGACACCCACATTTACTGCTTTGGGTTTGGACACCCACATTTACTGCTTTGGGTTTGGACACCCACCTTTTACTGCTTTGGGTTTGGACACCCACATTTACTGCTTTGGGTTTGGGTTTGGACACCCACCTTTTACTGCTTTGGGTTTGGACACCCACCTTTTACTGCTTTGGGTTTGGACACCCACCTTTACTGCTTTGGGTTTGGACACCCACCTTTACTGCTTTGGGTTTAGACACCCATCATTTATTGCTTTGGGTTTGGATACCCACCATTTATTGTTTTGGGGTTTGGACACCCACCTTTTTACTTTCTTTGGGCCCGTAAACCCATCTTTACTGTTTTTCGGACTTCGGGTCCATCTTTACTGCTTTTCAGACTTCGCGTCCAGGATTTCGTGTCCATCTTTACTGCTTTTCGGACTTCGCGTCCAGGACTTCGTGTCGATCTTTACTGCTTTTTCGGACTTCGCGTCCAGGACTTTGTGTCCATCTTTATTACTTTTCGGACTTCCCGTCCAGGACTTCGTGTCCATCTTTACTGCTTTTCGGACTTCGTGTCCAGGACCCCATGTCCATCTTTACTGCATTTTGGACTTCGTGTCCACATTCATTGCATTCCGGACTTCGTGTCCGTGTCTACTGCATTCCGGACTTCGTGTCCTCATTTACTGCATTCCGGACTTCGTGTCCGCATTCACTGCATTTTGGACTTCGCGTCCGCATCTATTGCATTTTGGACTTCGTGTCCACATTCATTGCATTCCAAAATTCGTGTCCGCATTTACTACTTTTTGGACTTCGTGTCCTCACTTAATGTCTTTCAAGTATGCGTCCACATTTACTAATTTATGGTTTTTACTATTTTTTGCAACATGCCCACATATTAGCAAAAACGAGGAGAATTGCCAAACGGTCGCCAGGACCAAACGAGGTGCTTCTTATAGTCTTTGGCTGCATCCTCTATCCGAGCACGCAACCAAAGAGGGGCAAGCTGTCAGCACCTAATTTCGGTCCATCGACTCCGAGGGGGGCAAAATTGTCATTTTCCAATTTATCACCATTTCTCGTCGGCTGCTCGCGACCTCGCCGACCCCGGAGATCCCCAAAATCGTGATTTCTGCGATTTCTTCAAGATCGGCCGAAATCTCAACGGAAAAAGGGAAGGAATTGCAATTAAATGGAAGAGAAATGCGATTTGGTAGGGGAGGAAGAAGACCCATTGAGAGAAATCGGAAAATTGGCTGTCGTTTCGGGGAATTTGGAGATCGGAGAACTCGAAAAACCCTCGCCGGAAAGCCCCAAAATTCTCCCCGATTCCGACTGTTTAAACGCCGGTGAGGCCCCGATCGACCACGGCAAAGCCCAAGCGGTGCCCAGAGCCATCTCCCGCGTCCATTCCGGCCCTTATCGCGGCGTCCAGGGGCGAGAACCGCCGCCCGCAGCTCCGTGGCCACCGCTGCCGCCCGATCCCGACCGCCCTTGGCTAACGGGCCTCGGCCCAGTTCATTTTTTTGCAGGCCCAGCCCGAAAGTTCGGCCCATTCCGGCCCAACGCTCCAGTCCAGTCTAGCGCTCTTCCGGGTAGTTTCTCCTTCGGGCGGGCTAGCCCGATCCAATCCGACCCGATTGTCCGGCCCTTTTTTTCTATTTGCGGAGAAGCCCCTCAACTTTCCGGATTAGGTAAATTCTCGACTTAGTGGCATGATTAGGGCTCCTTTCCTGAATATTATTGCTTGCTTGATCGATATAATGTGAAATGAGTGTTCTTGGGTCGCGTGGGTGATCGGATTTGTCCCGAACTCGATTTTACGAACTTTCTATTTTGTCACATTTTAGTCCCCGGACCATTTTATTTTATTTTTTTTCAGATCTGCCCCGAATTCTAAAAATTATTTTCAATCAAGTCTCGGTCATTTTACTAGTTTCCAATCAGTCCTTGGATTTTTCAGAATTTTCTAAGCATCCCAAAGAACTTTTCAAGTTGTTTCAGTTTAGTCCCGGGACCATTTTTCACCCTTTTCAGATCTGCCCCGAACTTTAAAAATTCTTGTCAATCAAGTCCCAGTCATTTTACTATTTTCCAATTAGTCATGAAATTCCCAGAATTTTTCAAGCACCCCAAGGAACTTTTCAAGTTGTTTTAGTTTAGTCCTGGGGCAATTTTTTTTTGTTTTCAGATCAATCCCGATTTTCAAATTCATTTCAAATAAGTCCTAAGACATTTTCAGTAATTTTTTTACACAGTCCCCATCTTTTAGAATTTGCAGATCAGTCCCCAATTTTTTAGAATTTTCAAATCAGTCCCCAATTTTTTTAGAATTTTCAAATCAGTCCCTTCCCTTTAAAAATCTTTCAATTCAGTCCCCTAGACATTTTCTAAAAATATTCGACCCTTTTCTACTTGGATCACCCATCGACAATGTATGTGCCCCATTTAAATATTTCATTTTTGTAATTATATACAATGTGACCATGTCGGAAATTAGAGTTTATCGGGCGGTCAACTAATGGCTATCTCGATGGCTCGAAATCCGTAGACTAAAGCATTCGGCAAGTTTTAAATTAACCTAAAATTCTACATACGGGATAATCGGGACGTCAAATTTGGCTAAATTAAATCACTTGATTTCTTAATTGGATCGCACGAATTGATTAATAATTTGTAATCGCGTCGACAATTTAAGAACTGTTAGTCATGCCCTTTTCAAAATTCACAATTTCAAAAGTACCGAGATACGTACAACGTAATCTTGATTTTCATGCACACACATATTTATCGATTCAAGAGCATGATTACCGGTTCTTGTCCTGCCATAATCCTAGCGTAGGTTTGTGTTTAGAGTGGGTTGAAACATGGGAAAACAAATTAATCACAAACTCGGCTTAAATCAAACATGGGCAATAGTCAATTAGAGGGTTAGGTTTTGGGGTTTTAGGTGAAAATACTTTTAATCTGTACAAGTCATATTGTCGCGATACAGAATAATCTAAAAACAACCCACACATTCGAGACTTGACTATGGACATCACGTCTGTCAAGTCCGTTAAAATAATGCCGAATGCTACATACCCTATCCATCATCCTATTTGTTTGTTTTAGGGTAGGATTTGTATGCCAAGATACCCCGGATAATAATTGATTAATTCACGTAAATTCGGCAATAACAAAATCTCATTGTTTGTTTATTTGTGCTTACTTGTTACATTTTTACACTTATTTGTTATGCGGGTCGAGCCCGATCCTTTAGGATACGATTCACTGGGTCCAATGCCCATAACCTTCGATCACGAGGTCCAATGCCCCCATACACTGAGTGCGCATTTAATTTAATTTCCGGTCTTTGCCAAAATCATACGGTGAGCATGAGTGAAATAACGGCCGAACGCGAACCGACCGGGATTCAGTCATTGTAATTTATCTTTTATTTGAGAGAACAATGTAAGGGTTTTATGATGCATATTTATTAATGTAATAATCCCGGTTGGAGAGTGGACGATTCAAGTGTCTATTCGAATTTACGGTGTCAAAACGCGTAAGATGAGCGGAACTTAATTAAGCGGTAATTAAATAAAAAATGGCAAGCCTAGACAAGCTAGAGTACCGATAGGGCATGCGAGATATTGGCTCGCATGTAACAGAACCCCCGAATTCGGAACCTCGGGTTTCGCAGACCATATGCCTTAGCAATTAGGTGTACCCCATACCCCTAGACCCGGGCAACTCATCGGCCCTCGACCTTCGGGTCGTAAACAGGTAGTGGCGACTCCTTCTCACGTGCGTCCGTCGTGCGTCCCCGGGAAGGTGGACACTCCCAAGCCGCGTTGCATTTAGGCGCGCGCATGCGTGCCCCGACGAGACGAAATTCGAATCCGCACACCCACCTTGGGATTTTCGGTCGTGCCTCTCGTTTGCCCTAGCTTTTGCCTAGATCGCCCCAAAGGGGTTTTTGACCTAACGGGCTCGACTCCTTTATCTCTCGAGTTTGCAAGGGCGAAGGGCTCGAAGTATTCAACCTCCAAGTGTGCTGTGTTTTGTCTCCGTCAACGAGTTGCGTCTGCTGCTTCCCATTTTGTCGGGGTTTATTGATTTCTTTGGATTAGCGCCGTTGGTGCTTTTGGTGAACCCTGGCGCTGCCTTGTTTCTTTTATTTGCGGGTTTTTTCTTGCTTCTTTTCCCTCTGTCTTCTCTTCTTTGTTAGCGGGTTTTTCCCGTTTCTTTTCGCTATATTTTTTCTTGTAGCCAGGGTCTATTTTGTGTCCCGTGTATTTGTTTGAAACTCCTCAACTTTGCATCGCCGAGGCCACTTTGGTGTGCTTTGCCCTGTGGAGACTACTTGTATTTTGTTGTCCTAGCCCTATCTTGTGAGGGCTAGCTTTCTTGTAAGTTTTACTCTTGTGCACTCGAAAGTCGAACTTCATGTCATTTTTCCTTGCAAACTTTACAGGTGCATTCCCCTATTGTCTAAGAAAATATAGAGTTGCCCCGCAGAAGTGGGCAACCGAGATTGCTCATGTGCGAATGTTGGAAGGGGATGCCTCGATCTTCATTTGTTGAAGTGGCTCATGGCAAGTGTCTTATGTGATTGTTGTCCCCGGTCGTATCTTGCTACTTTCGTGGCATGCGCCTCTAGGAGAGCGCATCTTATCGGAGACAATGGATGCTCAAGGGAGACGGTTATGCTAATGCAAAGTTGCTTGCTCGAACGTCTCTGTCTTCTGCTTCGTGGGGGGTACCTTTTCGTCGGGCCATTCCTCTGTTGGAGTATAGGGAGAAAGACTCGATAAGAGTTCTTGAGATTCTCGAGGAGATGTGAACCCGTGCATCGCTCCTTGTCTGTGACCGACGTGTCCCTGTAAAGGATGACAAAGAAGATGATACATTAGGTGATTATGCGGTGGAATACGCAATAAGAAATATAGAATGGACCCATGGGAAATCCCCTCGTCCAGCGAGCAAGCAATGAGGTGTCGCCTGTGGGGAACAATCAATTCCGGGGGCCTGGTCATTACCACCCTAGAGCGGTTAAACAGTGACTGAGGGCCGTATAGGTGTACTTTCCTCGGTTGCAGGTGGGTATGCGCAGCTGTCCTAGGGAAAGTTGGAGGAGCTAGGTCCCATGAGGACATGCGAGTCGAACAGGTCCGATAGAACCAATAAGGCGTCTTTGGGAATGTCCTAGTACCCCTTGAAGGGTTCGTTCATGCCAGGAGCTCGTTGGGGAAGGCATTTAAATGAAAACAAAAGACAGTTTAAGGAAGAGTGTGCGTGTTGCCCGGTGGCTAGTTGCCCATAGCGGAGGGTGGGGTGGGCCCATTCTTCGGTTGGAGGTGTGACTGTTCTAGTGACTCCCATGGCAGGTGGGTTAGGACATGCTCTGTTTGTCAGAGCTGTTACCTATGATCTTTTGTGGAGGGAGGGTTGGGCCTTAATGTTTGGAGTTCAAGGAGACGGCGGAGAGGTGCTTTCTATCTCGATTGTGATCGTTTGGGATTCAAACTGCTTTCTTATTGGTTATTTCCTGCAATGGGAAAATGAAAACAATGAAGGAGCAAGATCTATGCGTAATTCCAACGCAAAGGTGCAGGAGAGTGAACTGACCTGGTAAGCGTCGTGTGAGCACAGAGACGGAAGGATGTGCTTGCACGACGTAGAGGGGACTGGCTCGATTGTGCTGGTGGACGCACTCGGTTGTGTGAAGAGATGTGTGCTTGGTCGCGCGATGTTAATGGGGGTTAGCTTCGCCCGGAAGATAGGTCGGCCCTCAGGCCACAACTCTCCTTGCCATGGCGAAGGGGTGAAGACTGCGGTGGTTTACCTCCGAAGGTGGGCACAACTCGCTTGTCGTGCAAAAGTGTTAGCTGTTGTGCAAAACGGTAAATGAATAGCATACATTAGATGCGTAAATTTCCAGAAACTAATGTTATCATTCACATTGACTCAAAAAGTTCAAAGTACAATGTAAATTTTGCAAAATAAGGTCCTAAGTTGATCTTCCACCAACACTCAGGGTTTGGGCGAGCGCGGTCTCGGAAAGCATCGGTTCTAGGCGAGGGCGTTACAGAGACATCTATCCTAGAGCGCATGTGTGGGCCTCCACAAATCATCTTCCTAGACCTCTCCAAGGCGGTGTTCGCTCAAACGAGCTCCTGATTGCGTCTTTGTAGCTCTGCGCGGGTTCGAGCGAGCTCCCTCTGAAGTTATGATTGGCCGGCGAGTTCCTCATCTCTCAGCGACCTCTTGGTGATCGATGGTGAGGTCGACCATGTTGTCCTGGAATACACGCTATTTGCATTCTGTAGCGGGTCGGTGAGGTCCTCGTGTGTTGATGGGCTTCATCGAGGAATGACAGGAAAACCCGCTTAGGACTCATCAACGTGAATGACATCCTAGTTTTTTTGAAAACTACATGATTCATGTGTGCGAAGAAAGTAAATGCCCAAGGCTTAGTACAAATTACAAAGTACATGTACGTCGCTCTTGAAATGGAAAAGAGTCAAGTGGCTCACAGGCCGACTCTATAGACTGTTTGTCGAAGTCGGGTCGAAGGCTTGCATGGAGGCATAACACGATGCATGGCTTGGAACTACAAGGACCATGCTACCTAAGTATGGACCCTCAATTAAGGGGTAATCACTTCCCCAAAATCGAGTGAGGATCTTTGGGGACCGGTTCGGCGGCAGAACCACTCGATCCGTTCCCTTACACGGAATCTCTTTTTAACCTAACTCCTATTTAGTGCCCGTTGGATTTCGAGCATGGTACCTAAATACCGGTAAGGATGATGCATAAAGCATGCGTGTATGTAAGTGCGAAAGTAAAGTGCGGAATTTAAATGAAAACGGTAAATAAAAACAGTAAGCAAGCAAGCAGATAATCGGATCGAGCCCAAACCCTCTAAGTATCCCTAGTGAAGTCACCAAGCTGTGAGGACCCGAATTTCGTCTCGTCGAGGCCTGCATGCGCGCACTATGGCACGGCTTTGGAGTGTCCACCTTCCCGAGAACGCGTGACGAACACGCGTGAGAAGGAGTCGCCACTTGTCTATTTACGACCCGGAGGTCGAGGGTCGGTAAGTTACCCGGGTCTAGGGAATGAGATATGCCTAGTTTGCTAAGGCATTGGTCTTGCGGACGGAAATTCTAAGCTCAGGGTCCTATTATGTGCGGGCCTATATCCCGCATGCTCTTTTGGTATTTTGTTTGCCTAGGGCTTGCCATTTTGATTATTTATCGCATGAATTAGGTTGCGCTCTCCTTGCCCGTTTTGACACCGTAAACTCGTTGAAACGATCGATTCGGATCAAGAACCCGAGAGAAGAGTAAGCTCGCCCATCGAGGAATCGATTCGCTATCCTCGGACCATGGTGGTCAACTCCCCACGCGAGCCGAGACCGCGAAGTAATGAACCTACTCATCGTCGTTTATTGCATGAGATGTATCGGCATGACGGGAAAAGATTTAGATCGGAGTCAAAGAGCCCGCCTTGACCCACGTGAGCCATGGGAACTCACGGCTACCCTTGAGGGGTGTGGCCGAGAGCTCCCTTGGACCACACGGGTCCAAGGCGGCCTCTTTGGCTCCGAAATAGGTCGGTTCCCGCATTTCACGCTTTTCCATTGTATGAATCGACGCCGTTTTTATTGATTTCCTTATATTACGTGTTATATGTGCTTGTTCATGTGTTTGATTGCATCTAGAGATCTTGACGGTGTCGATTTTCTTTTGTTTATTTGAAATAGATATTGTCCTTGTGTTTAAATGTATTATGCATGCAAGACACGATCGGTATCGTTCCTTGGAATTGATTGTATCCGTATTTTACATTTTTTACCGTTAACCAAGTGACAATTAAATGATAGATACGTCAGTTTTGGGTAATCTTCTATCAAAACCGTAATAACTACATGAAATCACTACCACCGAATAATTTCACAAATGGGAGAAACGAGACGTATCATTCGGCTAATTAAATCACTGGGACTAAATAATTGGATAAATTGATTATTAATTCGTAAACGCATCGATGGTTCACGGAACGGCGAAAATGCTCTTTTTTTAAAAACTCACAATTTCAAAGCACCAAGACACGTAACACGAATAGAATCGATGTCTAGCGAGTACTCGCGTGCTATGACTCGAGTCCGGGCCCAATTTGAGGCGGCTCGAGTCGAGACGCGCGAGTCCTTTTTAGACCTCTTCGTGTGACGGGATCTTTAATTTGCATACGAACATCACTCGTTTTATCCAAGAGCATAATCGTCATTCCATGATTCACCGATATCCTAGGCGTTAGGGAATTGGAAACACCTCGATCTATGGAAGGGAAAAGGTAACCCGCTCAGGTGCGAGTCTCATTAGCATAGCCCATTCCGTTCACTTTCGATGTTTCTATCTCCCTATCGTAGAGTCGGTGGTGAACATTTTGTTTCAGTTACGAAACACGAATAACCGGATTAATCATGTATTTGACTTAAACAAACACTAGATAATGGATAGGTGGAATGCTAGATTCCAATCTAGAGTAAAAAATACGAGTTTGGCTAATTCAGTGAAGCCGCAGTGACACCCCACTGAATAAGAATTCTAAAACAAATTCATACATATAATTGGCTTAGAACCATATTCTAGCCCACCATCCATGTTTGCCTAGGTTAGACACATTGTTTGCTAATCAACCCCGGTTAATAACTGATTAAATCACGTACATTCGACTTAATATACAACTTGTTTGTATTTACCTACATTTGCCAGTTATTGTCTGTTTTTCATCATTTTTATTAGTTTTCTCCTGTTTTCTACTTGCTTTTGCTGATTTGTTGCGGTTCGGGTCCGAGCCCATAGGTTACGTGTTGCATGGGGCCTAACGCCCCAAATCACCGAACACGAGGTCCAATGCCTCCTAATTCACTGAATGCGTGCAATCCGAGTGCGGAATGGGATCTAACCTCGAGTCACCATCACACTCCAAATGTGGCCTATGTGGAAGGCAATTTGGATTGGATGTGTGAAACGTGTTTAGATATCACCCGGGAGCTCGATCGGTCCAACGGTTACAGTGGGAACTAATCGGTTCTTCTGCAAACCGTCGGTTCGATTGGGCGTTGCCTTAATTTGTTTATCGGTCATTCAAAACACACGGTGAGCCGGAGCGGAATATTAGCCCAATGCAAACCGATCGAGATCCATTTACTTTATTCAGTTGTATTCTATAATTATTCGAGAGAACATTGCGAGGATTTTATTTGTACATTCACTCATTCATTTGTAAGGATCCCCGATCGGCGAGCGAGAGGTCCGAGTGTCGAACCAGTCAAGTCGGTCCATTATTACCAAGAGATGAGTAAGCTCGAACACTCGTGGTCTCGGTTCGCAAAGGGAATCGACCATCACGGTTCGATGAACTGTAACGCTAAGATAGTGAACCGATTTCTCGACGCACAAGCCTACTCATCTTTGGGATTATTGGCCCAACTTGATCAATTCATCGACTTTACGATGTCAAAACGGGCGAGTCGAGTGCAACCCTAAATCACGCGGTAAATAAATAAAACGGTAAGCCTAGCAAACTAGAGTACCGAAAGGGCGTGCGGGATATAGGCCCGCACGTAATAGAACCCCCGAATTCAGAATTTACGGTTCCGTACAACCATTGCCTTAGTATTTAGGTGTACCTCGTACCCCTACACCCGGGCGACTCAACGGCCCTCGATCTACAGGTCGTAAACGATGAGTGGCGACTCCTTCTCACGTGCGTCCGTCGCGCGTCCCTGGGAAGGTGGACACTCCCGAGCTGCATTGCATAGGCTCCACGCATGCGTGCCCCGACGAGATGAAATTCGGGTGCGCACAGCTTGGCGACTCCACTGGGGACATCTAGAGGGTTCGGGCTCGATTCTGTTTGCTTGCTTGCATGTTTATTTATCGCTTTCCGTACATTTATTTTTAAGCACATTTATTTCTTGCATTTCCTTTATGCATTTGCATCGCATCATTCTAGCGGGTTCTTAGGTACCTCGTCCGAAATCCCACGAGCGCCAAAATAGGAAGCTAAGTTAGTCAGAGGTTCCGAGTAAGGGAACGGATCGAGTCGGCTATGCCGCCGAATCGGCCCCCAAAGATTCTCGCTCGATTTCAAGGAATTCACACTCTTGTATCGGGAGCCCCCACCCCTAGTTAGCGGTTCTCCCAGTAGTACCGGAAGCCATGCATACACAGGGACCGTCATGCTGGACCAATCTTTGCCTCCATGCCGTCAACCGACCCCAAAGTCGAGTCATTGAGTCGGCTTGTAGTTTTCCTTTAGGAACGGGCCTTTTGTTGTTTTTTTGTGAGAAAGAGTGATGTATACTGTAAAGAGCGTGATTATAGTTTATCTTTCCGCACTGCATGCATTATTTTCAAAAGCGACTTAGGACATTGCATTGGTTTGATCCCTAAGGTGTTAAGTCGACATCTCTTCCATTTAGGTAAGGATGGACCGCCCGGCTCCCGGTCTCAGGCTCGAAGCAATCACACCGCCTAGGCAAGAGATCATGCGCATTTGGAGGAATCTCCACCCGGTGGATGCGCCTTCATTCAAGGCATCATCGGAGACGTGGTTATGTTCACGGAAACTCCGGTGGATTGGATCTTCTTGAGGACTGCCATCGAGTTTTGGGACCCCCAACATGCAGTGTTCAACTTTCAGGGAATAGAATTGGCACCCACAATCGAGGAGTACACGGCGCTCATGCAGAGGCCCACGCCCACGACCCAAGGCATCTTTGTGCCCAACCCGTTCGCGGTAATTCGGAGTCAACTCTCCAACCTCCTTGGCATACCCACCCAAGATGTACACCAAGAGCTTCATCAAGGATGGGATCACGGCGTCAGGATCGCATGGCTCTCGGATTGGAAGCTTCTCCGTGCATTGACACCTTCGACAGCGTCCTACCAGCGCGACGCGTGTCACGGGTTCCTGCTTTTGGTCTTCGGCACCCTCCTGTTCCCATACGCACCAAACCTCATTGACGGGGCTATAGCCCAAGTCGTCCTCCAAGCGGTAGGAGGCCATAGTTATGTGGAGGCTTTGCTAGCCGAGACCGTTCGGTCTCTCGACTATGTTAGAGAGGTTCGGCGCAGCAGGATGAGAGGATCCCCGCACCTTCTACAAGTTTGGCTCCTCGCGCATGTTCGCCCCTTTTGCTCATCACATTCCTTCTCCTACATTGTGGACGAGCGTTCGCTAATCGAGCGCCTGGTACCGGTCATCCCACCTCCCGAGCGCAGCTTTTCGGAATGGAGGCACTTTTGGCGCGAGTTGACACCCGCGCGGTTCCTATGGGTCGCTCGCTGGAATTCCGGCGGTCCCATGATCACAGGGTGTCCCGGAATAGTGGGAGTCCCTCTTCTCAGCCACTTGGGGAGCACGCTCATATTCCCTGACCGGGTAATCAGACAACTCGGCGGCCTACAGGACAGTCCTGCCGAGGCGGACCGCCTACCCCACCGCATCCAGTGGGCCAATTCCACATCCACGGCCCCGCAAGATTCCTGCAGATCCGGGAGATCCACCGTCAATGAGACGCTAGCACCATACAGCGTCTTTACTTCCCCGAACATCCCTCCGACGAAGAGCGAGCACTTTCCGCCACATCAGCATACGTGGCTCAGTTTTATTCGTAGGGATCAACGTCGCCGCAACGGTCCCAGACCACCCCGATTCCCCGAGCTACACCTACCGTCGCCCCGAAGCCGAAAGCTCCACCCAAGCGGCTATGCGTGCAGAGCTACAGTCTATCAGGGAGGAACGAGATAGACTCCGTTGCGAATTTGTTGACTCTCGTGTAGAGGTCGCGGACTACAGAGAGCTTCAGACGGAGTTGGCTCGAGCACGTGCTCGAGTCACACACTTAGATAGGGAGATGGCCCGCCTGAGCGCGACGCTGGACCGAGTGCAGGCAAGGGCACTCAAGATCCCCCATCCTTAGGATTAGCGGACGCACTCATTTTGCCCCCGCTCGGACCTACGCCGCTCTCGACCGGCCACCGAGCGCAAAGGGATGTCCGCTTACGTTTATGTTCCTTTTCTTTCGCGTATTGTATTTTGTAAAATTATGGAACTCGGGTCAAACCAATGTAATGACATTAGCATTTTGAAAATTCACGCATCTCATACATCTTGTCCCTTTATTTATTCCGTACTTATCATTTCAAAATGTCGACGTTGCCCTTACACATTCTTGGAATCTAGGTGATCGCAACTGGCGTCACACCGATACCCAACTCAACAATGTGTCAAGATGGCGGAAGAGGACCGTGTCGATATCTCCGAGGAAGTCAATCCACCGGCCCCGACATGTTCTCAGCCGCCCCCGACGTATGCTCCACCACCTCTGACTCCCGCGGGCGTACTTCCGGCATATTCAGGCGCCCCTTCGACGCATCTCCCGCCCCTGACGTCTTCAGGGGTGCCCCTCCAACGAGTCTCACTGACGTCGTCCACCTCCGACGACCATGCTCGCATCGCAGCACTCGAGGGCACAATCAACCAATTAGCTGCGAGCATGACCACCAACATGGCGGAGTTGTTCGCCCTACTCAGAGGACTGAACCGCGCATCCTCAAGCTCCACACCACCTTGGGATCAAGGACCCACGGCCGACCCGACATCTTGGATTCCGCCAACTCAAGTTCTGGAAAACACTGATGTTCCCACACCACCAACGACGCACACGGCCGCGGCTCACCGATTTACCATTCCTTATCCACCACCACCGGCCCCAGCAGCCGCCCCTCTTCCACCGGCGACGTTCCTCACTTCGGACCAGGTCCTATCCGCGCCGCCACCTGTTTCCATGCTGGCCCCAACTGCAGCCTATACCGTCCCTCCGCCGACGGTTTTTCCGGCGCCAAGCACACCTGCTCCGACTCACCCTCAAGCCGCAGATCTTCCCTTCTAGCCCCCTCTACAACCTCACACCAACTTCCCCTACCAAGCACCGCCGCCCATAAACACTACTTTCCTTGAACCAGGCACGTCGATTCACACGGCCCAGTTCGCCTCACCGACACACTTTTTCACCGAGGCTGACACCGAGCAAGAGCGAAGGCTCAAAAGGATGGAAGAAACGATACGGGTCTTACAGGCAAGTGAGGCTCGACCCAACACGCGCTATGGCGACTGTAGTCTATTCCCGGGCATGCGGTTACCCTCGAAGGTTAAGATCCCGGAGTTCAGGACCTACGAAGGCACAACGGATCCGCGGCACCATCTCCGTCATTACCGAGGAAAGATGCTACAGTATTGGGATTACGAGGAATTCGTCATCCACTCATTCCAAGACAGCCTGTTGGGATCCGCTCTCGATTGGTTCATGTCGCTGAAGGCCGAAGATATTCCGACGTGGGCAGACCTCTCCCGGAAGTTTATCGACCAGTACCAATACTGTGCGGAAACTCCTCCGACCCTCTTGGAATTGAGCATGAAGGAGATGGCGCACGGCCAAAGATTCAAGGAATACGCTACCAAATGGCGTGCCCAAGCAGCAAAGCACATCCCTCCAATCAGCGAAGTACAACAGATCCAATTATTCCATTCCACCCTGAGAGGAGTGTACTATTCGCACTTGTTGGCCCACACCTCTTCATTCTCCGATCTCATCGAGGCCGAGAAAAAGCTTGATTTGGGCATTAAGCTTGGCAGGATGGAAGGCCCCACCGGTAAAGGAGAAGAACCCTTGAAGAAGGCCCCTGCGACGACGACGTCTTCCAGCGGAAGGAGACGGAAGGAGGTTTCAGTTAACGCCGTCAATCCGGCACATCCAACGCCCCAACAGTACTCGGTGAACGTCACGTCTGCACCCCCCGTGGTCCCCACCTATGCTCCGTAATATCAGCCTCAACCCCTACCTAACCAATCTACTATTCTGCACTACCACCTCCACCCCCACCTACGGTGCCGTCGCCCGTTGTCCACCAAGCCCCTCAATACCAACCCCCGGCTCCGAGGGTTTTTCAGCCAACACAACGAGTCCCACCCCCGCAAAGTCAACAGGGCGGTGTGGCACAACCGCGACCCCGCAGGCAATACCCGTCCCTGTCGGTCCCGCTTTCCCACATTTACCGGCAAATTCGCGACAAGATCGAGACAATAGCGCCCGGCCCGAACTTCGATCCAACCATCCAAGATCAAAGCAAGCAGTGTGAATATCATCAAGGCGCGCCGAGGCACATCTTGAATAATTGCTGGAAGCTACGGGAGAGGGTCCAGAAGATGATCGACACAAAAGAGCTTGTGGTCAATGCTGTAAGATCTCCGAACGTACAAGCTAATCCCCTCCCCGACCATGGACCGGCTCGGGGGTCCTCCGTCAACATGATCAGCATATGCGCATTAGGGGAGGACGAAAGCGAGCAAGGCTGCCCTTCCCCTTTCGTGATTGAGTACGTCCCCGCAGGAACTGCAGTTGGGTTCGCCAGGATTGACGCATCCCCTGCCCCGTTCGTCATAGATATTCCCGCCCGAGAACCATACTCGGACGACAAGGTCTCCTGGACCTATGAGGGAGGTGTCGGAAGCCTCGAGCAACAATTTGGCGTCATGGGCATAACACGCTCGGGACGGCTATATAAGAGCCCGGCAGCCGCAGACAAAGGGAAGGCACCCGCGATAGGAGTTGAGGCCATACCCGAAGCCCCGCCTACTCCGCCCAAGAAAGTGACCGAAGAAGAGGCTGAAGCCTTCATGAAGATCATCAAGGCAAGCGAGTATAAGGTGGTGGAACAGATGGCCAAATCTCCGGCCCATATATCATTGCTCGCCCTCCTCCTCAGCTCGAAACCACATAGGGAAGCCCTCCTGCGGGTCCTAACGGCTGCACAAGTTCCCAAGGGGACATCTCCGGACCGGATAGAGGAAACCATCAACTCCATATTCTCCAATACGATCTCGTTTTCGGATGACGAGTTCCCCTCTGAAGGATGCGCGCATTCCCGGGCATTGCACATCGTCTGCAAATGCAACAACCATATCGTTGGCCGAGTCATGATTGACAACGGCTTCGCGCTCAACGTATGCCCGGTGACTACTTTAAACCATATGAACGTAGATCTCAATCGCGTCCGCCCTAGCAAGACAGCGGTCCGAGCCTTCAACGGCTCGCGGAGGGAGGTGAACGGGGAAATCGACCTCCTCATAGACGTTGGCCCATGCTCTTTTAGCGTCACATTCCAAGTACTGGATATCCCGAACGCCTTCAGCCTACTGCTCGGAAGGCCTTGGATCAACTCGGCCGGTGCCATTCCCTACTCTCTACATCCGAAGCTGAAATTCGCCGTCGAAGAGAGGATTATCACGGTCAAAGGGGAGGAAGACTACGCCATTTATAAAGAGACGGTGGTCCCTTACATCAGCGTCGAAAACGACGAAAACCTGCCCTTCCACTCCTTTGAGACCATCTCCGTCATTTGGGATTACGGAGAGATCGGACCATCCCGCGCCGACTGCATGATAGGGAAAGTTCTCTTGCGCCATAACTACATCCCCGACACCAGCCTTGGGGCACGCTGGCAAGGGATCAATCACCCCATTGAAGTTGAGGAATACAAGCATAGGAGGGGACTTGGCTTTCGCCCCTCCTGCCATGAAATCATTGAAGCCCGCAGGGGCAACCATCTCCAACGCCTCGTCATGCACTACAGGAGGCTCAACAGGGGCGTGCAAGTTCCCCCGCTGTCTCACTTCTTTCCCGGACCTCCACTCATCATCGGGAACAGCCTTGACGGCCCTTCCTCGGACCTCGATGACACGTCTGACACTTTGCCAACCGTGTATGCCATCACCGAGGAGAGTCCTTCAGGGGTTCACATCCGCCAGGAGCTTAACAACTGGACCTCAGTCCCGCGCTATTCGGTTGTGATCGCCGATGTGTAAGCCTTATCTGTGTATAAGATGTTTCCCGCGTGTCGGCGTAGCCATAGGTCGCACGACGGATGAGGGATCTCTGTTATGGTTTCACGATTCATGCTATCAATGAAATCCCTACATGCATTTTTTGATTCCTGCGTGTTTTATCTTCTTTCCCTACTCTCTCGTTCACTGCGTCCTAAATTTTCTGAAACAATTCTTCCAATTTTCCAAGCTCCACTCGAATCCAAATTATCGACACGTCGATTCGAACCGACCCGAAGAGTGTCTCCGAGAGCCCGGACCATATACTTCGGGGAAGGGCTCGACGAAGACAGTCAAGTGCCCGAGATAGAAGAGAGTTTGCGCCGCCTCGAGGATCGCCAGCTCACCTCACTCGAGCCAACGGAAGAGATTAATGTGGGCACCAAAGATGAGCCTCGTACCTTAAAGATTGGTACGGGCCTCGACCCAACGCAACGAGCCCGAATGGTCGATTTCCTGACAAGATACCAAGAAGTTTTCGCCTGGTCCTATGCAGACATGTCGGGCCTAGATCCATCGATAGTCAAGCACTTCCTCCTACTCGACACGGAAAAGTTCCCACCCATACGACAGCAGTTGCGACGGCAACGAACGAGCCTCCTTCTCCGCATCAAAGAGGAGGTTGTCAAGCAGATCAACGCAGGCTTCCTCGAAGTCTGTAACTATTCCGAATGGGTGGCAAATATTGTACCGATGGAGAAGAATGACGGAAGGGTCCGAGTTTACGTCGACTATCGAGACCTCAATAAAGCCAATCCCAAAGACAACTTTCCGTTACCTCACATTGACGTTTTGGTCGACAACACTGCGCGCCACGCTCAATTCTCCTTTATGGACGGCTTCTCCGGATATAACTAAATCCGGATGGCCAAGGAAGACAAGATCAAGACGACATTCACGACAATGTGGGGAACCTTCTGTTATCGAGTCATGCCTTTCGGCCTCAAGAACACCGGGGCAACCTATCAGATGGCCATGGTCACGTTGTTCCACGACATGATGCACAAGGAAATAGAGGTCTACGTCAACGACATAATCGCCAAGTCAAGAGAAGGGGAAGATCAACTTGTCAACCTAGAGCGCCTTTTCGATCACCTAAAAAAATATAAGCTTCAGCTCAATCCGACGAAGTGCACATTCGGCGCCAGGTCGGGGAAGTTGTTGGGGTTTGTGGTCAGTGAACGCGGCATCGAAGTTGACCCGGATAAAGTCAAGGCCATCAGGGAGCTCCCTCCACCATCGTCGGTTCGTGAAGTACGAGGCTTCTTGGGGCGATTGAACTACATCGCACGATTCATCGCAAACCTGACAGACAAATGCCAACCACTCTTTCGCCTGCTCCGCAAGAACGCAACGATCGAATGGAATGAAGAATGTCAGAAAGCCTTCGACACCATCAAGGCATATCTAGTTCAACCGCCTGTATTGATTCCGCCTACACCAGGCCGCCCCCTCGTACTCTACCTAAAGGGTGCGCCGACAATCATTGGGGTGCATGTTAGGGCAGGAGGAGGAATCTTCACACACGGAGCACGCAATCTACTATCTGAGCAAAAAGTTCACCGATGGAGAATCCAATTATCCGGAAATTGAGAAAATGTGATGTGCATTGGTGTGGGTCATGCAAAGACTTCGACAATACACTCTCTATCACACAATTCGTTTGCTGTCAAAGACGGACCCCTTGAAGTATTTTCTTGGTAGCCCATCCTCCATGCGGAACATCGCCAAGTGGCGTTGTCAATTAACGGAATACGACATTGAATACGTGTCCCATACCTCGGTTAAAGGGCAGGCGATCGCGGATCATTTGGTAGAATTCCCAATTGAGGATAGCACGCCGATCAATCCCGACTTCCCGGACGATGGGATTCTCCAAGTAGATGACGAGGAAGAGAAACCGGGGTGGAAGATATACTTTGACGGTGCCGTCAACTCCACGGGGTCTGGCATCGGTGCAGTGCTAATATCCCCGAACGGACGCTATTACCCGGTTGCGGCAAAGATCGACTTCCCGTGCACCAATAACGTGGCCGAATACGAGGCATGCATCCTCGACCTACAAGCGGCAATCGACTTCAAGGTAAAAGAGCTAGAAGTATTCGGCGACTCTATGCTCACAATCTTCCAAACATTGGGAAAGTGGAAGACAAAAGATGCGAAGTTAGTGCCATACCACGAGTACCTCGAGAGGTTAACCGAGAACTTCGAAGACATCTCGTTCACCTACACCCCGCGCATGAATAATCAGTTCGCAGATGCGCTCGCGACCCTCGCTTCCATGGTGAGCATCACAAAGGAGAACCTTATCGAGCCCCTCGAGATTGAGATAGCCAAAGGACCGGCACACTGCAACGCAATCAAAGTGTCCGAGGCAAAGCCGAGGTACGAAGACATTAAGAATTTCTTACGAACCGGCCAATACCCTCTTTTCGCCGACCACCGCGATCGAAAGACGCTCAGGCGCCTCGCGATACACTATTTTTTGAGCGGTGAAATACTTTACCGCCGTTCCTTTGACTTCACGCTCCTCCGGTGCATCGAGGAACACGAATCACGACGTCTCATGGAGGAAGTGCACGGGGGAAATTGTGGACCCCATATGAATGGTCTCATGCTCGCTAAGAAGATTATGCGCTTAGGCTACTATTGGTCCACCATGAAGACTGATTGTGTGAAGCATGTCAGACATTGCCATCGATGTCAGGTCTACGCCGATCAGATCAAAGCGCCGCCCAATGAACTACACCCCATGACGGCACCATGGCCTTTTTCAATGTGGGGAATGGATGTTATTGGCCCGATCAACCCCAAAGCGTCTAACGGACATATGTTTATCTTGGTGGCAATTGATTACTTCACCAAATGGATCGACGCTATCACTCTCGCGTCGGTCACTGCAAAAGCCGTGGCCCGTTTTCTCAGACGCGATGTCATTGCCCGGTATGGAGTCCCGGCGACGATCATCACGGATAATGCCAAGAATTTGAACAACAAAGTCATCGACGAGCTCTGTGCCCAATTCAAGATCCAACATCGCAATTCCACCCCATACCGTCCACAAATAAACGGTGCGGTGGAAGCTATGAACAAGAACATCAAGAAGATCATTGAGAAAATGACGGTGAATTACAAGGACTGGCACGAAATGCTCCCTTACGCTCTCTTGGCATACCGAACGTCAATCCGAACTTCCACGGGGGCAACCCCATATTCCTTGGTCTACGGCATGGAAGCAGTCCTCCTAATTGAGGTTGAAATCCCTTCCATGAGGATCCTTGCCGAAGCCAAACTTGAAGAAGCAAAATGGGCAAAACAGCGTTACGAACAGTTAAACTTCATTGATGAAAAGAGACTGAAAGCGCTATGCCATGAACAGTGCTACCAGCAAAGAATGGCTCGAGCATTCAACACGAGAGTCCGTCACTGCGAATTCAACCCCGGTGACCTCGTTTTGAGGAAAGTCCTACACGTCACGCCGGACTCCCGGGGGAAGTTCTCGTACAAATACGACGGACCCTTTGTTGTCAAGGAGACTTTCTCCGGGGGAGCCGTCATTTTAAGCGACATGGACGGGACAGAAAATGCGCTCCCGGTCAACGCTGATGCCATCAAGAAATATTATCCATGACCACCCATGTTGTATCTCAATTGCCGGACCTCGTGTCCGTTCCTTTTATAACATCATTTTCATTCATCCATGACCACCCATACTCTCGTCATTCTCTCCACCAGGAAACCTTCCTGAGAGAAAAGAAGAATAATTTTTCCCGCTAGGTCGAAAACCTCCCCGAGGAGGCCTAGGCAAAAGTTAGGGAACGAGGGGCACGGCTTAAAATCTCGCAAAGGGGAGCCGTGGCAAAAAGAGAGCACAAATCATTTCCTCGCTAGGTCGAAAACCCTCAGAGGGCGGCCTAGGCAAAAGTTAGAGGAATCGAGAGATGCGATCTCACCCAAAACATGGGTAATCGTAGCAAAAGGTGAGCGTTCATATGAGAAAAATCAAATAAAACACCCCGCTAGGTTATCGCGCATCTCACGGCCTAGGCAAAAGTTAGGGGACAATGTCGGCGCGACCACGAAAGAAATGCAACACTTATCCGTGAAGCTACACCGAGTAGTGGTTCGGCATTCTTCGACGCAAGCAAACTCTCTTCGGTTCTCCAAGCTCGAGACTCGCCTCGAAATGGGGTCGAATCAACGTATCCTTGATTTGGAGGATCCCATAAGATCCCTCCCTTTACCGTTATGCACATATTCCATGGGTTACCCGTTCCAAAAAAGCCATTCTTCGATAGGGACACGACCGCCCTCCAACGATCACCAATAGCAAATCCCCGATGCATCTTTACATAGATTTCTCTTACACATCATGGTTTCGTCGATGGAGCACAGCTGAAATCCTTTGTAGGTTTCCTTTTCTCCGCGCGCAGGTGCAGTCGGGAACCCTGAGAGGCATCTTCTCCCCGACGGACGCGCGATTGGCTCATGTAGCAGGTCATAACCTCAAGCCGAGTGGAGGGCCCTAGCAAAGAGAAGGAAAGCCACCCGATTCCTGTTCAAACCGCAAAAAATAACTCCTGGCATCGCAAACACTTCCTTTTACCTGTGCTTACAAATCGCTAGTAATCCCATGACTTACTAATGATGTCAGAATCATAGGTACAACAAATGCAAGAACTACGGCGGACTCTGATTTCCGACCCCTCGGGATAAGTAGGCGCTCTACCCCAGAGCTCGAGTCCCTCATCGCACGACCGGGGCATCCTCAGCGAAGCAGCCGCCTCGGGGCTACGCATGACACCGTCATCAAACAAGCACCTCGGTCACACGACGATTCGCAAGCCATAATCACCACTGCATCACCCCAGCGTGATCTTGGCTGAGTGTCAAGCGAACTGTCCTTTCAGCGCTAAACGCTATTCCTTAACACTGATCTTTGCTCCTGCATTCCATGCACTTCGCTACCACCATCTTGCACTGCACGGGCCCATAAACCCGTGTCTTTACTTTTCGCGCACCGCACGGGCCCATAAACCCGTGTCTTTACTTTTCGCGCACCGCACGGGCCCATAAACCCGTGTCTTTACTTTCCTTGCACCACATGGGCCCATAAACCCGTGTCTTTACTTTCCCTGCACCGCACGAGCCCATAAACCCGTGTCCTTACTTTCCCTGCACCGCACGGGCCCATAAACCCGTGTCTTTACTTTCCCTGCACCGCACGGGCCCATAAACCCGCGTCTTTACTTTTCTCGCATCGCACGGGCCCATAGACTCGTGTCTTTACTTTTCGCGCACCGCACGGGCCCATAAACCCGTGTCTTTACTTTCCCTGCACTGCACGGGCCCATAATCCCGTGTCCTTACTTTTCCTGCATCGCACGGGCCCATAAACCCGTGTCTTTACTTTTCCTGCACCGCACTGGCCCATAAACTCGTGTCTTTACTTTTCATGCACCGCACGGGCCCATAAATCCGTGCTTTTACTCTTCCTACACCCACGGGCCCATAAACCCGTGCCTTTACTTTCCATAAACCCACAATTTATTGCTTTAAGTCTGATTCCCCTTCTTCCTATTCACTGATTCCGACATCTATTCAATACATTTAGGTACGTATGCTTAATTTCTTCCCACGCATCCAAAGCTTAGGAACCAGCGGCCATTAGGAGAGTGACAACAAGACGGTCGCCGAAACCAAAAAGGATGCTTCTCATGATCTTTGGTTACCTCCTCTGATCGAGCACGCAACCAAAGAGGGGCAAGCTGTCAGCACCCCATTTTGGTCCACCGGCTCCAACAGAGGACTTCCGACCAAAGCTCGGGACACTATTCACGATCAGGAAACCGGAGGCGAACATGCTGGCACAGAGTCATGAATTACGGGAGAGAAGCATGGTCCACTAGGAGAGCACGAGAGGGCAATCGGAGGAGTGAACAGACGACGAGCCCCGAAAATAGCAGAGACTGGCACTGTGGCTCTATTCATCACCGAATCACCGGAGCGTCGAAAGGTGCCCAATGTGGGACTCTAAAAATCCCTCCCGGTGCCAAAGTGACCAATGACACGTCTGAGCGCGTTTCGGAGGCATCCTGCTTAAGCCGGGACACCCCCAAACTCTCACAGACGCCTTTTCTAACAGGGCTCCCGAGAGGCCCGATCCACTGACAAGTAAACAGCACCCGGAAACGGGCCTGCACGTATCTGGGGACCACCGGGATCATGGAACAAGTCTCAGATGGCCTTTCGGAACCCGACTTGGTTTCCCGATGGACGTTTCAGTGGTCACAAGCGCCCCTCGGCAAGTCTTCGGGGCATATTCATGGCAAACAGAGATCACAGCGATCCCCGAACACCTCAGGGCATTCGGTAAACATCGATAACACCCGGACCACGAGTCCCTATGTCACCTCCAGCTAATGGTCTTCGGTCTGGGACGGCGAGCCAACGATCCCGCACGGGACAAAAAGTTCACCGAGACGAACACCACAATACACAAAGGAGCAATTGGAGAACGAGGACGGTTAACTCCTCTCCGAATGCCCAAACAGGACAAAACCGGTTCTCGAGACGCCGAGTCGTCCGAATATTCATTTACACGACGTATGGCGATATTAGGCTCATTTAAATTCTCTTCGTGCGAGCATTCCAATCTATCAATTAATCGGATCTCAGAGGTCGGATGCGCGATCAATCGAGCCTCGAGCTTTTCCCGGCTTTTCTCCTAGTCAAATGGGACCTACAGCTCAGCCAAGCCAAGCCCCAAGCCACGGCTCGACCCCAGCAGCCACGGCTCAACCCCAAGCCATGTCTTGGTCGCATCAAGCCGCGGCTACTTCCCATGGCCGGCGGCTCCAAGAGCTCTCCTCTTCCCTCCACCACCCATTTCAAATATCTTCTTACACACACTCACATCTATCACCTCCCATCACTCTTCCTCTTGCTTCCCCTACACTCTAAGTGACCATTTCCCCTCCCTAATCCCTTCTTGAAATTCGGCAGCCCACTAAGCCCCTCCTAAGCACACTTAACTTTCTCTAATTGTCCCATTAAGCTTCCCTTTATAAACCCTTGCACCATTAATCTTAATCACTTCTTGAATTCCACTCTCTCTCAAGCCAAACTCTCTCTAAAATCCTCTCAAACCCCAGCCCTCTTCCTCACTCTCGTCCAACTCATCCCAAGGCCGAAACCGGCCGAAACCGGCCGAAACTCACGGAAAACCTACCGGTATTCCGATCATCGCCCAACTCGACTTAAGCCAAACATAACCAAACTTCATAGCCCACATATTTCCCACCCCCTAAGTCCATTTCCGGGCTTAGATTTTCCATTGGAGGCCCCCAACACCACGTTCCAGTCGCGAGAGCCATCGGGTCCCGAGACCGTTATCGAGTGCACACCGGACCTCTACGTGTGCCATTTCGCTCCACGACCTTGGCGAGTCGTGCCATCACGTTCAAAGGGTCCCTCATAACCCTCACTCTCCCCCGTGAAGAGGTGGTCACGGTCCGAGAGCCGCTCCACCGTGCTCAACCTCCGTTCCATCCACTTGTTCTTTACCGGGTCCACCCTTTTTTACCGAGTTTCTTCTCATTGTTTCGAGTTTGTTCAGGCCTCGGCACGTTCGGGACTGTCCACGGATGTCTAGATCTGCCTCTTAGGAGTCCAAGGAGCCCAACCTCGCACCGTGCCGTGACCGGAGCTAGCGTGCCGACTCCTTTTTCTCCGAGCTGCCACAGCCGCTGCCTTACGGGAGCCTACTGTCCGTGACGTCCCGACCGGGTCACCCGACCCTCTTGCCACTTCCCCGACCCTTTCCCTTGTGCATCGAGGCTAGGTAACATCCCTCTACGACTTAGAGAAGTTAGGTTCTTCGTATTTGTTCGTTTTAAGGCGTCAAGGCGGTTACTAACCGATGAACATGTAGCTCGGTTCATTCCATGTATTTCCATGCAATTTCATGCACTTTCATGCACGTACGTCCATCATATCCCGTTTATATGTCCATATCATGCCTATACCGTGATGGGAAAGGACTAGAATCGAGGTAGGAGAGGCGTTTAAGCCATGGTTGGACCATGGGAACCCACGACCTATGTCCCGAGGGGGGGACCCGTGGGCTCTCTTGGTCCTTCCAAGGCTTAATCGGCCTCCTCTCCCCCGAAGCTTGTTGGTTCCCGTGCTTTTATCGTCGTTTATTGCATGAGATGTATCGGCATGACGGGAAAAGATTTAGATCGGAGTCGAAGAGCCCGCCTTGACCCACGTGAGCCATGGGAACTCACGGCTACCCTTGAGGGGTGTGGCCGAGAGCTCCCTTGGACCACACGGGTCCAAGGCGGCCTCTTTGGCTCCGAAATAGGTCGGTTCCCGCATTTCACGCTTTTCCATTGTATGAATCGACGCCGTTTTTATTGATTTCCTTATATTATGTGTTATATGTGCTTGTTCATGTGTTTGATTGCATCTAGAGATCTTGACGGTGTCGATTTTCTTTTGTTTATTTGAAATAGATATTGTCCTTGTGTTTAAATGTATTATGCATGCAAGACACGATCGGTATCGTTCCTTGGAATTGATTGTATCCGCATTTTACATTTTTTACCGTTAACCAAGTGATAATTAAATGATAGATACGTCAGTTTTGGGTAATCTTCTATCAAAACCGTAATAACTACATGAAATCACTACCACCGAATAATTTGACAAAAGGGAGAAACGGGACGTATCATTCGGCTAATTAAATCACTTGGACTAAATAATTGGATAAATTGATTATTAATTCGTAAACGCATCGATGGTTCACGGAACGACGAAAATGCTCTTTTCTTTAAAAACTCACAATTTCAAAGCACCAAGACACGTAACACGAATAGAATCGATGTCTAGCAAGTGCTCGCGTGCTATGACTCGAGTCCGGGCCCAATTTGAGGCTGCTCAAGTCGAGACGCGCGAGTCCTTTTTAGACCTCTTCGTGTGACGGGATCTTTAATTTGCATACGAACATCACTCGTTTTATCCAAGAGCATAATCGTCATTCCGTGATTCACTGATATCTTAGGCGTTAGGGAATTGGAAATACCTCCATCTATGGACGGGAAAGGGTAACCCGCTCGGGTGCGAGTCTCATTCGCATGGCCCATTCCGTTCACTTTCAGTGTTTCTATCTCCCTATCGTAAATTCGGTGGTGAACATTCTGTTTTAGTTACAAAACACGAATAACCGGATTAATCATGTATTTGACTTAAACAAACACTAGATAATGGATAGGTGGTGTACGGACCCGAATGTGGACTCTCGTCGGGGCCCGCATGCACGCTTTTGGATCGCGCGGCTTGGGAGTGTCCACCTTCCCGTGGGGATGCGTGATGGACATGCGTGAGAGAAGGAGTCGCCACTTATCATTTTACGACCCGAAGGTCGAGGGCGGATAAGTTACCCTGGGTCTAGGGGTATGGAACACCTAGTTGTTGTTAAGGCATTGGTCTGTACGGAACCGGAAAGTCCGTGTTCGGGGGTTCATGTTACGTGTGGGCCTATATCCCGCACGCCCTTTCAGTACTCTGGTTTGCTAGGCTTGCATTTTGTTGATTTACCGCATGAATTAAGTGCACTCGGCTCGCACGTTTTGACACAGGAGATTCGGTGAATTAAACGATGTCGGTTGAGAAGCCGAGAGAGAAGTAAACCCGTATGTCGGGGAGTTGGTTCACAATCTTGCGTTACAGTTCATCGAACCATGGAGGTTGAATCCCTGCGTGAACCAAAACCGCGAGATCTTGGATTTACTTGTGTCTTGGAAAGCATTAGACCGATTCGATTAATTCGACTCTCAAACCGTTCGCTCACCGATTGGAATTCTTACAGAGCAAATGTACAAAATAAAAGTCCTTACAATGCTCTTGAAAACAATAAATACAAATTACAAATGGCCGAATTCCAGTTGACTCGCGTTCGGTCATTATTCCGCTCTAACTCACCATGAGTTTAGGGAAAAGACCGAAGAACTGAAATTCAATGCACGCTCTCACTGAATAGGGCGTTGGACCCTGTGAGTGTTGATTAGGGTGTTGGACCCTGTGCTCGATGATTAGGGCGTTGAACCCTAATATTATTTGGCCTAGGGATCAGGCTCGACCCACATAACAAACAAGTGCGAAAAGATAACAAGCAGCAGGTAAATAACAGACAATGTGTTTGTATTCACCGAATATACGTGGATTAGCAAGTTTATTAACCCGGGGTATTTTGGCATGCAAATCCTACCCTAGACAAACAAACGTGTGCCAATGTTTTAGCATTCGACTTTGGTTTGAGAACCTGACATATCGGGTGTCCGTAGTCAAGTTTCGTGTGTGTGGATTGTTTTACAGTTATTCGGTGTTGTGACACGGAATTACCACTGAATTGATCCAAACTTGTATTTTGACTCTATATTTGGAACCTAGAGTTCCACCTAACCATTTTCTAGCATTTGATTAAGTCGAGTGAAATTATTAGTCAGGTAATTGTATTTTCGATACAGAATACTCGACTAGCACCCTAAACAATGCTAAGATGACGCCAAATCACAAAATGATGTTCTTGCCCTTGATTTGAAAATTTGTTTTCAGAAAAGGGAAACAACACAATATGGATTTGAAAGTATGAGGGTTTTGAAAAGGGCATTAACATCGTTTTGTAATTCGTCGACACGAGTTACAAATTAATGTCCAATTCGTGCAAAGTCGTTTAAATTGAATGAATTAACCGTGTGAACGTCCCGATTAACTCGTTCGTGGAATTAATGCTTAAGGGTTGTGCCGAATGCATTAATTGTGAAAATGATTCAAGACTCGACGACCAAGACGATTCCATAAGGATCGAGGATAATTTGGTCCAATGACCGAAACTACCCTCGTAACCGAATGGACCCGAATGAGTCATCGATACCCAAATCCATGCATGCTTTGTTTTGAAAAGATATTTTCATGCGATATTGCGACGATAATGTAAATTGCAAATTACACGAAAGCCGAGAACGGACTCAAAACGGGAAGAGGAAGCCTCATGCAACCCGTACGAGTCTAAGAGGCTCTCGGTCACTTCTCCTTGGAGATAACCGAGAGGTCCCATGGCCCGAATGGGGTTCCACGAGGTTTCCCCGTCTTGTTTTGAATCATTTCTCGCATGCTCAAACGACAAACACGATAAATGACCCGATTAACTAAAGTTGGTATTGCCATGATTTGAATAACGCATTCGAACATGCAAACATGCACAAACAAGTTATTTAAGGAATCGATAAAACAATACCGACTTCATGCATGTAAGAAAACACGAGAAAACTCGGGAATCGAACTTAGATCAGGCTAAGAAGGCCGTTCTTAACCCGAGGAAAGCAAGCCAAGTCTCGGTTACCTCTTTTTGAGGCAAACCCGAGAGCTCTTTTGCTCATTTCGGGTCGGGAAGATCTTCCGAGGGTCGATCCTAACGTTTCCCGACATGCTAACATGTTATATGATGACGAGCATGCATAATATAACATGAAAGTGTATGAAAATTAAGCCTTGCAAGTTAAACATGCATAAAACGCCATATTACTCCATAGCCATGCAAATAATGTAAAAGGCCCTAACTCCTCTAAGTCAAGAGTGATTTACCTAGCCTCGGGATACGAGGAAAGAGTCGGGGAAGTGTTCGAGAGTCGGGTGACTCGGTAGAACGCTTGGAAGAGTGCTCGAGTGCAAGGGCATGCACGTTCGGGGAGCTAGGTGCACGGGGCGTGCGGCTGGAGTGCACGGGAGGCGCGCGGGCTGGGCGTGCGGTGCGCGCGGCTGGACGCGCGGGCGCGCGGGAGCGTGCGGCTACGGGTGCACTGTTCACCCGAGAGCACGTCCTTCACCCGAAATCACCTAAATGACCTGAAATGATGAGCAAATGACTTCAAATAAAAAATCTAAGTTCATAAATGAACTCCTTGGGTCCAAAACGATTGGTCCATGGAGTTTGAGAATTTTTGAACTTAAGTCGGGATGATGAACATCGGCTTCCGACTTAAGAAACTCAAAGCTCTCTTCGGGTTATCTTCGATTTTTCTCTCTTGGTTTTTGAAGTGTTGAAGCTTGCTGGTTTTGGCTATGGAGTTGAGAGCTTTTCTTGAGGGAGAAAGCTTGGAGAGAGTGTGCAAGAGGAGAAGTGATTAACTTAATCACTTTGGGGCTATTTATAGGCAAAGCTAATGGGCAATTAAGCAAAAGCAAGCACACTTAAGCCTCCCATTAGCAAATTTTGGTTTGCCTAATGAGGATGAGGATGAATGTGAGCCAAGTATCCTTCATGTGGAAGAGGCAAAAGCATTAATGAGCATTGATGAAGGCTTGAGTGTTGTCTTCAAACTCTTGGATATTTTCAAGCAAGAGTGCAAGTTGGCTTCTTGCATTGAAGAAGAAAAAGCTTCTAGAATAAAGGGTGACTCATCTTGGGCATCCCGTCGGTCCCACGACCGAAGAGGAGAAATCGGGAAAAAGCTCGGGTCTCGATTGATGGTGTATTCGAGGCTCGGGGTTCGAACCAAATGTTGAATTATCGATATACGCGAGGAAACGAATTTAATGAGTCTGAGATTGGCATTTTCCGTGAGGAATTACCAAATGTCTGTATGAGGCTCGGAAGCCGGTTTTGCTCCTTTTATGCATTCAGAGTGAGGTTACCCACTTCTCACAGCATATGTTGTATCTGCATCCCACGTCGGTCATTTTGACATAAATTGTCAAATTACGTGGGCACTTATCCCTTAAGCCGGTAAATGCAAATATGGAGCCGGAGATGTCCTAGGAGGCCGAAACTGGATTTCTCCGATTGCTTTCTGAGTTTCTTAGGCTATTCGGAGATTATTGTGATCTCTGTTTGCCGAGATTGGGCCTCTAAGGATATGAAAAGTGCATGTAGGACCCTTAAAGCACTGCTCAAGGGGTCTAGATGAGTTGTGTGATTCATTCCGACGATTTCACATTTAGCCTTGAGAAGGCTAGCATTGTGTAATGTAAGCATCCGGCGTCAAGTTTCCCCAAAGAGGACTCCGGATATGGATCTTCACTGAAAATGGCCTTTTGTGCTCCTCGGAGGTTACTTGGGAAACCGTGAAGGGTTTTGCTGTCTGTTTTGCTCAATTGCGAATGTCCGCTAGAGTTTTCAGGGCAATGTAGTGTGAACTTCGTTTGACGTAATTCCATCGGACCAGTCTCCAGTTACGCTCTTCCGAAGAGAGGTATGCCCGTTTTGTCGTTCGGAAGTCATTCAAGATGTCTGTATGGCTTCCATAAGACAATCTGAAGCACTGCTCGTACTCTGTATGATTGTGGGGCATGGCCGCATCTGATATTTGGAATTAACTTTTCTCCGAGAAACCGGCATTTTTGGACTTCCACTAAAAAGTTGTCTGTATACAGAAAGTTGTTCTGTATAGAGCAGATGATTTGCAAAATGCCTTTGGGGACACTTTTCATCTGTTTGGCATTGGAGTGGATTTTTGAAATCCAATATTGGCTATCTACCGACGGTCGAGCGAACTATTGGAAAATAGGCCTGTTCGTGTGAACTCTGGAAATGCCGGTTTCGGACATTGTTGAGCTCTCTAGTCACTTTGTTGCTTCTTGATGACCCCTGGAGTCCTTCTGTCATATTCATGTGTCATTTGCTCAATTTTGCCCAGTTGAGGATGAATAGTGATTTTCGCTCTGTTGAGCCGTTTTTCTGTACTCTACTCAAGTCATAGCTTGGATCATTGTTGATAATGTAATTTAAATGAGTGAGCCAAAATGGGGTGCTGACAGCTTGCCCCTCTTTGACTGCTTGCTCGAGTAGAGGATGCAGCCAAAGACTTCAGAAGCACCCCAGTTTGATAGCAATGATCGATGTGAAATTTCATATAACAGTCTTCTCCCTCCTACTTTGGATATGTGGGGATATTATACTTGATGCAGAAATGTAAAAGTCAGGATGAACCTGAAGGGACAGACCTCTAAACAGAAGTAGTCGCATGGGATGCATTGCAGAATGAAAATGCTTGTAAAAAGTAAATGCAAACGCTGGGGAGTTGCGTGAGGTGTGGAAGGAATCATTGTGATTCCTCCATCACTGAGCTTGTCTGTGCTGCAATTGATGTTGTGGCAGAATGCTTCGTTGCTTGCCAACTGATTGTTATGCCACTGGGTGGATGGAGTATTTGTATCATCCGAGAACGGGACTCAGTCTTGTGCAAACCTAAAGATGGGACTCGGCCCTGTGAGAGATCTATCGATGGAACTCGGCCCTACAAAAGATCTAAGGCTGGGACTCGGCCCTGTGGGAGATCTAACGAAGGGACTCGGCCCTACGGAAGATCAATGGAAGGGACTCGGCCCTGTGGGGGATCTAACGAAGGGACTTGGCCCTGTGGGGGATTTAACGAAGGGACTCGGCCCTAAGGAAGATCAATGGAAGGGACTCGGCCCTGTGGGGGATCTAACGAAGGGACTCGGCCCTAAGGAAGATCAATGGAAGGGACTCGGCCCTGTGGGGGATCTAACGAAGGGACTCGGCCCTAAGGAAGATCAATGGAAGGGACTCGGCCCTGTGGGGGATCTAACGACGGGACTCGGCCCTATGGAAGATCAAAGGAAGGGACTCGGCCCTGGGGGGATCTAACGACGGGACTCGGCTCTACGGAAGATCAAAGGAAGGGACTCGGCCCTACGGAAGATCAAAGGAAGGGACTCGGCCCTGGGGGGATCTAACGACGGGACTCGGCTCTACGGAAGATCAAAGGAAGGGACTCGGCCCTGGGGGGATCTAACGACGGGACTCGGCCCTACGGAAGATCAAAGGAAGGGACTCGGCCCTGGGGGGATCTAACGACCGGACTCGGCCCTACGAAAGATCAAAGGAAGGAACTCGGCCCTGGGGGGATCTAACGACGGGACTCGGCCCTACGAAAGATCAAAGGAAGGAACTCGGCCCTGGGGGGATCTAACGACGGGACTCGGCCCTACGGAAGATCAAACGAAGGGAGTCGGCCCTGGGGGGATCTAACGACGGGACTCGGCCCTACGGAAGATCAAAGGAAGGGACTCGGCCCTGTGGGGATCTAACGACGGGACTCGGCCCTACGGAAGATCAAAGGAAGGGACTCGGCCCTGGGGGGATCTAACGACGGGACTCGGCCCTACGGAAGATCAAAGGAAGGGACTCGACCCTGTGATTGTAGTTGTGAAGCGGTGGTGCTGTAGGTGTGTGGGGCGAATGTTGCTCCGAGAGTGCTGATTCGTTGGAGGCCGATGTTGCTGCTGGGACGGTTGCACCTTGCTGATAGCTGGCTTTGCTGTTGAGCAACTGTGCTTTTGATGGTGATGCCTCCGCCGCGCGATGAGGGTTTTTGCTTTGCGGGATGCCTTGTGCTGAGGGACTCAAGCTCTGGGGTGGAGCGCCTACTTATCCCGAGTGGTTGGGAATCAGAGTCTGCCGCAGTTCTTGTTGTTTGCAGTACCTGTGATCTTGACATTACTAGTAAATCATGTAAGAAATACTTGCAAGTGATAGATACAGGTAAGCATGAAAATGTTGTTGCAACACGCAGATCTTCAGTTTTGGGTCACCTAAGTGACTCGTGAAGAATTTTGCTTTAACAGTGCAGATGGGTCTCGTTCTCGGAGGCCTAGATGCGAGGCCTCCATGGGCTCCTGTTAGCTATGTATTGGGCATATCGAGACATCCCCGACAATGCCCTAGCAGCTTTATCGGTTGTTCGACGCACCTGTCGGCTTTGAACCCTTCTCAATAGGGTACCGTAGGGCGGCTGCATTTGGAACTCGTTTGGGGATTTCTATTCAGATTTGGTCAGACTCGGTCTGACCATTTCCAAAGCGTTATGACTAGACTCTCAGAGATGAATGTCTGGGATTTTGGCTCTGTGATAGCCTGTTGAAGGGTGGCTGTGACCCATTCGGAGTTATGCAAAGACAAAGTAAAAAGAGAAAGCTTGGGAAGCAAGTTGCCCCAAGCTAAAAGGATACACGAGTTCACGCCTGCAGCGAGATGTACCCCCATTTTCCTTCGTCCTTTTGTTGTGTATGTTGTACTGAACTGCTTGGACGGCATATTCAGTTACCCACTGTGCTTGAGGAAGGTTCCCTCTTGGACGGTTGAATGATATTGGAGAGCCGATTGGGGATTGTGTTGGAATAGATAAACTGGCCACTTCCCTTGGGGATCCCTTGTCCGCACGATGTGCGAGAGACTAGGGGGCAAATTTTATCTATCTCTCATTTTGCTTTCCTTTTACTACGGTCACCCACCTCGGGGCCACACCTCTCAACCTAAAGGGGAAGAGCTCTCCTTTTGCCACGACCGCCCCAAAGGGTTTCCGGTCGTGCCTCTCTTTTACCCTAGCTTTTGCCTAGGCTGCCCCAAAAGGGGTTTTCTACCTAGCGAGCTCCATTCTTTTATCTCTCGAGTTTGCAAGGGCGAAGATTTTGAAGGATTCAACCTCCGAGTGCATTGTTTTCTGTCTCCGTCGAGGAGTGGTGTCTGCTGCTTCCCCTTTTTTGTCGGGGTTTATTGACTGCTTTTGAATTGGCGGTGCCGGTGCTTTTGGAGAACGTCGGCGTTGCCTTGTTTTGTTCATTGGCGGGTTTTTCCCGCGTCTTTTCTCTCTCTCTCTTCATTGGCGGGTTTTTCCAGTTTCTTTTCGCTCTGTTTTTTTTCTTGCAGCTAGGGTTTGTTTTGTGCCCCGTGTCTTTGTTTGAAACTCCTCAACTTTGCATCGCCGAGGCCGCTTTGGTGTGCTTTGCCTCGTGGAGACTCGTTGCATGTTGCTAGCCCTATTTTGTGAGGATCGGCTTTCTGGGAAGTTTGACTCTTGTGCACTTGGAAGTCGAACTTCGTGTCATTTGCCCTTGCAAGCATTGCATGTGAATTTCCCCTGTTGACTAGAGAGAAAATATAGAATTGCCCCGTGAATAGGGAACCGAGGTTGCCCCTGTGTGAATGTTGATCGGGGATGCCCAGGTCTTCATTTTGTGGAAGTGGCCTGTGGCAGGCGCCTTGTGCGATGTCTCCGATCATCTCTTGCTGTTTTTCGCAGTACGTGCCTCTTGGAGGGTGCACGCTGTTAAAGTCACTGGATGTTCAAGGAAGACGGTTGCATAAATGCTGAGTGATTCGTTCGATTGTCCTCGTCTTCGACTTCATAGGGGGTACCTCATCGTTGGACACCTCCCTCATTAAAGTATAAGGAAAGGGTCTGAGACAAGTTCTCGGGGAAGCGTGAACTCGTGCATCGCTCTTTGCCTATGGTCAATGTGCCCCTGTGAAGGATGACAAAGAAGACAACGCATTAGGCGATTATGCGGGTGAATATGTGGTAAGAAATATGAGGTGGTCCCATGGGAAAATCCCTTTTTGTCCCGCCCGCGACCCATGGGGTGCCGCGTGCAGACGACATTTGTTTCCGGGAATCTGGTCATCACCACTCTGGAGTGGTTAGACCGTGACTGAGGTCACATAAGCATATTTTCCCTAATTGCGAGTAGGTCTGCGCAGCCGTCCTAGGGAAGGCTCGAAGAGCCGGGTCCCATGAAGACAGGCGAGTCGAACAGGTCCAACAGAACTAATAGGACGTCGCAAAGACTGTCCTAATGTCCTGTTTGAAGGATTTGTTCATGTCGGGAGCTCATTTGTGGGAATGCATTTAAATTAAAGCAAAAGAGAGTTTAAAGAAGACTGCGCGTGTTGCCCCAGTGTTTAGTCGGAGACAACAACGGAGGTGGATGAGATCCATTCTTTGATCGGAGGCATGACCGTGCTGGTCTGCGATCGAGAGTTGGGTTATGCTCTGTTTTTGGAGCTGTCACTTCCGGTCTTTGCAGTTGAAGGATTAGACTTGCTCCTTGGAGTATCGCCTGGATGAATTTGAATCCAAGTCGATTTTGGATTTCAGATGAGCCTGAAAGCAGTAAATGCGAGGTGTCAAAACCTGAAAGCAGTAAATGCGGGCTTGATAGGAAAGTGCAAGAAATGTGAAAGCAAAGGTCAATGCTGAGGAATAGCGCAGGGCGTTGCAAGGCGGTGACGCTGATTTACTTGCGGTCTTGCTCTGTGGAGCAAGGATGGGGACTTAGTGTTGAAATCCCAAGGAGCTGGATGAGAGACGTTTGTTGTCTCAGTTGTTGTCAGCACCCAATTTTGGTCCACCGGCTCCAGAGAGGCAGAATCGTCATTTTTACAACAATTTTATGATTTTTTTTTCAAAAATAATACCATTCGGGATGTTTTCGAATTCCGCGTTCATCGACGTCAATTTTCAAAATCCGGGACAAAATTCGAGATTGACAATAATCTTATCGCATAATATTGATTAACGAATTTTTTTTAGTGCGATGGCGATCTCGAATTATTTTGCCGACGTCCGATCAAGAAGACGAAATTTTCAATTTGTACGCGCGTTGAATTCGAAAAAAAAAAAAAAAAAAAGGTCACGGTCAGAAGTCATTGACTTTTGACCACTGCTTCTCCTTCATCATTTCTTTTCCTGTTCTTCTTCTTCCTCTTTTCTTCATTTCTTTTTTCTTTTCTTTTCTTTTCTTCTTCTTCTTCTTCTTCTTCTTCTTCTTCTTCTTCTTCTTCTTCTTCTTCTTCTTCCTTGCAGGGACGTCTCCCGACCCGTGACCTCTGTGCCAATTGAACTCGAGCCTGCCGACTCCTCTGCACACGCCAACTCCTCTGCGCACGCAACTTCTCTGCACACGCTAACGGAATCGTGCACGTCGTCTCTCTCTCTCTCTCTCTCTCGATTTTTTTGGAACAAAACCCGCGGCTCGGGAGCGGACAGGGGACGGAAAAAAAAAATCTCACAGCTCACAGACGAAAAAATCCGGGAGCTCGCCGATCCTCTCGAAAAAAAAAGAAATCCTCAGCTCGAGTCTTGAACGGAAACTCGAAGAAAAAAACTCTCAGCTCACACACCCTCGGAAACCCGGAGCTCGAACTCGGACCGAGACCCTCAGCTCGGACGGCCATTTCTCGCCCGCAGCTCGCCTCCACAGACCCGGCCCGCAGCTCGATTTTTTTCTTTCGAGTCCTCTCGGCTCCCTCAGCTCGATCTGGAACTCACCCCCGACTCTTCTCTTCTCCTCCAGCTCGCAATTGATTCCTGGAGCTCGTTTCCTTGCAACAACATCCCGGAACATCCCTCTCTTTCTCTCTATTTTTGCCATTTTTTTTCCTAATCGGGATTTCGTGATTTCGGGTTGAACAGACGCACACCGCGAGCAGCCCAGCTTGCTGCACGGTCCGGCAGTGACGGCCCAGTCCAACAACGGCCCGGCCCAGTCCATCAACGGCGGCCGGTTAGCGTTCAGCCCAACACAGCCGCGTCCAGAAGCCCAGCGGTCCATTCAGCCCAATCCAGCCCATTCGGCCCAACTCGGCCCAGCAACCCAGCGGCCTAACTCCCCGACGAAATTTTCTAATTTTTTATTTTTTACAGAACCACCCCTCAACTTCCCAAACTAGGTAAATCCTCGACTTAATGGCATGTTTAGGGCTCCATTTCTGAATGTTTATATTTGCTTGGATGAATATGATGTGAAACGAGCGTTATTGGGTCGTGTGGGTGATCGAATTCGTCCCAAACTCGATTTTACAAACTTTTCATTTTGTCTCATTTCAGTCCAGAAGACGTATTTTTATTTTTTCAGATCTGCCCCAAATTTTAAAATTATTTTCAGTCAAGTCCCGGCCATTTTAATATTCCCAAATCAGTCCTTGAAATCTCCAGAATTTTTCAGGCATCCCGAGGAACTTTTCAAGTTGTTTCAGTTTAGTCCCGGGGTCGTTTTTGCCTTTTTCAGATCCGCCCCGAATTTTAAAATTATTTTCGTTCAAGTCACGGTAATTTTGATACTTCCAGATCAGTCCTCGAAATTTCCAAAATTTTCTAAATCAGTTCCGAAACTTTTCGTGTCATTTCAGTTCAGTCCTTAGGGCATTTTTTTCACTTTTCAGATCAGCCTGAACTTTCAAATTTGTTCCAAAGGAGTCCTGGGACATTTTCAGTAATTCTTACACAGTCCCCAACTTTCTAGAATTTCCAAATCAATCCCCGAAACTTTATCCGAATTTTCAAATCAGTCCCTGCTATTTCAAAGTCGTTCAAATCAGTCCTTGGGCATTTTCTAAAAATATCCTACCCCTACCTACTTGGATCCCCGATCGACAACGTGTGTGTTTCATTTAAATATTTTGTTCCTGTAAGTATTTGTATACAACGTGATGATGCGTGCTCTTTGCATGATTTTTTTTACTCCCATGAGTCGGTGCCGTTTTACCAATTCCGTCAACATTATGTTTGTGTATGCTTGTATGTGTCTATCATGATCATGGCGGCACCGATTGTGTAAATTTGCATGTTTGTCGTGCTTGACGTGATAATGTGCTCCTGATCCGTATTTAAATCCTTTATTTTTTCGTTTTAATCGAAATCTCACATGAATCGGCTTAATCATGCAAACTCGACCTGAAATTAACTTTTAAATCCCAAGGTGGTCGGGAATTAGGATTCGCATCGAATGGTCTATCAATGATCGGTTCGAAGGTCTGAAACCCGCATATTTAGAGCATTTGGCAAAAAAAAAAACATTAATTAATTTAATCAACAATTCCACTAACGGGGTAATTGGGACGTTCACACGATTAATTAAATCACTCGGCCCTAATAATTTTGCATGAATTGGTAATAAACCGGTAACACGCGTTGATAGGTTGCAAACATGCGATGGTGCCCTTCTCAAAACTTGCAAATTTTATAAAACTCGAGACACGTGGTTCGATGTGACATGGATGTCTAGGAAGGGCTTGCGCGTCTTGACTCGAGGCCTCACCTGATTTCAGGAAACTCAGGTCGGGATGTGGAAGTTTTTCTTGGATCACTTCCGGATAGATTAACCGATCTTTTGGCTCTTTTAGGGTTCTTGACAACCCTGGAAGGTCCAGGGGATCGGTTAGCGCCGGTCACAGGCCGAGGTGGCCCGCACCGCGTAATCTCTCTTTCCCGAAAATAATTTTCACCTCAAGGGCAAAATCGTCTATTTGCAACTTAGCGACACCCCTAGGGTTAGAATAAGAGAAACATTACGGTATCAGGGTAGAGATGGGCTACCTATCTAGGCACAGGTTTATCTGCACAGCCCGCTCTATCCGACCGAGGAGTTTTTGTTATTCTAGCATAGTCTTGGGTAGTTAGTTCGGGTGGATTGGCTCAAAATACAAATACCGGACTAATTGTGTACTTGGCTAAGACAAAAATGGGAAATAGCGGGATAGGCACTAGGTTCAAGGATTTACGGGCGGAATCAATGTTCGGTAATAACCTGTAACAACCGTAGTGTCAAAACATAGAACAATCCTAAAAATAACCCACAAACACAAGACTTGACAACAGACGTCACGTACGTCAAGTCCTCGGAAAATAATGCCAAATGCGAAATACCTTCTTGAGGCGATCCTTAATTGGTTCACACCCTATACCCACTTTGTCTGTTTAGGGTAGGATTTGTATGCCAAGATACCCTGGTTAATAATCGGTTAATTCACGTAAATTCGGCAATAACAAAACCCCATTGTTTGCTTATTTTTGCCCGTTTTGTTACATTCTTGCACTTGTTTGTTATGCGGATCGAGCCCGATCCTTTAGGATACGATCCATAGGGGGTCCAACGCCCCAACCGTAGATCACGGGGTCTAACCCCCTAACACTGAGCGCGCATCTTAATTTCAATTTCAGTCTTTTTCAAACCACACGGTGAGCACGAGTGGAATAATAACCGAATGCGATTCTACCGGGATTCAGTTATTGTAATTTGTATTTTATTTATTTGAGAGGACAATGTAAGGATTTATGTTGTACATTTATTCATGTAAGAATCCCGGTCGGAGGGTGGACGGTCGGAGTACTCCTTCGAATTTACGGTGTCAAAACGCGCAAGATGAGCGGAACTTAATTAAGCGGTAATTAAATTAAAATGGCAAGCCTAGACAAGCTAGAGTACCGATAGGGCGTGCGAGATATAAGCTCTCATGTAACAGAACCCCCGAATTCGGAACCTCGGGTTTCGCAGACCATATGCCTTAACAATTAGGTGTACCCCGTACCCTTAGAACCGGGTAACTTGCAGGCCCTCGACCTCCGGGTCGTAAAATGGCAAGTGGCGACTCCTTCTCACGTGCGTCCGTCGCGCGTCCCCGGGAAGGTGGACACTCCCAAGCCGCGTTGCATAGGCGCGCGCGCGCGTGCCCCGACGAGATGAAATTCGGGTGCGCACAGTTGTGGTTACTTAGTATTCAGGCTGTCTTCTTGTTGAGAATTTCCTACAATGGGAAAAGAAAACAATGAAGGAGCATGAACTGTTCAGGATTTCAATGCAAGAGTGTAGGGAAGCGAAATGGCCTGGTAGGTGTCGTACGAGCACACCGAGAGACATGCACTGATACGTTGAGCAGGCATGTATGAGTTGGTGTGAACACACTTGGACATGTGTGAGGCACACTTGATCATTGGTAGATGCGTGGGGTCACGCGGAGGGATGTGCGTCCGATCACGCGGTGACACTCTCTGTTAGGAAGAAGTTAGTGTTAGTTAACTTCGCCTGGGAAGGTTGATCGGCCCTCGGGCCACAGCTCGTCTTGCCGTGGAGGAAGGATGAAGGCCGCGAGTGGCTTGCCCGCGAAATTGGGCATGACTCGCCTGTCGTGCTGGGTGGGTGGCCGAGATGGACGGCTTCTGGTCATAGCACATCTCGCTATGGAGAAGTGAAGACCGCGAGTGGTCTACCCGCGAAGGTTGGCACAACTCGCCTGTCGTGCGAGGACATGGTAGTTGCTGTGCAAACATCGGATGCAGGCAATGTATGAATTTTCAAAAGCTAATGCCGTTGCATTGATTTGATTCAAGTTCCCAGATTTACGAAGATGGTTCATTTGAAAAAGGGAACTTAAGCAATAAACCAATGCAATGTCCTAGTTTGTTTGAAAACATGCATGCAGTGCAGAAAAGTAAAGTATAACTGTATCTGTTACAATGTACATCGCTCATTATAGAAAAACAACAAAAGGCCCACCTAAAAGAAAAACTACGAGCTGACTCAAAGACAGGACTTTGGGTCGGTTGGCGGCATGAGGTTTGTTTTGGTCCAGCATGACGGTCCCTGTTTATGCATGGTTTCAGTGTTCTACTGGGAAAATCACTAACTAGGGATGGGGGCTCCCGATTCAAGGGGATCAATTCCTTGAAATCGAGCTAGGATCTTTGGGGGCCGGTTCGGTGGCAGAGCCTACTCGATCCGTTCCCTTACTCGGAACCTCTGACTAACCTAGCTTCCTAGATTGGTGCCCGTGGGATTTCAGGCATTTGGTACCTAAATCCGCTAGAATGATGCAATGCAAGTGCATGAAAGTAAATGTGCGCAAAACAAATGTACGGAAAGCGATAAATAAACATGCAAGCAAGCAAACGAATCGAGCCTGAACCCACTAAGTATGTCCCTAGTGGAGTCGCCAAGCTGTACGGACCCGAATGTGGACTCTCGTCGGGGCCCGCATGCACGCTTTTGGATCGAGCGGCTTGGGAGTGTCCACTTTCCCGTGGGGACGCGTGATGGACACGCGTGAGAGAAGGAGTCGCCATTTATCATTTTACGACCCGAAGGTCGAGGGCGGATAAGTTACCCTGGGTCTAGGGGTATGGAACACCTAGTTGTTGTTAAGGCATTGGTCTCTACGGAACCGGAAAGTCCGTGTTCGGGGGTTCATGTTACGTGTGGGCCTATATCCCGCACGCCCTTTTGGTACTCTGGTTTGCTAGTCTTGCATTTTGTTGATTTACCGCATGAATTAAGCTGCACTCGGCTCGCACGTTTTGACACCGGAGATTCGGTGAATTAAACGATGTCGGTTGAGAAGCCGAGAGAGAAGTAAACCCGTATGTCGGGGAGTTGGTTCACAATCTTGCATTACAGTTCATCGAACCATGGAGGTTGAATCCCTGCGTGAACAAAAACCGCGAGATCTTGGATTTACTTATGTCTTGGCAAGCATTAGACCGATTCGATTAATTCGACTCTCAAACCGTTCGCTCACCGACTGGAATTCTTACACAGCAAATGTACAAAATAAAAGTCCTTACAATGCTCTCGAAAACAATAAATACAAATTACAAATGGCCGAACTCCAGTTGACTCGCGTTCGGTCATTATTCCGCTCTAACTCACCGTGAGTTTAGGGAAAAGACCGAAAAACTGAAATTCAATGCACGCTCTCACTGAATAGGGCGTTGGACCCTGCGAGTGTAGATTAGGGTGTTGGACCCTGTGCTCGATGATTAGGGCGTTGAACCCTAATATTATTCGGCTTAGGGATCAGGCTCGACCCGCATGGCAAACAAGTGCGGAAAGATAACAAGCAGCATGTAAATAACAGACAATGTGTTTGTATTCACCGAATGTACGGGGATTAGCAAGTTTATTAACCCGGGGTATCTTGGCATGCAAATCTTATCCTAGACAAACAAACGTGTGCCAATGTTTTAGCATTCGGCTTTGGTTTGAGAACCTGACATATCGGGTGTCCGTAGTCAAGTTTCGTGTGTGTGGATTGTTTTACAGTGATTCGGTGTTGTGACACTGAATTACCACTGAATTGATCCAAACTTGTATTTTGACTCTAGATTTGGAACCTAGAGTTCCACCTAACCATTTTCTAGCATTTGATTAAGTCGAGTGAAATGATTAGTCAGGTAATTGTATTTTCGATACAGAATACTTGACTAGCACCCTAAACAATGCTAAGATGACGCCAAATCACAAAATGATGTTCTTGCCCTTGATTTGAAAATTTGTTTTCAGAAAAGGGAAACAACACAATATGGATTTGAAAGTATGAGGGTTTTGAAAAGGGCATTAACATCGTTTTGTAATTCGTCGACACGAGTTACAAATTAATGTCCAATTCGTGCAAAGTCGTTTAAATTGAATGAATTAACCGTGTGAACGTCCCGATTAACTCGTTCGTGGAATTAATGCTTAAGGGTTGTGCCGAATGCATTAATTGTGAAAATGATTCATGACTCGACGACCAAGACGATTCCATAAGGATCGAGGATAATTTGGTCCAATGACCGAAACTACCCTCGTAACCGAATGGACCCGAATGAGTCATCGATACCCAAATCCATGCATGCTTTGTTTTGAAAAGATATTTTCATGCGATATTGCGACGATAATGTAAATTGCAAATTACACGAAAGCCGAGAACGGACTCAAAACGGGAAGAGGAAGCCTCATGCAACCCGTACGAGTCTAAGAGGCTCTCGGTCACTTCTCCTTGGAGATAACCGAGAGGTCCCATGGCCCGAATGGGGTTCCACGAGGTTTCCCCGTCTTGTTTTGAATCATTTCTCGCATGCTCAAACGACAAACACGATAAATGACCCGATTAACTAAAGTCGGTATTGCCATGATTTGAATAACGCATTCGAACATGCAAACATGCACAAACAAGTTATTTAAGGAATCGATAAAACAATACCGACTTCATGCATGTAAGAAAACACGAGAAAACTCGGGAATCGAACTTAGATCGGGCTAAGAAGGCCGTTCTTAACCCGAGGAAAGCAAGCCAAGTCTCGGTTACCTCTTCTTGAGGCAAACCGGAGAGCTCTTTTGCTTATTTCGGGTCGGGAAGATCTTCCGAGGGTCGATCCTAACGTTTCCCGACATGCTAACATGTTATATGATGACGAGCATGCATAATATAACATGAAAGTGTATGAAAATTAAGCTTTGCAAGTTAAACATGCATAAAACGCCATATTACTCCATAGCCATGCAAATAATGTAAAAAGCCCTAACTCCTCTAAGTCAAGAGTGATTTACCTAGCCTCGGGATACGAGGAAAGAGTCGGGGAAGTGTTCGAGAGTCGGGTGACTCGGTAGAACGCTTGGAAGAGTGCTCGAGTGCAAGGGCATGCACGTTCGGGGAGCTAGGTGCACGGGGCGTGCGGCTGGAGTGCACGGGGGGCGCGCGGGCTGGGCGTGCGGGCGTGCGGGGCGCGTGCGCGGGCGCGCGGCTGTGCTCGCGGCTGGACGCGCGGGAGCGTGCGGCTACGGGTGCACTGTTCACCCGAGAGCACGTCCTTCACCCGAAATCACCTAAATGACCTGAAATGATGAGCAAATGACTTCAAATAAAAAATCTAAGTTCATAAATGAACTCCTTGGGTCCAAAACGATTGGTCCATGGAGTTTGAGAATTTTTGAACTTAAGTCGGGATGATGAACATCGGCTTCCGACTTAAGAAACTCAAAGCTTGCTGGTTTTGGCTATGGAGTTGAGAGCTTTTCTTGAGGGAGAAAGCTTGGAGAGAGTGTGCAAGAGGAGAAGTGATTAACTTAATCACTTTGGGGCTATTTATAGGCAAAGCTAATGGGCAATTAAGCAAAAGCAAGCACACTTAAGCCTCCCATTAGCAAATTTCGGTTTGCCTAATGAGGATGATGATGAATGTGAGCCAAGTATCCTTCATGTGGAAGAGGCAAAAGCATTAATGAGCATTGATGAAGGCTTGAGTGTTGTCTTCAAACTCTTGGATATTTTCAAGCAAGAGTGCAAGTTGGCTTCTTGCATTGAAGAAGAAGAAGCTTCTAGAATAAAGGGTGACTCATCTTGGGCATCCCGTCGGTCCCACGACCGAAGAGGAGAAACCGGGAAAAAGCTCGGGTCTCGATTGATCGTGCATTCGAGGCTCGGGGTTCGAACCAAATGTTGAATTATCGATATACGCGAGGAAACGGATTTAATGAGTCTGAGATTGGCATTTTCCGTGAGGAATTGCCAAATGTCTGTATGAGGCTCGGAAGCCGATTTTGCTCCTTTTATACATTCAGAGCGAGGTTACCCACTTCTGACAGCATATCTTGTATCTGCATCCCACGTCGGTCATTTTGACATAAATTGTCAAATTACGTGGGCACTTGTCCCTTAATCCGGTAAATGCAAATATGGAGCCGGAGATGTCCTAGGAGGCCGAAACTGGATTTCTCAGATTGCTTTCTAAGTTTCTTGGGCGATTCGGAGATCACTGTGATCTCTGTTTGCCGAGATTGGGCCTCTAAGGATATGAAAAGTGCATCTAGGACCCTTAAAGCACTTCTCGAGGGGTCTAGATGAGTTGTGTGATTCATTCCGACGATTCCACATTGAGCCTTGAGAAGGCTAGCATTGTGTAATGTAAGCATCCGGCGTTAAGTTTCCCCAAAGAGGACCTCCGGATATGGATCTTCACTGAAAATGGCCTTTTGTGCTCCTCGGAGGTTACTCGGGAAACCGTGAAGGGTTTTGCTGTCTGTTTTGCTCAATTGCGAATGTCCGCTGGAGTTTTCAAGGCAATGTAGTGTGAACTTCGTTTGTCGTAATTCCATCAGACCAGTCTCCGGTTATGCTCTTTCGAAGAGAGGTATGCCCGTTTTGTCGTTTGGAAGTCATTCAGGGTGTCTGTATGGCTTCCAAAAGACAATCTGAAGCACTGCTCGTGCTCTGTATGATTGTGAGGCATGGCCACATCTGATATTTGGAATTAACTTTTCTCCGAGATACCGGCATTTTTGGACTTCCACTGAAAATTTGTCTGTATATAGAAAGTTGTTCTGTATAGAGCAGATGATTTGCAAAACACCTTTGGGGACACTTTTCATCTGTTTGGCATTGGAGTGGATTTTTGAAGTCCAATATTGGCTATCTTCCGACGGTCGAGCGAACTATTGGAAAATAGGCCTGTTCGTGTGATCTCTGGAAATGCCGGTTTCGGACATTGTTGAGCTCTCTAGTCACTCTGTTGCTTCTTGATGACCCCTGGAGTCCTTCTGTCATATTCACGTGTCATTTGCTCAATTTTGCCGACTTCAGGATGAATAGTGATTTTCCGCTCTGTTGAGCCGTTTTTCTGTACTCTGCTCAAGTCATAGCTTGGATCATTGTTGATAATGTAATTTAAATGAGTGAGCCAAAATGGGGTGCTGACAGGTGGAATGCTAGATTCCAATCTAGAGTCAAAAATACGAGTTTGGCTAATTCAGTGAAGCCGCAGTGACACCCCACTGAATAAGAATTCTAAAACAAATTCATACATATAATTGGCTTAGAACCATATTCTAGCCCACCATCCATGTTTGCCTAGGTTAGACACATTGTTTGCTAATCAACCCCGGTTAATAACTGATGAAATCACGTACATTCGACTTAATATACAACTTGTCTGTATTTACCTACATTTGCCAGTTATTGTCTGTTTTTCATCATTTTTATTAGTTTTCTCCTGTTTTCTACTTGCTTTTGCTGATTTGTTGCGGTTCGAGTCCGAGCCCATAGGTTACGTGTTGCACGGGGCCCAACGCCCCAAATCATCGAACACGAGGTCCAATGCCTCCTAATTCAATGAATGCGTGCAACCCGAGTGCGGAATGAGATCTAGCCTCGAGTCACCATCACACTCCAAATGTGGCCTATGTGGAAGGCAATTTGGATTGGATGTGTGAAACGTGTTTAGATATCACCCGGGAGCTCGATCGGTCCAACAGTTACAGTGGGAACTAATCGGTTCTTCTGCAAACCGTCGGTTCGATTGGACCCGACCCCCGGCTCTTTGAGCCCGCGTTGCCTTAATTTGTTTATCGGTCATTCAAAACACACGGTGAGCCGGAGCGGAATATTAGCCCAATGCAAACCGATCGGGATCCATTTACTTTATTCAGTTGTATTCTGTAATACCTTATTTCAGATTGGTCGGCATGCTCATGCAAATATATTGAGTGGTTAGGGTTTCTTGGGCGCTTCATCTAATGTTATCACCTTCCTATCTGTGTCTTTATTCACACGTACATACACAAACACAGAGAATCATCTGGTTGTGATTGTTGATTGATTTGAGCACAGTAATGACTCTACTACATGTCTTGAAAGTGTCTTATTGCCTCACTTGTTCAGGTAAAACGGGAGAGGGCAGAGCGGGAGGCCTTGGGTGCATTGCCTCTTTATCAGCGCAGGATTCCTTAGGCTATGTGTCGTCCGACACTATTGAGGTAGCCAGTTCTTATTGAGGTTATTAGTATTTTTTGTTCTGTGGGTATTAAGGAAAAAAATTTAAAAATTAATTAATTAAAAAAATTTAAAAATTAATTAATTTTAAAAATGTTTTCTTAATAAAAGTATTTAATTTGCATAATTATTGAAAGTGTAAAAAAGATTAGCGTACATTATAATGTACTTACTAATTAAATAATTAACAAAGATTAGTCATTTAACTTAATTATTTAATAATTTCTTGAAAATTAATTTTTGCATTTAACAATTCTTCCTAATATATAAATACTAATCATATGAAGTAATTTACGGCAATCCTTATGTGCCCCCTTTTGCCATCCTTCACATATTTCCCTTTGACTTTTAGGCAGACATTTCTTCTTCTTTTTTTTCGTTTTGCCACCAATGAGCAGAGACCCTCGAAAAGCCTAAACGACTATACCTCTCGATGATATAGAATTCTCATATTAATTCATATGACAGCAAAACCGTTAAACCAACACAAGTTTCACTCCTTGGATCAACATATTGTGTAATTAAATGATCAAGGCAGAATGTAATAACAACAAACATAAGGAATGTTACACATTTCTTGATACAACATTCATCCGAAAACACAAGCTACTACTTTCAAACTGAATAATTGAAGTCCAAACTACTGAAAGTCCAAACACAAATACAAATTTGCAATAATAGAAGTCCAAACTACTGAAAGGTCCCAAAAATACTACTTTCAAACTACTACTTCAACATTAGCACAACCTGCTTTTTCATCATATCAGCAAGGTCCCAAAAAGCTTTGACGAAGAAATATACCTAGTTGTCCTGCTTTAGTGATTTGCAATGAAATCCTGAATTATTTCCAAGCGGTATTCCAGTTCGATACCAAAGAAAAGCAGGATATAATTCGGATGGTTTCCGAACTTTTCAATTGCCATGCGAACTTGTGCTGAAGTAAGGCTCTCCACACTACGAAGAGCTCCCGAAAGTTCAAGGAACTTCTCTTGAACGATGTCCGAGTGGACACTCTTCGAGAGCATCATGCAAGCCTCTTTCATGTCGGAGGCCATTGTATTCACAGGATGAGAAATTGTGGAGAAATCAGCTTCACTCTTTTTCCTTTTTTTACCTGCAGAAGCACTTCCCGTTGCATCTGTAGGTGGCTGATAAGCACGGGAAACATCTCCCGATGTAGGGGTATTTGCATTACCAGATTCATTTGGATTTGAATTATTCACATCCGCTTCTTCGGCTGCTGCAGTCAAATCTTCAATATCAAGCTCTTGTAGAATATCTTCAACAGATTGAGCATCTTTTCCAGTAGCTCGATCCTATGCATATATCATAGATAATTCTTCGAAATGAGGAAAACTTCTCTGTCTAAATGGAGCGGCTTCTTTGTGAGTCTAAAAACATAAAGAATAGAATGTTAGTAACATAACATATAAACATAACGATATGATATCGAAATACATAGATAAAGTATTTATTACCGCAACATAAGCCTCCCAAACATCGTCTTCGCTGTGACCATCTTCCGTGTTGAATCCCATCTAAAGCCAGATGTGTTAAGCATCATATCATACACGATAGCCCATTCCCTCTTCAGTGTCTTCAGTCGAGATTTAATGTGAGGCCTCGCCTTGATACCGCTATTCGAGAGCTTTTCGAATAGCATTTTCTCAAGTTCTGGCAAGTAGCCAGACTTAAACCCTGTGTCGACATTATGACTGCCCATATTCCGTAGGTCAATCATGCAAGATATGAGCGCTGCATCCTCAGCCATAGTCCATTTCCTTTTGCTACTCTTACTCATTTGGGAAGTAACAGAAGCAGAACTGCCTTCCATTTTCAATACTAAGAACACATACATGATATAAATAATTATTTTGCATAATAAATAGCAATAAGGAGCTGTATTTAATTGAACATATGCAATAGAAAGAGTTTCTGAAAATCAAACGCATATGCATTGAAATAGATTCAACATATTGTCTTTAGAAAGCAATGACAGTACAACATACAATCCCAAGCAAATGAAAAAACAACCCCTCAAAGTTTACATTACAACTCCAAATCACAACATATAACTATGTAGTGGATGAGTTCCACTCGGTAAACATCTCAGTTGCCAACTGTTTCCTCCAATTACTCCAAACATTTGATGTTTGAATCTCAGAAATAAGATCAACATCCTCATTAGAGTTGTCATCTACCGTTTCATTCAGTTGGTCTTCCATAGGATCAAAAGCCATTTCTTTCCTAATGAAATTATGCAGTAGACAACAAGCAATTATTATTCTATTGTGCACCCTAACAGGATAAAATGAAGGACTTCTAAGAATGGCCCATCGAATCTTAAGCAAGCCGAAACACCGTTCAATGACATTACGAGCATATGCATGTCTCAAATTGAAAAGCTTCTCATCATTTCTCAGTCGATGTCCTTGACGCCACTCATTGAGGTGATACCTTTGACCTCTAAAGGGAGCCAAAAATCCCTCACAGTTTGTATAACCAGCATCAACGAGATAATAACAACCTATATTCAAAAAGATAGAAAAAAGACCTATATTACTTTATATGTTATTAAGCTTACCTTTTAATATTATGAATGCTAAAAAATTATTATACTCACCAGTTGGCACCCTAAGTCCATGTTCCCTAGAAAGAGCATCTCGTAATACTCTCTCATCAACTGCAGAACCCTCCCATCCAGGAAGAACATATGCGAATTGCATATCTGGTGTACAAACTCCTAACACATTGGTTGCTATATCACATTTCTGAGTTCTGTATCTAGGTCTATCAACCTCGAGCACTCTGATTTTGATATACTTCCCGTCTAGAGCACCTAAACAATTCTACATTAAACCAAAATGTAACATTAGCACCATATTAGCTCTCTAGCACCCTAAATAGACTAAATTTGGCATTTGTTTGGGTACCTTAAACCACTTCCAACGTTGGTCCTCTGAGTTAGCAGCTATTGGTTGGGGCTTCTTATACAAATGAGCTTGTAGACGCAAAGTTGCTTTGAGAATATTATGGAAATATCGGCTTACGGTTTCACCCGATCTACCAAACTGGTGTTTAATGACTCGATTCTTGAAATGATGAGCCAAAACATATAAAAACATTGCCACTTGTTCATCAACATGCATATTTCTTGTATTTTTCAGACCCCCAATTTCTTGAAGCATATGACACAACTTAAAAAAAGCATTCCTATCCATCCTTAAGTGTTCAGTACAAGTCACATCATCCGCATATACAAGCCTCCTAATATAATCCCTACTGCCATAATAGTTTAACTCGTACGACCTAATGCTTGGCTTAGGACCATATAGAGCAGCTAATTCTAACAATATTCCCATCAGACTCCTAAATATAGTACACATTTGAATAAAGAAAGTTAGAGCAACGACTTTCCTCTTCTTGCTCTTACTCTGCAAACTCAACTGATCCATAACTGCAAAATTTATTCAAAATATATTATAATGAAGTCACATGTATTTTCAAATCAGCGAAATGAGTTCAATACAGGAAGTTTCTACTGTCACAACCCATGTATTTTCAAATAAACTATGTCACATAACACTACAACATTATCAACAAACCGGGAATTTTTTGCCCACATTGTTGTATTCTCAAACATCAGCATTCTGAAGATTCAAGGATTGAACATGCTGTTTAAGGACTGAACATCAGCAATGTGGGGAATTTCTCCCCACATTGCTGTATGGATGGGTGGCAGAAAACTGAAATTTTTTTGGATCAACATTTACTGAACATGCTGTTTAAGGACTGAACATCAGCAACGTCTCCCCACATTGCTGTATGGATGGGTGGCAGAAAACTGAAATTTTTTTGGATCAACATTTAAGGACTGAACATGCTGTTTAAGGACTAAACATCAACAATGTGGGGAATTTCTCCCCACATTGCTATATGGATGGGTGGCAGAAAATTGAAATTTTTTTGGGATGGTATTTAAGGATTGAACATGTTGTTTCCTCCCTAACTTTTAATTGAGTTTACTGGCTACATTCTATATGCAGCAGCTAAGTAACAGAAACACACACATCATATATGCAGCAGCTAAGTAACAGCACGGGATATCAACAATATAATCACCAATCCAGAATAAAAAAGAGACATCTTCAAAGCATAAACAAATGAAATCGCAATAGAAATGGCAGCCACACAGAAATAGGAGGATCCATCCAACTGAGTTATCCAGTCACATTCAATACCAACAGAAATGGCAGCCAAACATCGTTCACGGGTTCCTCAATTATAAGTTTACCGGATAAATCACAACCTGAGCGTGGAACTATCCTGCTAATTTGGAAAACACATACACAGTAATGGACTGAGTGGTTGTCCTGCTAATTTAACGATGTCATTCCCTTTTCAGCTTGTATTCTAGCTACAAGATTCCCGAAAGATTCAGAAAATGGAGTATTGTGGAAGTTGTGGGGGAGTATTCGCAAACCCTAACCTCAAAATCACTTCCCGGAACTTGAAATTGAAAACCCTAACTTGATAATCGACTAACCTAGAATCAAAATTGAAAGCTTTGACTTGATAAGCAGCGGGAGAAGGCAAATTACAATGGATTCGTGGGGTAGAAACCGAGCACATTACCTCGGCAGAGCGCGGGAGTTCAGGTGCTTCAAGCGGGGAAGTGAGTGACAAGCAAACTTCGACTCACGGACTGGAGTCTCTGACTGGAATGGCGTCGTCGAGGCGTTGAGGCATCGAGCTTCGATGGAGGAGGCGCTGAAGTCACGGAGTTCTTTCGAGATTTCCAGAATGGATGTGCTAGGTTTCGGGAGGATCGGATTTGCAGAGATAAAATGATGGCGGATTTTGAAATTAATGAACAATTACGAGGACATTTTAGTATTTTCACCGTTAATTCCGGATGCTCCTTAGCTAATCCGGATCTCCACCTGAGGCTCCCTCAGTCCGGATGAAAGCCGGATTGGTAGCACTATCCGGAATACCTATTCTGCATGACATGCGAACCAAATGTCAGATTTCGGATTCCGTACGGATTAGGTAATTCGTTCCTTATCATTTCCTACAAACCAAACATGCCCTTACTGTTGGTTTATCTTTTGAAGGTTTACATTAATCGTGAAACTGTGGTTTATTTTTTAATTATTTTAGAGTTTAAAAAAAGGAACGGTTTGTCGTGGTCTGACTATTACGAGCAATCCAACGAAATTTTTTATTAGAGTTATGTTATTTTATTAATTTTGCTATTTTAATTTGTTATTTTATGAATTTTTAAATTGTAATCTTGAGGTAAAAGAAGAAAGGAAAAAAATGAAAAAAGAAAAAAGAAAAAGAGGAGAATAATTTAAAGCATGTATGTATAAGTTCAATGGAAATATGTATCATTGATTTGTTAATAATGACATGTGTCGTGTTCTAGTAAAGGAAACAGGAGATAGGGACATGAATCGGGGATAGAGTATTTGTGTGCGATTTTTGATTGAGAGGGTCCAAAAGTTGCCATGTAGTATGTTATACGTCCCAATCATGTTATGATGGAAGGATGGGGGGATCTGCAAACTGGGCAGACGGGATGAAGAAAAGAGGAGTAGAAGAATCATTCACTTCTCGGGTTTCAGATCTGTCTCGTACTCCTGCAAACCATTGTTATCAGGACCGGACTGAATTGGCCGGTTCGACTGGTCGGATCGGGAATTGGCACCATGTCCGGTCCGGTTCGCCTAAAAATCCAAATTGCAAATTTGAACTGCCGGACTCATTAAACCGGCCGGTTTGGAGCAAAATTCCATTGAACCGGCCGATTTTATGGATTATTTATTTAGTGTAAAAATTACTTGGTTGTATAAGGATTTGAACTCATAGCCTCTTGTTTCCTATAAAAGCATACTACCAACCAAGCCACCGCTACTTTCTTGTTCTTTAAACTCTACTTTTAAGTACTTATTAAAATCCAATATTTATTTTGCAGTAAGAAATATTACATATAGATATTTTATTACACTATTCTTATATTTCTTTGAAATCATCATACTTCTATCTTAATTATCATAATTTTTTTAATAATATGAATATTTATTTTATTTTAATTAAACGTGCGGTCCGATCCATCGAACTCCCGGTTGGACTCATAAACCCATGAATCCATAGCCCTTTCGGTTCTGATAACACTGCTGCAAATGCAAATGTCTCCTCCTCTCCATTAGTGGTGGGTGGGAGGGGCGACCCCATCTTGTCATGGAGAGCAACAGTCCCTGGCAGTACTTGGCTCGTAATTAATTCATACGTCATCTTCGTTCCTTCCTGGCCGCATTCTCAGTAATAATATGGCCCGCGTAGTTAGCAGGTCCAGCTCCTCCGTTGTTGTGTAATTAAAATAATGAATTGTACGCGGTCAGATATTGCGCGTTATCTGAAGCCCAATGAAATATCCCTCCATACATTGTGAGAAGACAAAAGTAATTTATTATGGTCAGATAATGCCACAGAAAATGAAACAAAAGATTGGATGGTACATGCATCTTGTTCTATTATTAGTTAGTTCGGGTCCTTAAACATGGAACTCTTCAATCTCAACCTTTTTGTATGTTTGTCTGATCCAAGTTGACTTAGCAATTTGTTTGAATTAAGGTGAAAAGAGGGAAAAGGAAAGGAAAGGAAAGATATTTCTATTTCTTTGTTCGAATATATATATATTCTGGATAACCTTGTTGGAATATTAAATTTTAAGAAACACTGGCCAAAAAAAAAAGGTAAATTACAAAAAAAATTCAAATTTTGTAAAATGTCTCAGTTTTGTCCTAAATTTTGTTTTGTAAAAAAAAAACCATAAATTTTCTAAAATGTCTCAAAAATGACCTCCGTTATAACTTCCGTTAATTTTTGCCTACGTGTGACCTACGTGGACTGTTAAAGGGACCCACTAGCCTACGTGTGACCTACGTGGACTGTTAAAGGGACACACCATCAGCAGCAAAAATTGACGGAAGTTATAACGGAGGTCATTTTTGAGACATTTTAGAAAATTTATGATTTTTTTTGGTACAAAACAAAATTTAAGATAAAATTGAGACATTTTACAAAATTTGAATTTTTTTTGTAATTTACCAAAAAAAAAAAGGAATCTTCCTTACCGTTTCTTTTTGGACGGTGATAAAAGCCCAGTTCGAATGCCTTTACTGCTCCACTTTTCAAATCCTTACGGAATATTGTCAAAGAAAGTTTTTTTCTTTTTCTTTTTCAGTTATCAGGGAGCGTATGGCCCGGTATAAGAATAGAAATAGTGAAGTTAATTTTGTGAGTGTTGCTCAGCATTATTTTGTAGAGGATGAACAGAAAAGCTAACTCCACGATTGCCTTTAGTTCCTAAAAATGCTAAGGCTAATTGTATGAAAGATTTTCGACCTAACTCTTGTTGTAATACGTTCTACAAATGTGTTACTATAGTGATTGCCAATAGAATTCGAAGGGTTCTGCCAGGTATCATAAGTAGGAATCAGCCGCCCAAGTGTTCGGTCCCTAGCTTGTCCACTCGAACGTGTCCTCGTCAAGGGATTGCTCCTCAACGTCACGAACACTAGCACATAGGGTGCCCACAAGTGTAGATGGCATCCATGAATCGAACGGGAACGCGTAGTGGTCTCCTCAAGCAATTGGCAGCCAAGGGAGGCTCGGTTTGCCTCCGATCCGCTTCAGGAAGTGGAGCACGCGGCTGTGGTGATAGCCGTGTGCCTCCTATGCTCTCTCTCACTCCTTCAGGTGTCTTCCAACTAATGAATTGCACTAAGGTTTCAAGATAAATATACCTTTATGCAGTTTGCCTTTTAATTCTTAGGGACTTATTTGCAAATCTAATTAATTCATAATTAATTAATCTTTTGCAATCATGTCCTTATAGTCTTAGATATTTCAAGGCCATAACATTCCCAAAAGAGAGAGATCGTGATGTCTCAACTGAAGTTTCCACATAGATGGACTACTTTCTATTTGAGGAAACTATTATATCGAATATGAGTACTCCTTAAATGAGTCCACCTTAATATTGGATTTGACTTCGCAATGTGCTAGCACCTCTGCAACCATATTACAAGTCTTATCCGAGAATTGATTGATAATTAACTGTCTTCATCAAAATCAATTCAATCTTAGCTCAAACAAATCCTACTGTGTGTGACTAATTAGGTTTATCACTAAGTGGCAATGAGATTATATTGTCACCCTTTTTGACATTATTAGAAACTCCTTTCCATAACCAAAAGCACAACTCCTAAACTGCTCTTGGCTCCCAAAGATCATGAGTGATGCTTAACAGCAAATCATGAAAATCCAGTTAGTGACAAATGTACGATTAGGACATTCTGATGAGTCTATGACCATATATACCATGCACTCGAGTCCCTTCATTGTAGATCCTGATTTAGCCAGGGTCATGGTTAATGTCAAACCTTATAGCTGATCATATGAAATCTTTGAGCTTTCATTCTTAGATCAATAGAACTTAAAACAAAAACTCTTTTTTGTTTAAATTCAACCGCCTTAGTCAAAGATTTCTTGATCGAGAATAGAACTCAAATCCATGGGATCTTTCCCCATTTACTCAGGTCAATGAATTCCATCTCAACCGGCCTCCATACACAACTAATTAGGACCACCGTCTACCGAATTTATACAGGCCCACTGAAGAGTAGGCCTAATATATAATGGATCAACCAAATAATGAAGATCAAATTCAAGACGAGGTGATTTCTATTCATGGAGGTGCTACTACATAAGGATGGTTCTTATTTCGTATATTAGTCTTCTAGAAAAAGAATATACTCATTGTCTTTGAATTTAGGAAGATAATATCATAGTTTCATGTTGAGTAAATAGGTAATTTCGTCACTGACTTTCGCAAGTTGTATCAATTTCGTCCATGACTTATTTTTTACATCAATTTCGTCCCTAACTTTGCACTTTTACATCAATGTCATCCCTGACTTTGCACGGTTACATCAATTTGGTCCCTAACTTTTCTATTACATCAAAGTGATCATCGACTTTGCATGGTTACATCAATTTAGTCCCTAACTTTTTGCAGTTACATCAATTAGTGCTACAGTTGCATCAATTTGGTTCTTCTGTGGGGTGGTTGCATCGATCAGGTCCCAATACGACATCAGTTTGGTCCCCTGTCACATCAATTTGGTCCCTGCCATTAAGTATTAATGCTGACGATGTTAAATGGTGCAAATTGTTACATCAATTTGGTCCTCATTAGTCCTTGACTTTTTTTAACCCATTTGTCTCTGTTTACTCTTCTTCTTCCTCTGCTCCTTCTCATTCTTCTTCTTCGGCACAAATCTCACCTGTTGCGACCCGGCCATTCCCGAGGCTAAGGGCGACTGCCTTCAATCTAATTGATTTTGGGGCAGTGGGCGACGGGGTGACCCTCAACTCCGAAAGCTGAAGTGTAGCTCATTAGATTCTAGAGAGAGAAAGCTTGAAAGCTCGTTAATGGCATATCATCGTAGCGATGTTATTTGACCAAAATTATTGTATAATTTCATTGCTTAGATCAGTAGGATGCTATAGGATCTTATAGAACCGAATTTGGTTGAGTCGTTTAAAATTATCGCATTCTAAAGTCGGCTGCAGACATGATGAATAGAGGATTCGAGCTAGTTTTTTGGACATATTTTCTCCATATTTTCACTTTCGTTTGATTCTAATCTATAGCCTGTTGTTTGAGGTTTCCACAGACACCTATAATACATAAATTCAAGTCTTGTGGAGATAGAAACGCTCTCCCGAAGTTGGCCTAATAGTTTGTCCAGTGTTGTTTGTGCTTGTGACGCCTAGCAACTTCGGGAGGCTCGATTGACACGCTCTGATCTTTGTCGATGTCTTCCATTGCGATTTCGACCCTCAATCCATCCAATTCCAATTGCTTTGTCCTCTAATTCTTTGGTTCCTAGTAAAGATCCATGAATTCCCGTTCTGAGTCCTCTCAACATCCTCCCGAACATCCCTGAGAAGTCCATTTACTGGGAGGCCTCCTTCTACGACATCCTTTTCGAGGACAAGGGTCGCCTTGGTGGGGGTTAAGGGTGGTCGAAGGAGAGGGCGAGGTCGGAGCGGATTTCGCCGAGTTGAAGGGAAGAATGGGTCTAGGGATGATGAACAATGGAGAGGGAGGAAGAAGATGATGAATAGTGAACATGGAGGAAAGAGAGGAACTGAACTGATGTAACGAGCATCATTTAATTTTAGGGTTACATCAATTTGCTCAGTCATTACATCAATTCAGTTCCTGAACAAATTAACGGAGCAGTAACGTCGTCTGTCCCTTAATCACTGGGACCAGATTGCTGTAGCCGAGGATCGATCTGATGTAACACCAAAACTCAAGGACTAGTGTTGCAAAAGTTAGGGACTAAATTGATGTAATTGTGCAAAGTCAGGGGCTAAATTGATGTAACCGTGCAAAGTCGGAACGAAATTGATGTAAAAAATAAGTCAGGGATGAAATTTATGAAAAAGTACAAAGTCAGGGACGAAATTGATGCAAAACATAAGTCAGGGACAAAATTGATGCAACTTGCAAAAGTCAGGGACGAAATTGCCTATTTACTATTTCCTATTTTATGTTTGGGAAGTATCTTAGATGTGAGTGTCCTTTTCTTGTATTAGAAAAGTCCCTTACTTATCAGTTTCCTATCTAAGAGTCTAGACAGTTGTCTTGAGTCTATAAATAGGGATTTATTCTCATTATAAGAAGAAGAATTGGTTGATTAATAATATTAGTGTGCTTTGTGCACTCTTTACATTTTGTGTCTCTCGAGTTTCTTTCGAGTGGTGAATATCATTTTTGTATCCTTGCATTGGCCTACCAAGGTGGTGACTCGACTACACGATTCTTAGAGTGATGATATCTAAATCTCTATGATAGTGTTTCTATCACAGACTTTCTCTCTCTAAGGTGGCGGCATCTGTATCCTAGAGTTTGAAGTCTCGACCCCCTTCCACATCAATCATCCCATACCGTCCTGGTATCACAGATATCCATGCTTAGCGTAAGTAAATATGTAGGAGCAAATCCTAATTACCCTTGTATGAGATAATCGTATTATCTTAAGTATAAGGTCTATATGTACTAATATGGTCTAGAAAAAATTCATTGACATTAGCAAAGTTACCAGGCAAATATTATCTATGTGTCACGTTCAATCTATTCATCACATAAGTGTTCATTTGTCTGTCTTGACAACTATTGTCAAATAGCATGAGATTCACTACTCCATCTTCATTAGTATCTCATATTAATCATGGATACAAACAGAGGTGACGGTCTTTCCGAAAAGATAATTTCCAATTAAGTCTTCTACGACTGAGAATAGTTTTAAGATATTTGTATCGAATTGCTACGTCACTCATATTCTTAAGAATGAAGCATTCAACAAATATCTCCCGGACTTATTCTAATAAACACATACAACATATGAATAATAAAATAATATTACTGTCATAATAGGAATTATCCAATTACATATATTGACTCCAAGGCTTATAACTAACAAAGGTATCAGCTGGAGACAAAGTTAAATAGTAAACTATTTGCTTGCCGAAGGAAGAAGCGGGCTTAGGTATTAAGGAGTTGAGCAATTGGAATACGGTGAGCATAATGAGGCACATATGGATTTTATTACTGAATGCGAGGTCCCTTTGGATTGCTTAGTTGCATGCTCATCTCATTAAAGGTAGGTGTTTCTGGGCCATCAAGGCATAAAAGACTGCACATGGAGCTGGAGGAAAATATTCCGGCTCTGAAAAGAGCCTAGAGGGCTACTGGAGAATAAAATAGCAGATGGCTCCAAATCTTCGTTTTGGTTTGATAGTTGGCTGATTATTGTGTTCTAGGAAATTTGGGTCTAGCGGAATTGGGTTTGTCCAGGTGGGACCCGACTCGATATAGATATTTACATGATTACCTGATATCTGTCCATATCCTAGATGGTTATTTACGCTATTCTATGGGAATGACCCAATAACTAGATGTGTAACCACATTATAAAACAGAGTGACCACCTGTGCGCACCCGAATTTTATCTCGTCGGGGCACGCATGCGCGCGTCTATGCAACGCGGCTTGGGAGTGTCCACCTTCCCGGGGACGCGCGACGGACGCGTGTGAGAAGGAGTCGCCACTTACTGTTTACGACCCGTAGGTCGAGAGCCGTTTAGTCGCCCGGGTCTAGGGGTACGGGGTACACCTAAATACTAAGGCAATGGTCATACGAAGCCGGATATTCCGAATTCGGGGGTTCTATTACGTGCGGGCCAATATCTCGCACGCCCTTTCGGTACTGTAGTTTGCTAGGCTTGCCGTTTTGTTTATTTACCACGTGATTTAGGGTTGTACTTGACTCGCCCGTTTTGACATCGTACAGTCGATGAATTGATCAAGTTGGGCCAAGAACCCAAAAGATGAGTAGGCTCGTGCATCGAGGAACCGGTTCACTATCCTAACGTTTACAGTTCGTCAAACCACGGCAGTCGACTCCCTGCGTGAACCGAAACAGCGAGTATTCAGGCTTACTCGTCTCTAGGCACTAATAGACCAACTTGACCGATTCAACACTCAGACCTCTCGCTCGTCGATCGGGGATCCTTACAAATGAATGAATAGATGTACAAATAAGATCCTCACAATATACACTCGAATAATTACAGAATACAACTGAATAAAGTAAATGGATCCCATTCGGTTTGCATTGGGCCAATATTCCGCTCCGGCTCACCGTGTGTTTTGAATGATCGATAAATAAATTAAGGCAATGCGGGCTCAAAGAGCCGGGGGTCGGGTCCAATCGAACCGTCAATTTGCAAGAGAACCGATTAGTTCCCACTGTAACCGTTGGACCGATCGAGCTCCTGGGTGATATCTAAACGCGTTTCACACATCCAATCCAAATTGCCTTCCACATAGGCCATATTTGGAGTGTGATGGTGACTCGAGGCTATATCCCATTCTACACTCGAGTTGCACGCGCTCAGTGAGTTAGGAGGCATTGGACCTCGTATTCGGTGATTTGGGGCGTTGGGCCCCGTGCAACACGTAGCCTATGGGCTCGGACCCGAACCGCAACAAATTAGCAAAAAAAAATGGAAAACAGAAGAAAACTGATAAAACTGATGAAAAACAGACAATAACTGATAAACATAGATAAATACAAACAAGTTGTATATTAGGCCGAATGTACGTGATTTAATAAGTTATTAACAGGGGTTGATTAGCAAACAATGTATCTAACCTAGGCAAACAAAGAAGTGGGTTGGGATATGGTTCTAGGCCAATTACATGTGTGAATTTGTTTTAGAACTCTATTCAGTGAGGTGTTACTGCGGTTTCACCGAATTAGCCAAACTTGTATTTTTGACTCTAGATTGGAACCTAGCATTCCACCTATCCATTATCTAATATTTGATCAAGTCAAACGCATGATTAATCCAGTTCTTCGTGTTTTGTAACTGAAATAAAATGTTCACCACCAAATCTACGATAGGGAGATAGAAACACCGAAAGTGAACGAGATGGGCCGTGCGAATGAAACTCGCACTTGAACGGGTTGCCCTTTCCCGGCCATAGATCGAGGTGTTTCCGACTCCCTAACGCCTAGGATATCGGTGAATCATGGAATGACGATTATGCCCTTGATCGGTAAAACGTGTGTAGTTCACATATAAATTAAAGATCGCGTGACACGAAGAGGTCTAAAAAGGACTCGCGCGTCTCGACTCGAGCAGCCTCAAATTGGGCTCGGACTCGAGTCATAGTACGCGAGTACTCGCTAGACACCGATTCTATTCGTGTTACACGTCTCGGTGCTTTGAAATTGTGAGCTTTTAAAGAAAAATGGCATTTCCGCCATTCTGTGAACCATCGATGCGCTTACGAATTAGCAATTAATTTATCCAATTATTTAGTCCAAGTAATTTAATTAACCGAATGATATGTTCCGTTTTTCCCATTTGTGAAATTATTCGGTGATAGTGATCTTATATCGAAAAATTGTGGACTTGACGGATAATCTTCCAAAACTAACACTCTTAGGGGGCGGCTAGCACATGATCAATGATAAAAATGAAAAATATGAATACACTCGACTCCAAGGGACGATTCCGAAGCGATGAAGGAGACTGTCCTAAACCCGGGAAGGGTCAAAGGGCACTCGGTCACCTCTCCAAGGGTTAGGCCGAGAGCTCTCCTTGACCCGACTTGGGTTATGGAGAGTCTCCTACATCGATTCTAGCCGTATCTTGCATACATAATACATCGAGCACAATAACAACACATATTTCGGTAAAAATGGAGGGAAACCGACGCCGCCAAGATCTCGAAGCACAACCACACAAACGAACGAACACATACAATATATATATAAAGGAATCGGTAAAACGGCATCGATTCATGCAATGGTAAAACGAAGGAACGCGGGAACCGATCTATTTCGGGACGGAAGAGGCTTCCTTGGACCCGCGTGGTCCAAAGGAACTCTCGGCCATGTCCACTCATGCACGGCCGTGAGTTCCCATGGCTCACATGGGTCAAGGCGGCCTTTTCAATCCCGATTTAAATCCTTTCTCGTTATATTAGCATGCTAGACGTGATTAACGAAGATGAAGGAATGGGACTCGACTAATTTCGGGGAGGGAGAGACCGCCCTAGCCTCGGGTAAGCCAAGGGAGCTCACAGGTCCCTCCCTTGGGACTAGGCCGTGAGTTCCTGTGGCTCAACCATGGCCAAGGGGGTCTCTCCTACCTCGATTCAAGCCGTTTCCCATCATGATACATGTATTTATACGTCACACGGATGCAATATGGAGAGTAAACGTGCATGAAATTGCATGGGGATGCATGGATTCGCATGAAGACCTTAACTTACGTACAACATGTGTATTAACACCTTATTACTCCACAACAAGCAAAGATCGGAGACCTAGACCCCTTTAAGTCGTAGAGGAGCATTACCTAGCCTCGATGTACGAGGGAGTCGGGGAAGTGGCAAGAAGGTCGGGTGACCTGGCTGGACGTCACGGGCAGAAAACACCCGTAAGGCGACTTGGAGAAAACGGGGTCGGCACGCTAGCTCCAACCACGACACGGTGCAAGATCAGGCTTCTTGGACTCCTAAGGGACGGACCTAGACATTCGTGGACAGTCCTGAACGTGCCATGGCCTGGACAAACCCGAAATAGTGAGAGAAAACTCGGTAAAAATTAACGGGACCCGATAAGAAGGAGGAAGTGGAACGGAGGTTGTGCACGGTTGAAGGGTTCTCGGACCGTGACCACCTCTTCACAGGGGAGAGTGAGGGTTATGAGGAACCCTTTGAGCGTGATGGCACGACTCGCCGAAGTCGTGGGAAGAAATGGCACGTTGTAGAAGTTGGATGCGCCCAGCGGGGAGTTATCGGGACCCGATAGTCCTCGCGGCTGGAATGTGATGATGGAGACTTCAAATGGAAAATCTGAGCTCGGGAATGGATTTAGAGAGTGGGAAATATGTAGTATATGAAGTTTGGTTGTGTTTGGCTTAAGTCGGGTCGGGCGGTGCTCGGAATACCGAGTGGTTTTTCGTCGGTTTTGGCCGGTTTCAGCCTTGTGATGGGTTGGACGAAATGAGGAAGAGGGCTGGGGTTTGAGAGGAGTTTAGAGAGAAGTTGGCTTGAGAGAGAATGAGAATGAAGAAGTGATTAAGCTTAATGATGGATGGGAACTTATTGGGAAGACTAATGGTGTGGTTAAGTGAAGTTAAGTGTGGTTTAAGGGGGGAAAAGGGGCTGCCAAAAATTAAAGAGAGGTTAGGGAGGGGAAATGGTCATGTTGAGTGAAGGGAAAGCAAGATGAGAGGTGATAGGAGGTGATGGGAAGTGATGGATGTAAGTGTGTAAGAAGATATTTCAAATTGTGTGGTGGAGGGAAGAAGCTTTGGGTTTGAGCCGTGGCTTGGGGCGGTTGGGCCGTGGCTTGGGTTTGAGCCATGGCTGTGGGTTTGAGTCGTGGCTTAGAGGCTTGGCTTGGCTAAGCTGTGGGTCCCATTCGATTAGGAGAAAATCCGGGAGAAGCTTGAGGCTCGATTGGTTACGCGTGTGCCTTCCGAGATCCGATTAATTGATGAATTTGGAATGCTTGCATGAAGGGAATTTAAATGAGCCCAATATCGCCATACTTCATGTGAACGAATCTTCGGGTGACTTGGCACCTAGAGAGTCGGTTTTGTCCAGTTTGGATGATCGAGGCGAGGTTGTTCGTCCTCGTTGTTCAATCGCTCCTGCATGCATTGTATCGTCCACCTCGGTGTGCTTTTCGTCTCATGCAGCACCATTGGTACGGCATCTCTGACCGAAGACCATTAGCAGGAGGTGACCTAGGGATCCGTGACTAGGGTTCTTTTAGTGCTTCCCAAATGCTCCGAGGCGTTCGGAGACCGCTACGGTCTCAGTTTGCCAAGAACGTGCCTCGAAGACTTGCCAAGAGGCGTTCGTGACCGTTAAAATGTCACCCCGGAGGTCGGCATGCTCCGCTTAGTCCAAGCCAATATGATTTCCTAGACCCCAGGGTTTGCTGGGAGTGGGTAGTGCAACGCTCGGATGTCAACTTTCCACCGAATAAGCCCTGAGCATTAGACTCTATCAAAAGGGGCCCTTTTCCCAGGCCGGGACCTACACCAAGCCGAATTCCGAAAGGCAATCTGAAACTTGTTCCATGGCTTTGGTGGTCCTGCGGCATGTATAGGCCTGTTTCCAACCGTCGTTTGCTCGTTCGTGGATTGAGTGCCCCAGGAGCCCTGTTAGGAAGGCGTCTGTGAATGTTCGGGAATGCCTCGGCTCAATTGGGATGCTTCTGAAATGCGCCCGGATGTGCCGTTGGTCATATTGGCACCAAGAGGGATTTTTAGAGTCCCATATTGGATACCTTCTGACGCTTCAGTGATCCGGTGATGAATAGTGTCACAGTGCCAGCTTCTGTTGCTTCGGGGCTCGTTGTTTATCTGCCCTTTTGATTGCCCTTCTGAGCCTTTTGGAGGACCTTGCTTCCCTTCTGTAGTCCACGCTCCCACGTCCGCGCGTTCACCTCCGATTGTCGGGTTATGAATAGCAATCCGAGCTTCGGCCGAGAGTCCTCGTGGCGGGAGCCGGTGGGCCAAAATGGGGTGCTGACAGCTTGCCCCTCTTTGGTTGCATGCTAGATTAGAGGTTGTGGCCAAAGATTATAAGAAGCATCCCCTTTTTAGGTCCGGCGACTGCTCTGATACCGTTCCCCCATGGTTGCTCGTACCTTGCTTGGATGCATCGGGACATTGTGCCTGAAACAAAAGTTCACAGGTTGGGGGAACCCAAAAATAGGAATCTAAACCGGGATGGACCCGAACATGAATTTTAAACCGGGATGGACCCGAAACAGGAATTTTAAACCGGGATGGACCCGAACAAGAATTTTAAACCGGGATGGACCCGAACAAGAATTTTAGACCGGGATGGACCCGAAACAAGAATTTTAAACCGAGATGGACCCGAAACAGGAATTTCACACCAGGATGGACCCGAACAGAAATTTTAAACCGTGATGGACCCGAACAGGAATTTTAAACCGGGATGGACCCGAAACAGGAATTTTAAACCGGGATGGACCCGAAACAGGAATTTTAAACCCAAACAGGAATTTTAAACCGGGATGGACCCGAACAGAAATTTTAAACAGGGATGGACCCGAACAAGAATTTTAAACCGTGATGGACCCGAACAAGAATTTTAAATCGGGATGGACCCGAACAGAAATTTTAAATCGGGATGGACCCGAACAAGAATTTTAAACCGGGATGGACCCGAACAGGAATTTTAAACCGGGATGGACCCGAACAGGAATTTTAAACCGGGATGGACCTGAACAGGAATTTAGAACCGGGATGGACTCGAAACATGAATTTTAAACCGAGATGGACCCGAACAAGAATTTTAAACCGGGATGGACCCGAACAGGAATTTTAAACCGGGATGGACCCGAAATAGGAATTTTGAACCAGGATGGACCCGAACAGGAATTTAGAACCGGGATAGTCCTGAGCAGGAATTTTAAAATCGGGGTGGACCCGAAACATGAATTTAGGAATCACGCAAAGCGCCGTGTGATATGGTTCGCTTGGCCTTGTGCCTGGACCGCATTATGCGCGGCGACTGATGATGATCTCCCCTCGCTTGCCCTTCTTTGGACGTCGGTGGTTTGGTAGTATGGCGCATCCCTCGACGATTTCTGGCGTATTGAGAGCACGACCTGTCGCGTGAGGCAGATATTAGTCTGTCAGCGGGGAGCATCCTTTGGGATTCCTTATCGCGCTTGTACATAGAAAAAAGAAAGCCTACAAAGGATGTCAGCTGTGCGAGGTCGCTGAGACTACGACGTGTAAGAGGAATCTATGTAAAGATGTATCGGGGATGTGATATTGGTGACCATTGAAGGGCGGCCGTATCCCTGAAGCAGAAAGGCCATTGGAGGGACGGGCATAACCCATGAACTGTATGTACAGGTAAAGGAAGGAATATTTTGGAATCCTCCAAATCAAGGATACAACAATTCGATCCCATTTCAATGTGAGTCCAGGGCTCGGAGAGTTGGAGAGAGTTTGCGTGCGTCGCAGGCCGCCGAACCACTACTCATTGTAGCTTCACGAGGAGTGTCGCTCTTCTTTCGTGGCCGAGCCGACAATTGCCCCCCTAACTTTTGCCTAGGCCGTAAGATGCGTGATGGCCTAGCGGGGTATTTTATATTATCTTTTCTCTCGTGAATGCTCACCTTTTGCTACGATCACCCGTGTTTGTGTTCGATCGGACCCTATCGGTTCCTCTAACTTTTGCCTAGGCCGCCCTCCGAGGGTTTTCGACCTAGCGAGGAAGTGATTTAGGCTCTCCTTTTGCCATGACTCCCCTTTGCAGGATTTTAAGTCGTGCCACTCGTTCCCTAGCTTTTGCCTAGGTCACCTCGAGGAGGTTTTCGACCTAGCGGGAAAATCATTCTTTTTTTTTCAAGAAGGTTTTGCGATGGGGAAAATGGCGGGAGTCTGTGTACGTATAAATGAATGGAAATGTTTTACAAACGAAACGGGTGCGAGGCCAAGCAAACGAAAGGCAAACGCGAGTAGTCAGGGATAATATTTCTTGATGGCGTCAGCGTTGACCGAAAGCGCGTTTTCGGCGCTGTCCATGTCGCTCAAAATGATTGTTCCCCTGAAGAAAGTCTCTTTATCGACGAAGGGACCGTCGTATTTGTACGAGAACTTCCCTCGAGAATCAGGCGCGACGTGTAAGACCTTCCTCAAGACGAGGTCATCGGGACTGAACTCTCGGCGACGGACCTTTGCGTTGAATGCTCGAGCCATCCTCTGTTGGTAGCACTGTCCATGGCATAGTGCTTTCAATCTCTTCTCGTCAATGAGGTTTAATTGCTCGTAGCGTTGTCTTGCCCATTCCGCTTCCTCAAGTTCGGCCTCGGCAAGGATCCTCATGGAAGGAATTTCCACTTTGATCGGGAGGACTGCTTCCATGCCATAGACCAAGGAGTATGGAGTTGCCCCAGTTGAAGTACGTATGGATGTTCAGTACGCCAGGAGTGCATAGGGGAGCATCTCGTGCCAATCCTTGTAGTTCACTGTCATTTTTTCGATGATCTTCTTGATGTTCTTAATCGCCGCTTCTACCGCACTGTTCATTTGGGGACGATATGGGGTGGAGTTGCGGTGTTGGATTTTGAATTGTGCACAGAGCTCGTCGATAACCTTATTGTTCAGGTTTTTGGCGTTATCCGTGATGATCGTCGCAGGAACCCCGTAACGGGCAAAGACGTCGCGCTTGAGGAAACAGGCCACGGCTTTCGCAGTGACAGATGCGAGTGTTATAGCTTCGATCCATTTGGTAAAGTAATCGATCGCCACCAAGATGAAGAGGTGTCCATTGGATGCCTTAGGATTGATCGGGTCAATTACGTCCATTCCCCACATTGAAAAAGGCCATGGGGCTGTCATAAGACGTAGTTCATTAGGGGGAGCTTTGATTTGATCAGCGTAGACTTGGCACCGGTGATAGTGTCTGACGTGCTTTACGCAGTCGGTTTCCATGGTGGACCAATAGTAACCTAAGCGCATGAGCTTCTTGGCAAGCATGAGCCCATTCATATGGGGCTCGCAATTCCCTTCGTGCACCTCCTCCATGAGGCGCCGCGATTCATGTACGTCAATGCACCTGAGCAATGTGGCGTCGAAGGATCGTCGGTAGAGTGTCTCGCCGCTTAGGAAGTAGTGCACCGCGAGTCGTCTGAGTGTCTTTCGGTCGGGGCAATCGGCGAAAGGAGGAAATTGACCCGTTTGTAGGAAATTCTTGATGTCCTCATACCATGGTTTAGCATCGGTTGCTTCGATCGCGTCGCAGTAGGCCGAGCCTTTGGCAACTTCGATCTTGAGGGGTTCAATGACGTTCCCCTTTATGATGCTTGCTATAGACGCGAGTGTTGCGAGCACGTCCACGAACTGATTCTTTGCGCGTGGAGTGTAGGTGAACGAGATCTTCTCAAAAATTTTCGCCAATTCCTCGAGGTATTCATGGTACGGGACTAACTTTGCGTCCTTTGTCTTCCATTGTCCCAGTGTTTGGAAGATTGTGAGCATGGAGTCGCCGAATACTTCTAACTCCTTCACCTTGAAGTCGATTGCCGCTTGCAAGCCGAGAGTGCATGCCTCGTACTCGGCCACGTTATTGGTACAAGAGAAATCCACTTTTGCAGCGACCAGATAATGACGTCCGTCTGGGGATATTAGCACTGCCCCAACTCCGGATCCCACAGAATTGACCGCCCCATCGAAGTACATCTTCCATGTTGGCTCATCCTTCTCTTCATCTACTTGGAGGATTCCTTCATCTGGGAAGTCCGCGTTTATCGGCGTGTCGTCGTTGATCGGGAATTCCGCTAGGTGGTCGGCGATTGCTTGCCCTTTGACAGACGTGCGGGACACGTACTCTATGTCGTATTCCATCAGTTGACAGCGCCATTTTGCGATGTTCCTCATGGAGGACGGGCTATCGAGTAAATATCGCAGGGGGTCCGCTTTTGACAACAAGCGGATTGTGTGATATAGCCTGTACTGTCGGAGCCTTTGCATGACCCATACTAACGCACAACACATTTTCTCAATCTCCGGATAATTGGATTCCCCTTCAGTAAATTTCTTGCTTAAGTAATATAACGCCCTCTCCGTGTGTGTCGACTCATCTTCTTGCCCTAACATGCACCCTATGGATTGCCGGCGTACTGTCAGGTATAAAATGAGGGGATGATTCGGCATAGGTGGGACTAGTACCGGCGGTTGAATTAAGTAAGCCTTGATGGTGTCGAAGGCATTCTGACATTCATGGTCCCATTCAATCGCTGCATTTTTGCGGAGCAAGCGAAAGAGCGGCTGACACTTATCTGTCAGGTTTGCGATGAAGCGCGCGATGTAGTTCAACCGTCCCAAGAAGCCGCGCACCTCTCGAATCGTTGACGGCGGGGGAAGCTCTTTGATTGCCTTGACTTTGTCCGAATCCACCTCGATACCGCGCTTGCTGACCACGAATCCTAATAGCTTTCCTGATCGGGCACCGAATGTGCATTTTGCCGGGTTGAGCCGGAGCTTGTATTCTTTTAAGCGATTGAAAAGGCGCTTCAGGTTGACAAGGTGGTCTTCTCCTTCTTTGCACTTGGCGATCATGTCATCGACATAGACTTCGACTTCCTTGTGCATCATGTTGTGGAATAATGAGACCATAGCCCTCTGATAAGTTGCCCCTGCGTTTTGTGGCTGAAAGGCATAACACGGTAGCAAAAAGTTCCCCACATCGTGGTGAACGTCATCTTGACTTTGTTCTCTTCGGCCATCCGAATTTGATTGTATCCAGAGAAGTAGTCCATGAAAGAGAATTGAGCGTGGCGTGCCGTATTGTCGACTAGGACGTCAATGTGTGGTAGGGGGAAATTGTCCTTAGGGCTGGCCTTGTTGAGGTCGGGGTAGTCGACGCAGACTCGGACTCTTCCGTCCTTTTTTTCCACCGGCACGATATTTGCCACCCACTCGGAATAGTTGCAGACTTCGAAGAACCCCGCGTTGATCTGTTTGACGACCTCTTCTTTGATGCGGAGGAGAAGGCTAGCCCGCTGTAGTCGTAACTACTGCCGCTTGGGCGAGAACTTCTCAATGTCAGGTGGAAGGAAGTGCTTGACTATTGAAGGGTCTAAGCCGGGCATATCAGCATAAGACCAGGCGAAGACCTCTTGGTATTCCCTTAGGAAGTCGATCATTTGGGCTCGTTGCGCAGGGTCGAGGGCTGTCCCAATTTTCAAAGTGCAGGGTTCTTCTTCGGTACCCACGTTGATCTCCTCTGTTGGCTCGACAGAGGTGATTTGATGGTCCTCGAGGCGACGCAAACTCTCTTCCATCTCGGGCACTTGACCATCCTCGGGAAGCCCTTCCCCGAAGTATACGGGTTGGGGCTCACTGAGATGCTCTTCGAATGGGTTCGAATCGAAGTTTCGGAGATTTGGATTCGAGTGGAGCCTGGAAATTCGAAAGAATCGTCTTAGAAAATTTAGAGCGCTGTGAATGAAAGAATAGGAAAAGGAGATGAAACGCATGGGAGTTCAAAAATGCATGTAGGGATTTCATTGATAATAGGGCAAATTACAAAAAAAAACCCAAGTTTTGTAAAATGTCTCAGTTTTGTCCTAAATTTTGTTTTGTAACAAAAAAAACCATAAGTTTTCTAAAATGTCTCAAAAACGACCTCCGTTATAACTTCCGTCAATTTTTGCCTACGTGTGACCTACGTGGACTGTTAAAGGGACCCACCATCAGCAACAAAAATTGACGGAAGTTATAACGGAAGTCATTTTTGAGACATTTTAGAAAACTTATGGTTTTTTTTGTTACAAAACAAAATTTAGGACAAAATTGAGACATTTTACAAAACTTAGGTTTTTTTTTGTAATTTACCCTTGATAATATGAACATGAAGCCATGACAGAGATCCCTCTTCCGTCATGTGGCCTATAGCTATGCCGATACGCGGGAAACATCTTGTACATAGATAAGCCTTACACATCGGCGATCACAGTCGAGTAGCGCGGGACTGAGGTCCAGTTGTCAAGCTCCTCATTTTCCTGCGCCAGGCGGATGTGAACCCCTCGGTGACGGCATACACGGCTAACAGAGCGACAGGAGTGTCGTCGGAGTCCGAGGAAGGGCCGTCAAGGGTGCCCCCGATGATGCGTGGAGGTCCGGGAAAGAAGTGGGACAACAGGGGAACTGGGATGCCCCTATTGAGCTTCCCATAGTGTGCGACGAGGCGATGGAGGTGGTTGCCTCTACGGGCCTCGATGATCTCAGGGCAGGAAGAGCGAAAGCCGAGTCCTCTCCTATTCTTATATTCTTCGACCTCAGTGGGGCGGTTGATCCCCTGTCAGCGTGCCCCGAGGCCTGCGCCGGGGACGTAATTGTGGCGCAATAAAACCTTCCCTATCATGCGATCAGCGCGGGACGGGCCGATTTCTCCGTAGTCCCGAATGACAGAGATAGTTTCGAATGAATGGAACGGGAGGTTTTCATCATCCCCAACGCTGATGTAGGGCACCGCCGTCTCTTTGTAGATGGCGTAGTCTTCTTCTCCTTTTACCATGATGAGCTTCTCTTCGACGATAAATTTCAACCTTTGGTGTAGAGAAGAGGGGACGGCACCGACTGAGTGGATCCAAAGCCTTCCGAGCAATAGGCTGAATGCGTTCGGGATGTCGAGCACCGGAACGTGATGCTGAACGAGCACAGGCCAACGTCTACGAGAATGTCGATTTCTCCATTCACCTCTCTTCGTGAGCCGTCAAAGGCTCGGACCGCAGTTTGGCTCGGGCGGACGCGATTGAGGTCCACGTTCATCTGCTTCAAGGTGGTTACCGGGCAAACGTTGAGCGCGGAACCATTATCAATCATGACCCGGCCAATGATGTAGTTGTTACATTTGCAGAAAATGTGCAATGCCCGCGAATGTGTCAGATGGGAGCTCGTCGTCCGAGAACGAGATGGTGTTGGAGAAGATGGAACCGACGGTCTCCTCTATCCTATCCGGAGGCGTTTCCTTTGGGACTTGTGCCGCGGTCAGTACCCACAGGAGGGCCTCTCGATGAGGTTCCGAACTGAGAAGGAGAGCGAGCAGTGAGATGTGGGCCGAGGACTTGGCCATTTGCTCGACTACTTTGTATTCGCTTGCCTTTATGATCTTCATGAATGCTTCTGCTTCCTCTTCGGTCACCCTCTTGGATGGAAAAGGCGTGCTTTCAGGTACTGCCCCAACTTCAGCGGCGGGCGCCTTCCCTTTGTCTATGGTTACCAGATTCTCATACACTCGCCTCGAACGTGTCACACCAATGACACTGAACTGTCGCTCGATGCTCCGGATGCCTCCTTCATAGGTCCAGGGGACCTTGTTGTCCAAGTACGGTTCTCGAGCGGGGATATCTACGACAAAAGGGGCCGGCGAGGCCATGTGCCCTGCGAATCCGACCGTGGGTTCTTCGGGGTATAGTCGATCACGAAGGGAAGGGGATTGTCTTGTTCGTTCGCGTCCTCCCCCAAGGTGCATATAGTGATCATATTTATGGAGGATCCCGAGCTCGGCCTGTGATCAGGGAGGGGGTTGGCCTGCACATTTGGGGGTCTGACGGCATTGAAGGTGAGCCTGTTGTTGTCGATCCTTTTTTGAATCTCATCTCGTAACCTCCAACAATTATCGAGAGTATGCCCCGGCGCGCCTTGATGATATTCGCAGTGTTTAGACTGATCTTGAGTGGTCGGGTCAAAGTTCGGGCCTGGGGATATCGGCTGAATCTGATTGCCCGCAAGGAGTTGTCGATATATGTGAGAAAGGGGAGCAGGTAGAGGTGTGTACTGCTTGCGAGATCAGTATTGCGTGACGCCGACCTGCGGACCTTGTGAAGCAGGGCTCTACTGCGCCGGTGGAGGGGCTCTCGACACCGGGGGCCTAGGTTGAGGGGACGGAGTTGGTGTAGGTGTGTAGTGGTGCACGAACGGTTGTGAGGTCATTGGTGGCGGAACCGGTGGAGCCGAGTAATAAATCGATTGAGGTTGGTGCTGTGGAGGTGGGGGGAAGTAGGCAAGAGCGGCAGTTGGTGCGGTCGTGAGATTCACCGAGTATTGCTGGGGCGTCGGATGTGCTGGATTAACGGCGTTAACTGAAATCTCTTTCCCTTTCCTTCCGCTGGAAGACGTCGTCGTCGCAGGGGCCTTCTTCGAGGATTCTTCTCCTTTACTGGTGGGGCCCTCCATCCTGCCGAGCTTGATTCCCAAGTCGAGCTTTTTCTCGGCCTCGATGAGGTCGGAATGAAGAAGTGTGGGCCAATAAGTGCGAATAATATACTCCCCTCAGTGTGGAGTGGAACAATTGGCTCTGTTGTACTTCGCTGATTAGAGGGATGTGCTTCGCCATTTGGTAGCGTATTCCTCGAACCTTTGGCCCTGCGCCATCTCCATCATGCTCAATTCCAAGAGGGTCGGAGGAGTTTCCGCATAGTACTGGTACTGGTCGATGAATTTCCGGGAAAGGTCTGCCCACGTCGGAATGTCCTCGGCCTTTAGTGATGTGAACCAATCGAGAGCTGATCCCGACAGGCTGTCTTGAAATGAGTGGATGACGAATTCCTCGTAATCCCAATACTGTAGCATCTTCCCTCGGTAATGGCGGAGGTGGTGTCGTGGATCTGTCGTGCCTTCGTAGGTCTTGAACTCCGGGATCTTGAATTTCGAGGGTAGCCGCATGCCTGGGAAAAGACTACAGTCACCATAGCTTGCGTTGGGTCGAGTCTCGTTTGCCTGCAGGGCTCGTATTGTTTCTTCCATTCTCTTGAGTCTACGTTCCTCCTCAGCGTCAACCTCGGGGAGAAAGTGCGTCAGTGAAGCGAACTGGGCCGCGTGAGTTGGTGTGCCCGGTTCGAGGAAGGTGGTATTTATAGGAGGCGGTGCTTGGTAGGGGAGGCTAACGTAGGGTGGTAGAGATGGGTAAGGAGGAAGTTCTGTGGCTTGAAGGTGAGCTGGAGCAGGTACGCTTGACGCCGGAAAAACCATCGGCGGAGGGACGGTATAGAGTACGGCTGGAGCCGGCATGGAGACCGGTGGTGGCGCGGACAAGACCTAACTGAAGATAAGAATGCTGCCGGTGGAAGAGGGAAGGCCGTGGGGGCCGGTAGCGGCGGAAAGGGGCTGGTGAACAGGTGAACCGTGGACGTGTTGGTGGAATCCAAGAGGTCGGGTCGACTGTTGGCCCTTGTCTCGACGGAGGCGTGGAGCTCAAGGATGCATGGTTCCTCTGAGTAGGGCGAACAGTTGGCCATGTTGGTGGTCATGCTGGCAGCTAGTTGGTTAACTGAGCCCTCGAGTGCCGCGATGCGAGCACGGTCGTCGGAGGTGGATGACGCCGGTGAGACTCGTGGAAGGGGTGCCCCTAAAGATGTTGGGGGTGGGAGATGCGTCGAAGGGGCGCCTGAATGTGCCGGTGGTACACCCGCGGGAGTCGGAGGCGGTGGAGCATGCGTCGGGGGGAGCTGAGAGTGAGCCGGGACCGGTGGATTGACTTCTTCGGAGATATCAATTCGGTTCTCTTCCGTCATCCTGATACGTTGACGAGTCGGGTAACGGTGTGACGCCAGTTGTGATTACCCAGATTCCAAGAGTGTGTAAGCATGATATTAACACTTTCGAAAGGACAAGTGCGGAATAAATAAAAGGACAAGATGTATGAGATGCATGAGTTTCAAAATACTAATGTCATCACATTGGTTTGATTCGAGTTCCATAGTTTTATAAAGTATAGCACACAGAAGAAAAGAACATAAACGTAAGCCGACATCCCTTTGCGCTCGGAGGCCGGCTGAAAGCAGCGTAGGTCCGAGCGAGGGCAAAATGAGTGCGTCCACTAATCCTAAGGATGGGGGGCTCCGTGCGCCCTTGCCCGCGCTCGGTTTAACGTAGCGCTCAGGCAGGCCATCTCCCGGACTAAGGTCGCGATCCGGGGGCGTGCTCGAGCTAGCTCCGTCTGGAGCTCCCTGAAGTCCGCGACTTCCGCACGAGAGTCAACAAGCTCGCAACGGATTCTATCTCGCTCCTCCCTGATGGAATGTAGCTCTGCGCGCATGGCCGCTTGGGTGGAGCTTTCGGCTTCCGGGGTGGATGTAGATGCGGCTCGGGGCATTGGGGCTGTCTGGGACCGCTGCGGCGACGTTGGCCCTTGTGAATAAAACTGAGCCACGTATGCTGATGTGGCGGAAAGTGCTCGCTCTTCGTCGGTGGGATGCTCGGGGAAGTAAAGACGATGTATGGTGCTAGCGTCCCGTTGACGGTGAATCTCTTGGATCTGCAGGAATTTTGCGGGGGTCGTGGATGTGGAGTCGGCCCATTGGATGCGGTAGGGTAGGCGGTCTACCTCGGCGGGAATGTCCTGTAGGTCGCTGAATTGTCTGATTACTCGGCTGGAGAATATGAGCGTGCTTCCCAAATGGCTGAGAAGAGGGACTCCCACTATTCCGGGACACCCCGTGATCATGGGGCCGCCGGGATTCCAACGAGCGACCCATAGGAACCGCGCGAGTGTTAACTCGCGCCAAAAGTGCCTCCATTCTGAGAAACTGCGCTCGGGAGGTCGAAAGACCGGCACTAGGCGCTCAATCAGCGAACGCTCGTCCGCAATGTAGGAGAAAGGATGTGATGAGCAGAAGGGGCGAATATGCGCGAGGAGCCAAACTATTAGAAGGTGCGGGGATCCTCTCATCCTGCCGCGCCGAACCTCTCTAACATAGTCTAGAGACCGAACGGTCTCGGCTAGTAAAGCCTCCACATAACTATGGCCTCCCACCGCTTGGAGGACGACTTGGGCTATAGCCCCGTCAATTAAGTTTGGCGCGTATGGGAACAGGAGGGTGCCGAAGATCAAAAGCAGGAACCCGTGACACGCGTCGCGCTGGTAGGACGCCGTCGAAGGTGTCAATGCATGGAGAAGCGTCCAGTCTGAAAGCCGTGCGATCCTGACATCGTGATCCCATCCTTGATGAAGCTCTTGGTGGAGTTCTTGGACGGGTATGCCGAGGAGGGTGGAGAGTTGGCTTCGAATTACCGCGAACGGGTTGGGCACAAAGATGCCTTGGGTCGTGGGCGTAGGCCTCTGGATGAGCGCCGTATACTCCTCAATTGTGGGTGCCAATTCTGTTCCCTGAAAGTTGAACACTGCATGTTGGGGGTCCCAGAATTCGGCGGCGGTCCTTAAGAAGATCCAATCCACCGGAGTTTCAGCAAGCATGACCATGTCTCCGATGATGCCTTGAATGAAAGAGCGGTCCACCGGGCGGAGTGTCCTCCAAATGCGCATGATTTCTTGCCTAGGCGGTGTGATTGCTTCGAGCCTGAGGCCGGGAGCCGAGCGATCCATCCTTACCTAAATGGAGGAGATGTCGACTCAACGTCTTAAGAATCATATCAATGTAATGTCCTAAGTCGTTTTGGAAATAATGCATGCAGTGCGGGAAGATAAACTTTAACCATGTTCTTTACAGTATACATCACTCTTTCTCGAACAAAACAACAAAAAGCCCGTCCTAAAAAAAACTACGGGCCGACTCAATGACTTGACTTTGGGGTCGGTTGGCGGCATGGAGGCAAAGATTGGTCCAGCATGACGGTCCCAGTGTATGCATGGTTTCCAGTGCTACTGGGAGAACCGCTAACTAGGGATGGGGGCTCCCGATACAAGGGTGTGAATTCCTTGAAATCGAGCGAGGATCTTTGGGGGCCGGTTCGGTAGCATAGCCGACTCGATCCGTTCCCTTACTCAGAACCTTTGACTAACCTAGCTTCCTATCTTTGGTGCCCGTGGGATTTTGAACAAGGTACCTAGAAACCCGCTAGAATGATGCGATGCAAATACGTAAAGTAAATGCGAGAAATAAATGTGCTTAAAAATAAATGTACGGAAAAGCGATAAATAAACATGCAAGCAAGCAAACGGAATCGAGCCCGAACCCTCTAGATGTCCCCAGTGGAGTCGCCAAGCTATGCGCACCCGAATTTTATCTCGTCGGGGCACGCATGCGCGCGCCTATGCAACGCGACTTGGGAGTATCCACCTTCCCGGGGACGCGCGACGGACGCGCGTTAGAAGGAGTCGCCACTTACTATTTACGACCCGTAGGTCGAGGGCCGTTAAGTCGCCCGGGTCTAGGGGTACGGGGTACACCTAAATACTAAGGCAATGGTCATACGGAACCGGAAATTCCAAATTCGGGGGTTCTATTACGTGCGGGCCTATATCCCGCACGCCCTTTCGGTACTCTAATTTGTTAGGCTTGCTGTTTTGTTTATTTACCACGTGATTTAGGGTTGCACTTGACTCGCCCTTTTTGACACTGTAAAGTCAATGAATTGATCAAGTTGGGCCAAGAACCCAAAAGATGAGTAGGTTCGTGCATCGAGGAACCGGTTCACTATCCTAACGTTTACAGTTCGTCAAACCACGGCGGTCGACTCCCTGCGTGAACCGAAACCGCGAGTATTCGGGCTTACTCGTCTCTAGGCATTAATAGACCAACTTGACCGGTCCAACACTTGGACCTCTCGCTTGCCGATCGGGGATCCTTACAAATGAATGAACAGATGTACAAATAAGATCCTCACAATGTACACTCGAATAATTACAGAATACAACTAAATAAAGTAAATGGATCCCGATCGGTTTGCATTGAGCCAATATTCCGCTCCGGCTCACCGTGTGTTTTGAATGACCGATAAATAAATTAAGGCAACGCAGGCTCAAAGAGCCGGGTGTCGGGTCCAATCGAACTGACGGTTTGCAGGAGAACCAATTAGTTCCCACTGTAACCGTTGGACCGATTGAGCTCTCGGGTGATATCTAAACGCGTTTCACACATCCAATCCAAATTGCCTTCCACATAGGCTATATTTGGAGTGTGATGGTGACTCAAGGCTAGATTCCATTCCACACTCGGGTTGCACGCGCTCAGTGAGTTAGGAGGCGTTGGACCTCGTGTTCAGTGATTTGGGGCGTTGGGTCCCGTGCAACACGTAACCTATGGGCTCGGACCCGAACCGCAACAAATTAGCAAAAGCAAATGAAAAATAAAAGAAAACTGATAAAACTGATGAAAAACAGACAATAACTGACAAACATAGATAAATACAAACAAGTTGTATATTAGGCCGAATTTACGTGATTTAATCAGTTATTAACCGGGGTTGATTAGCAAACAATGTATCTAACCTAGGCAAACAAAGAAGTGGGTTGGGATGTGGTTCTAGGCCAATTACATGTGTGAATTTGTTTTAGAACTCTATTCAGTGAGGTGTCACTACGGTTTCACCGCATTAGCCAAACTTGTATTTTTGACTCTAGATTGGAACCTAGCATTCCACCTATCCATTATCTAATGTTTGATCAAGTCAAATGCATGATTAATCCAATTCTTTGTGTTTTGTAACGGAAATAAAATGTTCACCACCGAATCTACGATAGGGAGATAGAAACACCGAAAGTGAACGGGATGGGACGTGTGAATAAAACTCGCACCTGAACGGGTTGCCCCTTCTCGTCCATAGATCGAGGTGTTTCCGACTCCCTAACGCCTAGGATATCTGTGAATCGCGGAATGACGATTATGCCCTTGATCGGTAAAACGTGTGTAGTTCACATATAAATTAAAGATCGCGTGACACGAAGAGGTTTAAAAAGGACTCGCGCGTCTCGACTCGAGCCGCCTCAAATTGGGCCCGGACTTGAGTCATAGTACGCGAGTACTTGCTAGACACCGATTCTTTCGTGTTACACGTTTCGGTGCTTTGAAATTGTGAGCTTTTAAAGAAAAGGGCATTTCCGCTGTTCCGTGAACCATCGATGCGCTTACGAATTAGCAATTAATTTATCCAATTATTTAGTCCAAGTGATTTAATTAACCGAATGATACGTCTCGTTTTTCCCATTTGTGAAATTATTCGGTGATAGTGATCTTATATCGAAAAATTGTGGACTTGACGGATAATCTTCCAAAACTAACACTCTTAGGGGGCGGCTAGCACATGATCAACGATAAAAATGCAAAATATGAATACACTCGATTCCAAGGGACGATTCCGAAGCAACGAAGGAGACCGTCCTAAATCCAGGAAGGGTTAAAGGGCATTCGGCCATCTCTCCAAGGGTTAGGCCGAGAGCTCTCCTTGACCCGACTTGGGTTATGGAGAGTCTCCTACATCAATTCTAGCCGTATCTTGCATACATAATACATCGAGCACAATAATAACACATATTTCGGTAAAAATGGAGGGAAACCGACGCCGCCAAGATCTCGAAGCACAACCACACAAACGAACGAACACATACAATATATATATAAAGGAATCGGTAAAACGACGTCCATTCATGCAATGGTAAAACGAAGGAATGCGGGAACCGATCTATTTCGGAACGGAAGAGGCTTCCTTGGACCCACGTGGTCCAAAGGAACTCTCGGCCATGTCCACTCATGCACGGCCGTGAGTTCCCATGGCTCACATGGGTCAAAGCGGCCTCTTCAATCCCGATTTAAATCCTTTCTCATTATATTAGCATGCTAGACGTGATTGACGAAGATAAAGGAATGGGACTCGACTAATTTCGGGGAGGGAGAGACCGCCCTAGCCTCGGGTAAGCCAAGGGAGCTCACGGGTCCCTCCCTTGGGACTAGGCCGTGAGTTCCCGTGGCTCAACCGTGGCCAAGGGGGTCTCTCCTACCTCAATCCAAGCTGTTTCCCATCACGATACATGTATTTATACGTCACACAGATGCAATATGGAGAGTAAACGTGCATGAAATTGCATGGGGATGCATGGACTCGCATGAAGACCTTAACTTACGTACAACATGTGTATTAACACCTTATTACTCCACAACAAGCAAAGATCGGAGACCTAGACCCCTTTAAGTCGTAGAGAAGCGTTATCTAGCCTTGATGTACGAGGGAGAGAGTCGGGGAAGTGGCAAGAAGGTCAGGTGACCCGGCTGGACGTCACGTGCAGAAAACACCTGTAAGGCAACTTGGAGAAAACGGGGTCGGCACGCTAGCTCCGACCACGGCACGGTGCAAGATCGGGCTCCTTGGACTCCTAAGGGACGGACCTAGACGTTCGTGGACAGTCCCGAACGTGCCAAGGCCTGGACAAACCCGAAATAGTGAAAGAAAACTCGGTAAAAATTACCGGGACCCAATAAGAAGGAGGAAGTGGAACGGAGGTTGTGCACGGTTGAAGGGCTCTCAGACCATGACCACCTCTTCACGGGGGAGAGTGAGGGTTATGAGGAACCCTTTAAACGTGATGGCACGACTCGCCGAAGTCGTGGGAAGAAATGACACGTTGTAGAAGTTGGATGCGCTCGACGGGGAGTTCTCGGGACCTGATAGTCCTCACGGCTAGAATGTGATGATGGAGGCTTCAAATGGAAAATCTGAGCTCGGGAATGGATTTAGAGGGTGAGAAATATGTAGGATATGAAGTTTGGTTGTGTTTGGCTTAAGTTGGGTCGGGCGGTGCTCGGAATATCGGGTGGTTTTCCGTCGGTTTTGGCCGGTTTCGGCCTTGTGATGGGTTGGACGAAATGAGGAAGAGGGCTGGGGTTTGAGAGGAGTTTAGAGAGAAGTTGGCTTGAGAGAGAATGAGAATGAAGAAGTGATTAAGCTTAATGATGGATGGGAACTTATAGGGAAGACTAATGGTGTGATTAAGTGAAGTTAAGTGTGGTTTAGGGGGGGAAAAGGGGCTGCCGAAAATTAAAGAGAGGTTAGGGAGGGGAAATGGTCATGTTGAGTGAAGGGAAAGCAAGATGAGAGGTGATAGGAGGTGATGGGAAGTGATGGATGTAAGTGTGTAAGAAGATATTTCAAATTGTGTGGTGGAGGGAAGAAGCTTGGGTTTGAGTCGCCGGCCAAGGCGATTTAGCCGTGGCTTGGGGCAGTTGGGCCGTGGCTTGGGTTTGAGCCATGGCTGTGGGTTTGAGCCGTGGCTTGGAGGCTTGGCTTGGCTAAGCTGTGGGTCCCATTCGATTAGGAGAAAAGTCGGGAGAAACTCAAGGCTCGATTGGTTACGCGTGTGCCTTCCGAGATCCGATTAATTCATGAATTTGGAATGCTTGCATGAAGGGAATTTAAATGAGCCCAATATCGCCATACTTCATGTGAACGAATCTTCGGGTGACTTGGCACCTAGAGAGCCGGTTTTGCCTCGTTTGGATGATCAGGGTGAGGTTGTTCGTCCTCGTTGTTCAATCGCTCTTGCATGCATTGTATCGTCCGCCTCGGTGTGCTTTTCGTCTCATGCGGCACCGTTGGTACGGCATCTCTGATCGAAGACCATTAGCCGGAGGTGACCTAGGGATCCGTGACTGGGGTTCTCTCAGTGCTTCCCGAATGCTCCGAGGCGTTCAGAGACCGCTACGGTCTCAGTTTGCCAAGAACGTGCCCCGAAGACTTGCCGAGAGGCGTTCGTGACCGTTAAAACGTCACTCGGGAGGTCGACATGCTCCGCTTAGTCCGAGCCAATATGATTTCCTAGACCCCAGGGTTTGCTGGGAGTGGGTGGTGCAACGCTCGGACGTCAACTTTCCACCGAATAAGCCCTGAGCATTAGACTCTATCAAAAAGGGCATTTTTCCTGGGTCGAGACCTACTCGGGAGACCAAGCCGAATTCCGAAAGGCAATCTGAAACTTGTTTCATGGCTTTGGTGGTCCTGGGGCATGTATAGGCCTGTTTCCAACCGTCGTTTGCTCGTTCGTGGATCGGGTGCCCCAGGAGCCCTGTTAGAAAGGCGTCTGTGAATGTTCGGGAATGCCTCGGCTCAAGCGGGATGCTTCTGAAATGCGCCCGGATGTGCCGTTGGTCATTTTGGCACCAAGAGGGATTTTTAGAGTCCCATATTGGATACTTTCTGATGCTTCGGTGATCCGGTGATGAATAGTGCCATAGTGCCAACTTCTGTTGCTTCGGGGCTCATTATTTATCTGCCCTTTTGATTGCCCTTCTGAGCCTTTTGGAGGACCCTGCTTCCCTTCTATAGTCCACGCTCTCACGTCCGCGCATTCACCTCCGATTGTCGGGTCATGAATAGTAATTCGAGTTTCGGCCGAGAGTCCTCGTGATGGGAGCTGGTGGGCCAAAATGGGGTGCTGACACTACTGATAGAGAGGATGATGGACTCGAACAAGTTCATGGCTCCCAAGGGTCGTGAGGTTCCTGTGCCGTGAACAATGCCTTGCATGTTTGCTATGTTTTTCTAACAGGTTACAGTAAATTGATATGCGGTAATTCAGGTGATTGTGGCAGATCAAGGAGCACATGACGATAGCTAGGTCCAAGGATATCGAGGTTGGATCTTGATTTGAGTCTCGGAGCCCATAGAACATGATCCATTCACGTGGACGTTTTGGGGATCATTAACCCCGTGAGGTTAGTGGTTTAATTTCGCTTCCTCATTTATTTCTTGTACCTCATTAAAGAATCAGTCATTAGCCGAATCGAGTAACGGGTTCCACACTTAATTTTCTACATGTGCATATGGTTCGGATTGTTTTTCGACTATTTCAATGCAGGCTTCAGTTACTGTAGGGTTGAGGAATGGCTCTTGGCATTGGTCGAGGAGTATTGACCCCCAGGCAACATTTATTCATTCACTTGCTAATCAACTTGATTGTTCGAATGTTGATTTAGTTATTTGGAAGCCTTCTACGTCAGGCCATTAGACTATCACTTGTACATGGTTTCGTTTGAGTCAACAGAAGAGTCAAAGTTGCGTGGGGTAAAGCCATATGGTTTTAGGGATGTGCTCCTAAGGCTTCCTTCATATGTTGGCTAGCATGGCATGACAAGTTAGCAACAAAGGATAGACTGTTACAGTGGGGCTCTTCACTTAGTCATGGTTGTGAATTTTGCGGTGCTGGAGTTGAAACAAGAAACCATTTCTTTTCCTGTTCTGTCAATAAGAACACCTGGTTGAGCTTACTTGAAAGGCTGAATATTTGCAGATCTGTGGCTGATTGGAGCTCAGAATCTGAATGGTTTAAAGATTTGAAGGGGCAAATGTGGTTATTTTGAAGCTCTTGGGGACAAATTATGTGTATCACATCTAGTTAGAAAGGAATAGCAGGATCTTAAAGAAAACCATCAGGTTAGTCCCGGCGATCATTCATAGAATTCTGGCTGCTGTAAAGGAGCATGTTTCAGTTTTGCCAAGAATTAATTTTAAGATATTTGGTTTTGTTCTCGGCATCTATTTGGGTTTGCTGCCTTTAATCAATTGTAATGGGGGTGAGGATGAGTTGGGTTTATTGAGTTTTGAATTGTTATGATGTAGTTGGGTGAGTGTTGGACTTCTCTATAAGTTTTTGGTGAGCAATGAAATCAAACCAGCACTTATCAAACAAAAAAGTTTTACCTCTGATTTCTTGCTTGATTTCTTGTGTAAGAACCCATTTTCGGCCCAGGCTCGGTCATTAGCAAAGCAAACCCCGAGCACATCGTCAATCTAAGAGTAGGAGTTAACATATCGAAAGTGCAAAAGGATAATTCCGGATGATGGTTCTCAAGATGCATCGAACAATCTCTTGAGCATAATCCTTAAGCGTTTCCCAATATAAAGTGCCATTCTAAAATCGGTACAGTGGTGGGCCACATTTTGCTATTCGAGTTTGCACACAAGAAAAATCATTTCCCAATATAATGTGTATTTCTCGGAGATTTTTTTGTCTTAAAATCCGATTGTCCGTACTTTTCCTCAAAATTCCAGCACCTTATTCACTCTCAACTGATAAAAACCTAGATGTCTTTGATTCCAGCTTTTTATCGAATAGGGAAAGAGTTCGAGACCGATAAATTGATATTCTTGTGTAGCGAAGAACATCTGTCATGGGATTTTTTGTTAAAAAAAAAAATTCCTTCGAAATTAATTCCTCATGTTCAAAAATAATTTCGGGAGGATTTCCAAGAGAAAAATATTTTTCGGGATTTATAAAATATGTTCATATCAAATTGCACCGGAAAGTACATCGGAAATGGAGAAAACGGGTTTTCCATTCATTTAGGGGACAAAAACGTAATAGGAAATCTAAGCTAGATTAGCAAAAGCTGCAAATTAGACCACCAGAGGAAAATGACCGTTCGGGACGCCAAACACGGGAACTACCGGAATAAAAGTACGGAGGTGAGGGTAGAAAGAACCCGCACCTGACCTCACGGGTGAGGTTAGTAACCGCACCCGTGACGTCATTCTGGTGCCAGCTGATACCCATACTAGCTGGCGTCCAGTTGCGCTCCCAGAACAGTCGAAAATTGATTTTCGACCCTAAAACTTTTCAACACGTTACAAAACAACCCCAACCTCTCTTTCCCTATAAATAGAAGATGAATTTTCAGCATATAGGACTTTTTGGCTCCTCTCATGTGTTGAGAATGACCTGAAAATTCACCAATATCTACCCCACACGCCCAAACACTTGATTTACTAACACTTGTGTTGTAGGTTTCCGATCAAGGCGAAGTCATATATCCCGAGAAGGTGACTCGTTCCCGATCCTTGGAGAGCCCACTCAAGCCTGACTTCCCCCTACTTAGGCACCCCCCTTACCGACTCCTTGGTAGATTCCCGAAGTTCCTACAATCCCAATTTGAGGGCTAGCTATAATTTCTAGACTCGGGTAGTGATGTGATTAACTTAACTTAATCGGGTTCCATGTTAAACACTTGGAATAAAATAATAATAAGGTTTAGGCTATTAGATTATGGGTAGATAGGCCTCTATGAGATGTTTGTACGTGTTACATGCATGTTATGTTCGTATTTTTCTTTTTAGTGTAGAAAAACCAAGAGATGGGGAATGAGCGTACGTTGGTGAACAAAATCGCTAGGTCTGGTTCTATGGTAGCAACGACTACCGCCACACACACTGATGCCAACATCATTGGCACTCATCCTTGGAGGGGAGGCATCGATAGCACCAACATGCACCATTACTATTTTTAATTAATTTTTTTTTTTCAATTTTCAGATTTTGAATTTTTTTTTAAATTAATTTTTTTTAACAACTTTGATGGAAAATTAGACGGAAGGGGGTATTTTTGCCCTCGACCACAGTTCAGGGTAGCAAATGTTCTGAAATGAAAGTCGAGGGGCAAATCTTCCCTGGCCCGATAGTTTAGGGGGCTAAGAACACTTTCGCTTGGGACCTCATCGGACATTTCGTTTCCCGCCATAGACAGATAGACAGACTCTCGCAGTCGACGCCTCATGTCACCTCTCCTTCCGTCCTTCCTTCCTTTCCTTCTGTCTGCTTCGATCAAATCTCCATTGCTCTCCCTCTGCAAATCTGTAATCATGAAATCTCGGGGAGAAGAACAAGAAGAAGAAGAAGAGGAGCCCATAGCGGATGATGGCCTAGAGGTAATCTCCATTGGTTCGCTGTACAGAGGGCGGTGGGAGAAGAAGTACTGGAGCTGCTCTAGGGTTTGTCTTCTGTCCTGCTGATTGTTTCTCTTTTGTTCAGTTATTTGGCTAACTGTTTTCTGCAATCGGCCCACTTCTGCATTCGGTAGATGGAATGGAGTTGAAGATTCGAGGAGCTGAAGTGGGGGGCTTATCTTGGAAATACCACTTTATGAGTGACCCAATGTCGCGATTTTTCTGAAATTGAAGCTTTCTTTAGAGTTCTACAGGTTTTATCGATGAGTACTATCGAGCGAACTTGCTTTTCTGTTGGTCTAGCTAATGTTTAATCGCGATTACTCGCCGAGAGAGAGAGAAAGGGAGAGAGAGCCACTTCATAATAATGATAATCTCTCTCGAATCCAAAGTCACATAATACAATCTCCTTCAATTAACAGTATGGCTCATGTCATGTCACCAGGACGACGGTAAACGTTGCTTTGGTATGCCGATAGCGGGCAGGCTATACGCTGTAGTTATGCTAGTGACAGCATTACAACCTATAAAACCCATGTTTGTGTTACTTTTCAGGGGAAAAACCGATATCCTTATCCAGTTGGATATCATGCTGTTCGGTTTCATGATGGGAACGGATTTGAGATGGAAATCCATGAAGGTTCTATAGGGCCTTTATTTGAGGTCTGTGGCTACGCCTTGCTATTTCAGTATCATGCATTTGCTCATATATCCCTCAACAGTTACGTGACTAATTTCAGATTACGACTGCTCACGGACATTCCTGTTCTGGACCAACCCCCAATGTTGCTTGGGAGAAATTTCAGAAGAAAGGTGTTCCCCGCAAGAAGATCCGGCATGATAAGAGGTTTTCATGCAAAATTGATGGTGTTGAGGTAGTTAATCACATGTTACTGCCTTTTCTGATATTTGGACAGGAGCTTTCATTACATGAAATTAATATAATACTGCTGCTGTACTCATTTTTGGTCATATTATGTATTTGCCTGCTCTATTAACTTGCTGATTGTCCATTTTAAGCATTAGAAATTCTGCCAGCAGACACAATGCACTGATATGTGCTTTTCACTTTCTATGAATGGTGCAGCTTTTCGGTTTTAAAGATCAAGTTGTTCAGAGATTTCTTAGGGAGCTTGTGGCAGATCTACATAGAAGTGCAGGGTGTAGTCTACTATCTCCCACCTACTGCAATGGAGCTGCAGTAGCTGAAATGGAAAGTGAATGCACGGATTTACGTGCATACCAGAACTCATCGGCTTTCCTGCCTAAGCCACTAACTACAGGAAATATAAGCCAGAAGCATGAAAAAATAGTTAATGAGTCAGAGAGAGCAGCTAGCCCCGAAAGACTTAAAACTGAGATGCAGAATGATATTGAGGTTATATCTTCAAGCAGAAAACGGCGGAGGAATTCCAAGAACACTGAAATCATGGATTTCCCTGCTTCAAAAGAGGTGGTTTTGAAAGAATTTCAAGGAACGCTTCCAAGAAAAGCATGCCCAAGCCATGTACTGGAGGCATGTGAATTGCTTAAAGCAGCTGGAGAAGGTTTGACTCCTAGCAATTCTGATGATGTTTGTAGTCTTGTTAGGGAAGCTGCAACTTCTGAGGGAAACAAGCAGGAGCATCCAGAAATTTGCAGATCAATTACCATAACTGACAACATTTCAGTATGTGATTCTCCATGTGTTCCTCAAAAGTCAAAACTCCACCTTTATTTCTAACTTCACCTGCTGATCAAAACTCCAATTTTTCAATGCATTGGCATGTTGTATGGTCCATACTGTCATTATTTATTTGTTTTAAACCACTACTTAAACAAAGCTTTTCAAACTTAAAATTAATGTTGACCTGGGGCTAAGTGTGTTTAAAGATACTGTTGGTTCAGTTTTGATGTACTCTTACTTTCTTGCAGCTTGATAGGTTATGTATTGAGGAAATGGATCCCTTGAATTCTTCAGTGCTGATGGAAAGTATAGATGAAGAAGCTGCAATCGTAGAAGACTCTGAGGACATTACTGACAGTGATGCAGTTCTTATTGTGGATGACACACCAGATGAGTTGTCAGGTATTTGAAATCAATCATTTGCAACAGTACATGAAACATAAATGGGATATTCGCACATATACACCATCCTCTACTTTCCTTAACCATTCATTCACACGGTACCGTCATTTTGAACCATGATAAAACTTCTTGCCATTCAGAGGATCCCCTTCATTTTGATGATCAACAGTATGGTGCAGATAATTCTATCTGATATTGTTACGATAAACCATGACAAAAACTTCTTGCGATTCAGAGGACGAACCAACTGCAGCCCATACGAACTGGAATGAAGGTTTTGTGAGTGAATCACATCCAAAAGAACTGGACACCCAATATTCAGGTGGGAGCTCAGAAAAGAGTGAATTTGACTCTGTTGGTCAGGAAATAGCTCAATCTATGATGGCAGTTCTGCTTCCCCAAGCACTTCCTCTTCTCAGAAGGGGCTCAAGGAAGAAAAGGGAGAGAAAGGGAAGGACTTGTCTGGTGCAAAATCCTCCAAATAACAGCAAACTTCAGGAGAATGACAATATTGACAGTTTGGTGAATGTATCATCTCCTAGTGCAGGTATATTTGGAGCACACTTCCTCTATTGACCATATAATTTCTGAACTAGGAAGTAGATTCGCAAGTTGGTGCTGTTTCCTTGAGTTGACAATTTGCTTAACGTCTGTTGGATTCCAGATGTAACTATCTCTAAACTTGATCTAGTGAATGGGAAAAAAGTGCCAGCTCAGGATGCAGATGTTGACATTGCTGCCAAAAATATAGAACATGCTTACAGTGCTGCTGCTCCTGAAGGTTCAGGGAATCATCAACATACACCTCAAGCGGATTATTGGGTAATGGTGTTTTGGGATATTGCTGAAACTACAGTCTAGCCATATATTCTGCTCACACATTTTGCTGTCTGGTCCTATGTCCAGGATTCATTGGATGATCAGGACATACTGGATTTTATAGAAACAAGTGAAATGGCGAATATTGTCTATCATGATAAACAGCATGCGCCTTTTGATGAGAAGCTTCGGGAGAATGACTCGAATGCTTCTGGGCAGTTGTTGCCTCAGAATTTTCAGAGGCATGAACTTATTTCAGAAAGATCGGGTTTTCTATATGCTGGCCTGAATTCTGACCCTAAATCATTTGGAATACATCATGAGGAGCAAGGATTTAAGATTGCATCCATCAATTCTGAAGCCCATGGTACCATTATTGATCAATTTCAAGTTATTGACTGTGTAGCATTCTTTAGATTGCCTCATCATATAAAATTCTTAATCATCCATATGTTTGTTTATATCCAAAAGTAATTTCCAGCTATTGACTTCATCAAGTATCCTGCCATCATATAAAATTCTTAGTCATCCATATGTTTGTTTATATCCAAAAGTAATTTCCAGCTATCGACTTCATCAAGTATCCTGCCATGGGATTTTACAAGGAAAATACTTTTTCCTACGAAAAAGCATTCTCCCATATCTCTGAATGCGAGGGTGTCAAAACTGGGTTCCGATGTTTCACAAATTACAATCGGTCGGCTACTCTACTTTTCAGAGGATCTAGGCTGATTGGCTCGGGGGAGATAGAACCCCTCATCTGAAAATTTCATGCTGACACAGTGATTATGTTATTGAATCTAATGAAATACCTGCCAGCAGAGATTCCAACAAATGTAAAACTCTTAATATCACTGTGCACCTTTTTATTTTTTGGGGATAAGTGACATTGCACATTATTAAGTTGTCTGATTTGTATTATCAATCTGCTGTAGGTGTTAATGATGCTAATGCTCAGAATGCTAAAGCTGATGATGAAACCGGAGATGCAGGCAATGGAAATTGTAGTCACATTCCAAGTGCAAGGCTTCTAAGTAGAATGTGTGAAGCACCCCTCTCAGAAAGCACTGTGCATAGAAATTCTGGAAATAATTATCTCAGAGAAAGATGCCCTATTGATGGACACCTGATGGCTTGTGAAACATGTGAAGTCTGTTCTAACGAACAACCTAATTATTCCAGATCTAATGCCGACGAATCCTTGCTTGATGGCCAGCGTAATGTTTCCTGCAGAAAGTATTCTACTGCAAATGGCAAACTTAAGTTAAATGGAGTCCCTGTAGTATCAGAAAATGAGGTATCTATTTATACCTCCAGTGATAGGGGTACCTCTGGTTCTATTGTTCCGTCTGTCTCAAATGTTGAAAAATCTCAATCCTGTGTACACATGGGTTTGGATGTAAAGAAAGACATTGTCAAGTTAAACAACTGTTTATTATATCAAACACCAACTAGAGGCTTCCCTGATATCACATCATCTGCTGCCAAGGAAGATCAAGTAGTTTCTCAACGACTCGATGGGCATGTGAAGGCTTACACTGAGCTCAAGGGCATTCTTCAGTTTGTAGGATGCTATTCTCATCCCCTACCTACACTATCAGTATTGCTAGGACGATATGGGAGTGTAATATACTTGTGCGTTCAATGTGGCCTTCTAGTAGATGAAGTAAGGACTCTTTTTCTCTACAAGTTACTGACTGAAGAGCCAAGGATAGGTTGCCCTTCTTTTATTGGTCAGACATCACTTCTTCCTCCAATTTCAAAACCCAGCTTTGGTGGAGTAAGTTGTATATGATTCTTATGAATGCACTGCTCCATTGATCATTGATTTTGCAGTGTATTCTAAAATTCTGCCTTTTACCAGATAACGCTCGAAAGAACGTGGTTTCAAATGACACCAGATGGGCAAAGGCTGATATTGCTTGGGAATGCCAAAACACCATATTGCAGGTTTAGTTTAGTTCTTGTTCGTGCAATTACTTTGTGAGACAAAGTGTCAAGTTTAGCTGATTCGGGGTGCATGTGCATGCAGGGAAAGAAGAATTTCATGTTCATGCTCAACATGTGCATCAGTCTGCTTGGATGATTATGCAATTCGAATTGTTCAAGTAAATATTGGATATGTGACAATTGTGTTGAACCTAAAAAGCGTAGATAGAATACTCTCAGTACTGGTTTGTGAGCCTAACCGTCTGGTTGCCACTGGAGAGAGTGGAGGACTGCATTTGTGGATTATGAATCGGACATGGAGGTACTTACGTCCATAATCAAACTAAAGCATGCACTTTCTTTCTTCATGTTCTCAGTACTGCTGCTAAACCATGTTTACATTTTCTCCACCCACACCACTCCTAGCTTCTTCTGTTGAACTGTTTGCTCAAATATTTGATCTTGAATTCTTAATTGTTTAAAAAGGCAGGTAATCTCATTCTCCATCTACTGTCATTTCAAGTCTAATGAGAACAAGCTAGTCCAGTTCTCTTATGTTTCCTTTACTGTCAGGTGTGGATATGCACTGGAGCATGTTGGTAATGATAGACTTGACCTATCTCAACAAAAAACCTATTCAGTATTAAGGGATTATCTATCCCAAAATGTGTAGTATTTGTGGACTAGGAAAGGAGATTTGAAAAGATCTTTATGTTTGGCTGGACATAGACAAGGTGGATCATCTGCTTTGAACCTTTTACGTGCTTTAAGTGCATGCAGATTCTTACGGCATAGATATTTCATTTCCTTCCATTATTTCTAGCATGATTGCATTTATCTTTGCAGTGTACAACTAGAAGAATTTGACCTACCCGCTTATGGGTGCTTCTCTCCTTGCATAGTGGAATTGAAGAAAGTCCCGAAACATGCATCGCTCCTTGTCGGCTCTAATGGTTTTGGGGAATTTACCGTATGGTAAGTCACCAGTCTGCAAGAGTAACAAGCAAAATTGCTTACGGAGAGAGTAGATCATCAATTTGGTATCTTTTATGTCACTTGTCACTATATTGTTTCATAGATGCATCAAAAACACTTTTTTCTGGTTGGGAACTGGAGACATGTCATTAACTAGGGGAGCCATTGACGTGGAAACCAACTCCATGTCTTTCTTTCTCTTAGAGCATATGACCATCTTGTTGAGCAGTCATCTGAATCGTCAATTATTGACCACAATGAGAAAATATGTGCTTCTACAGCTATTACTACTCTTAGCTCAACTGTGCCTGGGATGCTATGACTCCCAGAAACATCATTAGCAAGATGTGGCTTAAGTAATGCAAATCTTTGGAACCATCGTTATAAGGCCATGGCAATTACTGTCAACACGCTCTGTTTTACTATGTTTAAGGGATATTTCAAGACGCATCTCCGTAGCCAAGTTCACTGCTCTGAGCACCATAGTCCACCGCTTTCTTCCGATCAGTTCATTTAGCTTGAGATGGAAAGATACAGCTTCCAGCAGATCCAATGTGGACGAGCATATAAATGAAATTATGGCTGCAACGACAAGAACGTTCCAAGAGTCTGATGGCAGCCATCCCTCTCTTCATCTTCAACTAGAAGGGGGAGAACTCGCCCTCTGGCTTCTTGTATCTGCTGTCTCTGATGCTGAAGATGACTGCCTACGAAATGCTTCTGAGGTAAATTCTGTTGCTTGGTGGAGACTGGCTCTACTGGCAAAGAATGCGATGATCCTGGGAAGCCCTCTCGATCCGAGGTACCTTCTTATTTTATATTGAATTGCAGATGGTCTTCATTCTAAGGTGTAGTTGTACTTTTTGGAACTGGGACGAGGAATCAATTCTCTCATGATGTCGAGTTCTTTCAAAAGAAAAAGTAGAGTGGAAAATGAGTGTACAGACTTATTTCTTGATTAGGTGAGGCGAACTCCATAATTTTTTAGATGACATTTAAACTCCTGACTTCATTCCACAGGGCTGTTGCTATAGCTGCATTATCGGGTCATGGGGTGATCGGTACACGCGATGGAATCGTCTACCTCTGGGACTTATCTACGGGAAATAAACTCGGCACGCTACATCACTTTATTGAAGGTACACAAGTTCCTTGAAAGAAGCATCCAGTCTATTTTGCGATCCTATTGTCGACAGTTTTTACCTTGACCATTATTAACCTTCCTCTCTGAATCAGGAAATGGCATTTCTTGTATAGCAACGGATGATTCAACATCAAGCATCTTAGCGGTGTGTGGCAACAATGGGGAGGTGATGGTGTATCAGCAGCCTCATGGGGGCAGTGCAGATTAAGTCGGGAAGAAGAGAACCCATTTTACTGCTCTCGGTTGGGTCTCTCTTTCACGTATTATAAAATGTTATTAGTCCATTCACCAGATACGCAGTTCGTGACAAAATGGCTGGTGCCGCGGCATCTTGTATAGTCCTTGGACAGAATGCATCGCCCTACTCTTTTATTATTGACGTTTTTCAACCTTACCATGAAGTAAAATTCTAAAATAATATGAAAACATATGCTTACGCTTATGGCTACGAAGAGGAAACACGAGGTCTGTGAGTTGAGTACCACGGCAAGTATCATCATCATCCTCAAATGAGGAGATCATGACGTTATCTATAAATCATCATTGCCCGTTCATGCATGGTCGACATGGATACATGGAGGTCCAAATTACACAATTACTGCAATCAATCAAAAAGGCCAACAGCGATTATCATTTAAATTGCTAAAATTGGGGCATGGTAGGCAAGGAATGTCAATTCTATAATCTATCTTCACCGAGCCTCATTTATCGAAAGGAATCAAGCATGGTTTGTTAGGTTGGGGTTAATGACATTATGACATTAGAAGCATAGCTTTGTGAATATGATTAATCAATATCATCAAATCACCATTTGATCAAACATATACTCAAGGAGGAAATATATATATATATATATATATGATCAAATCTTAAATTAAACGTAATATGATAAATTTATCGAGAATGATGAAATTCTATTAACTATTCATTACATATAATGATGTGTCATCTATATCCATATCTATTATATATATGTAATACAGACTCTATGATATCGCATGGTAGGATGCCTCTATTCGGGTGACAAAATTTTGCCACGTCAACGATTTGATAAGTTTGAGAGCCTCACAAGAATAGACTATTCATATTCTTGTTTAACTTTTAGGCCCCAAAAGTAATTAAAAAAATATAAAGAAAGTGAGAAGTGGGTATAAGTTCATTGTTGCTGCAGTGATAGAGATATTGCTATTGTCCCTATTGTCCTGCGTTCGAAACTCTTCATTTAACTTTTCTCATTTTTATTTTTTTTTCCATTTTTATATGGTTTTCTTTCTTTTATTTTTCTTTTGCTTGTTGCATGGTTGTCAGCACCTCATTTTGGTTCACTAGTTCAAGCAATGCGCATCAACGGCTATTCAACTTATGACTTGAGCATTGATATAGAAAAAGGCTCGACAAAGTAACAAATCACTATTCATCCTCAAGTCAACAGAGATGAGCAGATGATTCAAGCATACGACAGAAGAACTTCCAGAATCATCCAACGATATACAAAGCAAATAAGGAGCCCAAACAGCTTCCAAATCGACATTTTTAGAATACAATACAGATAGTGCTATTTTCTACTAGTTCACTCGACCATCAGAAGATAGTCAATAATGGGCTTCAAAAATCTCTTGCGGTGCCAAACAGATGAAAAGTGTCTTCAAACACATTTCGCAAATCATCTGCTCTATATAGAGCAATTTTCTAAATACAGACAACTTTTTGGTGGAAGTCCAAAAACGCCGGTTCATCAGACAAAAGCTAATGCCCGATGTCAGACACAGTCATACCCCGCAATTCTACATATCATGAGCATCGCTTCAGATTGCTTCTCGAAAGTCATGCAGACTCCTTGAATGACTCCCGAGTGATAGAACAAGCCAACCTTTCAGTGGAAAGACATAACCGCAGACTAGTCTAACGAAACATCGGCAAATGAAGTTAGCCATGCATTGCCCTGAAAACTACAGTGGACAGACGCAATTGGCCATATCAGACAGCATAACCTTTTTTAGTTTCCCGAGTGATCTCCGAAGATCAGAAAAGACCATTTTCAACGGAAATACATAACCGGAGTTCCTTTTGGCGGAAACTTGACGCCGAACAATTGGCCAGCACAATGCTACTAATATCAAGGCTTAGTGTTAAATCCTCAGATTGAACTACACAATTCATTTAGAACTCCAGAACAGTGCTTTTATGGTCCCATATGCATTTTTTCAATCCTTCGAGGTTTGTTCTCAACGAATAGAGATCGCAGCGATCTCTGGCTTGCCCAAGCAACTTAGAAAGCAATATGAGAAATCCGGCTATGAACTCTTAGGACGTCTCTAGCTTCACATTTGTAATATCGGCTTATTGGTCAATTATTCAGTCTGATTGACAATGCATATCAAAATTACCAATGTGGAATGCAGACACGAGATAAGCTCTTAAAAACGACTAACTTTGCTCTGATCGCCTGAATCGAGCAAAACCGGCATTCTAGCCCCAAAACCACCAGAACATTTTCTTATGCAAAATGGGCAATCTTGGGCTCGTTTGAATCGTTTTTGCCCGCACATTGACAATTCGACATTCATTTGAACCATGAGCCTCGAACACACGATCAATCGAGACACGAACTTTCTCGACTCACCTCCAACCCGTGTGGGACCCACAGATCAACCATAGTCTTCTCTTTCCCCATCATGGCTGAATTCTCCAAGAGATAAGGCAACTTGCATTTTTCTTCCTCTTCAAAATATCTAAGTGTTTGAAGACAACACTCCAAGTTCATCAATGCTCTTATCTCTTCTTCATCAATGCAATGGAAGAAGATTTATCTTCATCTTTTCCTAATCAAATCGCTTCCTACTAATCAAGAGCTTAATTGCTCTTTGCTTGCACTAATCTTGTCATTAAGCTTGCCTATATACCCTTTAAGTCATTAAGCTAATCACTTACCTTCAAGCATTATCTCTCTAGCATTTCTCACTCAAACAAATGCTCTCAACCTCCTCTCAACCTTAGCAAACCCTCAGCAAGCTTTAGCAAGCTAAAACCAAGCCAAAACCCTAAAACTTAAGTCGGAAACATGGTGGTCATCATCCTGACTTAAATCCAAACTTGACCAAACTTCATTTCCCACATGTTTTCGACCCCCTCAGTCCATTTCTGAAGTTAGATTTTCAGTTTGAAGCCTCTAAGTCAAAGATCAAGCCTAGCACAGAACCGAACTGAGTTATACCCTTCTCGGGTCAATTTTTCCATCCTGGGTTTCTGGGCCTTCCGGGTCACTTGGAGCTGAAACAACCCCATCAACCATCTTCCCTCACACCTCTAGGGTGTCCAGGAGTCAAGAAACCCCGGGCCAACCCGCTGGTTTTGGCCCAGTAAGAAGATTCATCCCGACTGCCTAGTCGGGTTAGATTTCCTTACCATCCTTGCTTTTCCTTGCAGATCGGGTTGACTCGAGACCTTTTCCTCCAAGTGACCACCACGGTCACCTCCAAGGGTCCCTTAGCCACCGTGGGCCACCGATCTTGCGGCCAAAAGCCATCGGAAGCCACCATTGCAATGTTCGACCCGAGACTTGCCCAGTCGAGTCTCTCTATGGAATTTTTGTGTTTTGTCCAACTTTGCAAGGCTATACGGGTCAACTCGAGACCCTTCGACCCAAACGACCATCACCACCACCTAGAGGGGTCCCTTGGCTATCCAGAACAGCAGTGACCCGCCGTGGAAACCAGCCGGAAAAGCCTGAACTCGCCTTATCTTTTCGGGTGTCCCAGTCAGGTCGAGGAACCTCCAGTCGGGTCTGTTGTTGCCATTCGGGTCTGTGCAAGCCAAAACAGCCCAAACCCGATCCAATAACGGGCCAGCCCGACTTTTTACAGTCCCATCCCGCATCCCGGAACTAGGTATAACCATTCCCGACTTAAAGGAGTTAGGACTTTTATTTTTACTGCATTTTTCAGGGCGATACAGTGGTTCAAGAACCAGTTTGCATGGAAAGTTCATACTTTTATGCGTTTTTACGTTATATCATGCATATTTATCATCATGTGACGTGCTAGCATGTCGAAAAATATTTAAATCGAAGTCGAGGAGGCCGTCTTGGACAGAAATAACCGAGGAAGCTCACTGTTTCACCTTGAGGAGGGTGACCGTGAGCTCTCTTTGGTTTTTCCGGGCTATAATCGGTCTCCTTGCCCCGATTTAAGTTGTCCCGAGTTTTTATGTGTTCCCACATCCATGAAGTCGGTATCGTTTTATCGATTCCATAAATAACATGTTTGTGCATGTTTGTATGTTTAAATGTGTTATTCAAATCATGGTGATATCGACTTTGTAAAATACGTGTTATTTATCGTGTTTTACGTTTGAGCATGCGAGAAACGATCAGAAACGGGATGAGGAAACTTCATGAGACCCGACTTGGGCTATGGGACCTCTCTGCCATCCTAAATGGGAAGAGGCCAAGAGCCTCTTTGATGAGGATCATGGGCATGACAATGAGGCTGATGCACACGAGCTTGGAAGTCGGAATCATGAAGAGGCTTGCATGTTCCGAGTGGGCCAATCACACGGGCGAAGGCCAAACAAATCCAACAAGTTATGGAGAGCTTGCTGATGGGCTTTTTGGGCCAAGAGGAGTCTAATTCAATTGGGTCTCCAAAGGCCTTTATTCACTTGACTTGCCATGAGATGCTGAAGATGGAATAAAAGACTGCCAACTATTCTAGATAGCCTTTATTTAGTTTCCTCTGTTATTTCTGACTTTAGGAAACTAAGGATATTCCAATTGCCTTGTTTATTAGTTTCCAGTTTCTCCTATGCTTATATAAAGGAGGCTGAGTAGCTGATCAGAGGTAGACTATTCTGGTATTTCGGTCAGATTTTCTCCTTTGTTCTTCATTGAACTCCTTCGGATGAACAAGTGTGACAGCTTGTGATTGTTCGGTACACTTTGATATTATTGGTTCTTGTTTCTTCATAAACAACGGGTCAATAATCCTTGTCTTGATATTGTTGGTTCTTGTTTCTCTATAAACAACGGGTCAATAATCCTCTTTAACTAAATCTGTGTTTGGCGATCTGGGAATCGATTCAAGTTGGTCGTCGGGTTTCACAATCCTTCGTGAGGTCCGCATCATTTTGGTATCAGAGCTTTGGCTCCAATCTAGGTTTCACCTATCCTATTTCGTTCTTGTTATTGTCCTTGTCCTAGGGTTCGAAAAATTGTTGAACGACTTATTGTTGTTTCGGAAAGGTCTGAAAAACAAAAACAAAAAAAAAAGAAGAAAATTCGTCCAAAAAAATACATAGAAAAAAAAGGGGAAAGAAAAAAGAAAGAAAGAGCAATTGTTTGGGAAATCTTTACTTTTGGGGTGATAGAAGCTTTCTTAGATATATCTCTGCTAATCAAGTAAAGTAGGGAATTTCAAATATTTTCTATTATTTTCTTCCATATCTGCCACTATCCCAGAATTACCTTCCTTTATATATTATTGTTTACTTTGTTGGACCACTGGCATATAAAGTGCAATTGGGAACTCTAATATTGTTTCCTTTCAATTGAATATTTTCCTATCACATTCCTTTTTTGTCTCTTTGAATCATTCATTCCTTCCATTTCGATACTTTCCATAAATATCTTGTTTCCTTATTCCCCACAAATCTTCCTTGTACATCTCAGTTATTTCGTTATCTTCATCAATCACATTATTTCTTTTCTCATTTAGGTTTGGATGCTAAATTTGATTCAATTTTTGAAATCAATGATTATAAGTGTTTTGGGCTAATCAACTGATTTTACTCTTGCGATTGAATTGCTTAGTTTCTTAGGAACTTTGAGGAGAAAATCTAGAGAGAAAAAAAAAGGCAAGAGTGGGTGAGTATATCTGAGGGTAAAAGCCTAAAATTGAGTGAAACACGAGTGTTGAGTAACATTAATTTGAGTGCAAACACGTGAGCAAGTGGTTGTGAGGTCCATCTCTATTTTCTAAAGTTTCACTTGCAGATTTCATCATGCCACAAGAAAGCAGTGGAAATGATTAGAATAATGGAGGAATTGATTATAACATGATGATCCGAGATATGCAGCAACAATTTGAGCGAATGAATATGTGGGCTGATGAGATTTACGATCGGTTGGAAAGGCGAGACAAGCGGATTGAACAGTTACTAGATGGCTATGATGAAGCTTCTGGTTCATCCTCTTGCAAATTGAAGTGGGGTTCTTCGACGAAGAAGGAAGAGAAAATAGCCTTGAAGCCAATAAAAGAGAAACCCACAAACAAGTTTCAACCCAACGGCAAAGAGAACGGTCATATTGCTTCTCAATTCCTGGACAGCGATGGTAGGAACGCAACGCTATTGCCGCTTCCACCTAACCAAAAGGAGGAAGAGCAACTTCAAATCAAGCGGCCCATTGGCGAGAAAAGTGAGGAATTCAAGAACGTCTTTCTCGAGCAAATGCCTCCAGAAACGTCAATAATCAAGTTAGTTGTCATAGATTCGAGGACGAATCTTTTTGAAGAAAGGGGGAATGATATGATCCAGCTAGAGGACCCTTCACACAGGCATGTGGAAGCATTCCAGGATGACGGGGTATGGCATGAAGTCGAGCATTGGGACATGCACGTGCTAGCTGGACTAAGAAAAAGAGCACGAGCCAAGCGAATCGAACTAGTCATGCAAAGGATGTTATTGCATGTCCATGGAGGAGTAGTCAAGCTCCTGGGTGGGCTGCATGTGAAACTAGAAGTCACGACCGTTCATATCCTAGAAATCTATTTAGAAGATGATCCCAGTTCAAAGGGCTGAATTCAGTTGCTTTTCAATTACTTGGGCCTATTTCATTTTGGGCTCATTACACATTGGATTTATTTTAGTTAAGCCCATTAGCCCATTTAGGTTATCAGCTAGTATCTCTCTATAAATAGGCATGTGGCCTCTCTAGAAAAGATAGATAAGTTTTCATTCAATTTTGGTGAGAGAGGTTTTCTCTGAGCTGTTCTGCAGCAACTTCGACGATATTGCAAGTGTGATGACTTGTGATTCCCGACATTTATAATATTGGTTTCTAGCTCCTTATAGCTAGCGGGTCAATATTCCATATTATAATATTGGTGACTCTTTATAGTCAGCGGGTCAATATTCTCTATCCTTGAAACCTTCATTAGACGATCCCGGGTTTGATATCATTTTATTGTTGTTGGGTCTCGCGGCAGGTTCGTCGAGGTTCGCATCACTCTTGGCCTTTCTCGAGTCAAAAGCAATTTCCTTTCCCAAGTTAAGTCTGTTTCTCGGTTTGTGTGCAATCGCATTTTCGATATCATTGCAAATCCTGCATTAAAATCCCCTTTAAAATGTTGTTTTCCAAGCAAAATGCATGGATTCGTGTATCGGTGACTTTTCTAGGTCCATTTGGGTTCCGAGGGTATTTTGGTCATTTTGACCAAATTTTCCTCGACCTTCCTGGATTCGTCTTGGTCACCGTGTCATGAATCGTTTTCATAAAATTAAGCTTTTTGGGTATTCAGACTCCATTCAGGCGGTCAATTCATGATCTGTCTAATTGTTTGTAACTCTCACATTTACTGCATTCGGCAATAATTCTTAAGCTATAATCCCACAAACGGGTTAATCAGGACGTTCACACGATCAAATTCACTTGGCATTAATAATCTTGCATGAATTGGCCGTTAACTAATAACTCGCGTCGATAAGTTGCAAAATGACATTAATACCCTTTTCAAAACTCATATATTTCAAAACCCGAGACATTCGGTCCGATGTAGCATGGACGTCTAGAAAGGACTTGCATATCTTGACTTGAGTTCTTACTTAATTTTAGGTAATTCAGGTCAGAATACATAAGTTATTTCTAGATCACTTCTGGGCAGATCGATCGGTTCTTTGGCTTTTTTGGGATTCTTGCATAACCTTGGAAGATCTAGGGGAATTGGTCGACACCAGCTACAAGCCGAGGTGGCCCGCATTGCGTTGTTTCCCTTTTCTGAAAACAATTTTCAAGTCAAGGGTAAAATCGTCATTTTGCAATTTAATGAGACCCTTAGGGTTAGCTTGAGAGAAACACAACGGTACCAGGATAAGAACGGGCTACCTGTTCAGGTGCAGGTTCATCTGCATAGTCTTTTCTTATTTAACTGATGAGTTTCTGTCATCCTAGCATAATTTCGAGTATTTAGTCAGGTATTCTAGACAAAAACATAATTATCTGACTAAACATGCATTCGATTGAAGCATATACGAGCAAAAGTGGGTTGGGACATTAGGTTCTAGGCTTTTGGGCAAAAGACTTGTTCTGTCATAACCTGTAAGCATTATAGTGTCGCAATACAAAACAAACTTTAAAAGCAATCCATGCACAAAGGACTTGACTACAGACATCATGTCTATCAGGTCCTTGAAACAAAGCCGAATGCAAAATGTTTTACACGCTTTTGTCTGCTTAGCATAGGAAATTTGCATGCCAAAACTATCCCGGTTAATAACTTGCTAACTCATGTAAACTTGGCGATAACAAACACCATGTCTGCTACCAACATGTTGTTTGTTATTTTTTTGCTCATGTTTGTCCATGTGGGTCGAGCCTGACTCATAGGGCGCATTACACTTGGGTTCCAATGCCTTAACCATCAATCACAGGGTCTAACGCCCCATTCACTAAGAGCGCATTTGAATTTCAATTTTTGATTGTTCCTTAAATTCACGGCGAGTTGGAGCGAAATAATAACCGAATGCGAACTGACTGGGATTCAACTATTTATAATTTGTATTTATTATTTTTTGAGAGAACATTATAAGCACATTTACTTTGTATATTCATTTCTATAGGAATACCGGTCGGCAAGCGAACAGTCCGAGAGTCGAATTAATCGAGTCGGTCCGATGCTTGCCCGGAGGAAAGTAAACCCGAGCTTTTGGGGCTTCGGTTCGCATAGGAAATCAACCATCATGGTTTGATGAACTGTAATGTGAGGATAGTGAACCGATTTCCGGACATACGGGGCCTACTTTTCTCTCGGCTTCTCAACCCACATCGTTTAGTTCACCAAATTGTCGGTGTTAAAACGTGTAAGCCGAGCGTAGCCTAACCTACGCGGTAAATAAAAAAAATGACAACCCTAGTAAGTTAGAGTACCGAAAGGGCGTGCGGGATATAGGCCTGCACATAACATGAACCCCCAAACTCGGATTTTCCAGTTTTGCAATAATCAATGCCTTAGCAAAACTAGGTGTATCATTATCCCTAGACTCGAGCAACTTACCGGCCCTCGACCTTTGGGTCGTAAACTGGTAGGTGGCAACTCCTTCACAGGCGTGTCCATTATGCATCCCCAGGAAGGTGGACACTCTCAAGTCGCGCGTTTCGGTCGCGCGCATGCGGGCTCGACGAGAGCACATTTGGGTCCGTACAGCTTGGCGACTCCACTGGGGACCATTTTTAGAGGGTTCGGGCTCGACCCCGCTTGCTTGCATGCACGTTTATTTGCTGCTTCCTTCACATTTATTTTAAGCACATTTATTTCACTCATATTTATTTTCTGCATTTGCATCGCACCATCCTAGCGGGTTTCATGGTACCAAGCTCGAAATCCCACTGGCGACAAAATAGAAAGCTAGGTTAGACAGAGGTTCCGAGTACGGAAACGGATCGAGTTAACTATGCCACCGAACCGGCCCCCAAAGATCCTCGCTTGGTTTTGGGAAGTGATTACCCCTGATCGGGAGGCCCCATCCCTAATTAGTTGTTTTCCCCAGTAGCACTGAAACCATGCATAAACAGGGATTGTCATGTTGGACCAAATTGCCTTCATGCCGTCAACCGACCCAAAGTTGAGTCTCTAAGTCGGCCCTTAGTTTTTTAGGCTGGCCTTTTACTGTTTTTTAGAAAGAGTGATGTACAGTGTAAATGACACAGTTATAGTTTATTCTTTCTGCACTTGCATGCATATTTTCAAACAAACTAGGACATTGTATTGGTTCGATTTAAAACGTTGAACCGACAGTCATTTCCATCTAGGTAAGGATAGTCCGTCCGACTCTTTGTTTGGGTTCGACTGCATCGTGCTGACGGACCAGCAGATCAATCGCATAAGGGAATACTCCGCCCGACTGACTAGGCTTACATCCGCAACATTATCAGCAGCTTGTCACTTTTCGGTGATCACCCCATCGACCATACGTTCCTGAGGACAACCGTCGAGAGCCTAGATAGAGAGATAGCGTGTTTGAACGCTACGCTGGACTAGATGCGAGCAAACGCATGAAAGGTCTTCCATCCCTAAGACTAGTCAATGGCAGCGTCTTCGGCCCGCTCGGTCCTGGGTAACGCTCATTCGGCTGCCGAGCGTAATGGATTGTCGATTCAATGTTTAGATTCCTTTCAAAATCAAACAAGCCATCTTTGCAAATCGAGGAACTTGAATCAAATCGATGCAATGGCATTAGTATTTTGAAATTCATGCATTCCATTCATTTAATTATTGTCTTGCACTTTTAATTTAGTGGATATTTTTCCGCGCCCACACTTACACACTTTTGGACACAGGTAATCACAACTAGCGACGCCACATCGGTATAACACCTGCTCGAGAGCTAGAATGGCTGAAGAAATCCAGCGCAATACTCCCGAGGAAGATGCTCCACCAATTTCGACACATTCTTAGCTGCTCACAACGTAGGCTCTACCGCCTGCAACGCCTATAGGCATATCACCGGCATATTCAGGCACCCCTTCAGTGCATTTCTCGCCACCAACAGTACATACATCTTCCAACTTCGGTGATTCTGTACGCATTGCAGCGCTCGAGGGCATGGTCAACCAATTGGCAGCCAACATGGCCACCAACATGGCAGAGCTTATGACCCTACTCAGAGATCAAAACCAAGCTTCTTCAAGCTACACTCCGCCTCCGGAGCACAGGCTAACGGTTGATCCGAACCTCGTGATCCCGCCGACCTTTGTTTCGGAAAGTGCAAAGGCGCCCATGCCATCAATGACGCACGTATCGACGGTCTATTCGGTCACTGACCCCTTACCGCCGCCACCTACTCCTACGGCTGATCTTCTTCCACCAGTGGTGTTAGCACCCCATTTTGGTCCGCCGGCTCCAACAGAGAACACCTGACCAAAGCTCGGGTCACTATTCACGGTCGGGCCGACGGAAGCGAACAAGCGGGCATGGGGACATGGACTACAGAAGAGAGGCAGGGACCACCAGAGAGGCACAAGAGGGGCAAGAGAAGAGCAGACAAGCAACGAGCCCCAAAACAGCAGAAACCGGCACTATGGCACTATTCATCGTCGGATCACCGGAACGTCAGAAGGTATCAAATATGGGACTCTAAAAATCCCTCTTGGTACCGACATGACCAATGGCACCTCCGAGCGCATTTAAGAGGTCTCTTGCTTAAGTCGAGGCACCCCCGAACATTCGCAAACGCCTTCCTAGCAGAGTCCCGGGACGCCCGATCCACGAATAGATAAACGGCACCCGGAAACAAGCCTGCACACACCCAAGGATCACCAGGACCAGGGAACAAGTTTCAGACAGCACTTTTCGAAACTCATCTTGATCTCCCGAGTGGATCCCGACCCGGGAAAAAGGGTCCCTTTCTACGAAAAAACATAGTCGGAGACCCTTTTAACAAATTGTTAGTGCACGAAATCTGCGCTTATCAATCCCAAGGACCTCAAGGGCTTGAGAAATAAACCCCAATCACATTACACAATCCATTTAGGTTTCCCGAGTACCATTCCGGTAGTAAAAGGGCCTCTTTCACACGGAATCTCGCGCTCGGTGCTTATTAAGTGAAATGTTAACGTCTGAGCTCTGCACTACCCACTCCCAACAACCCATAGGGCCTGGGAAATCATTTCGGCTCAGACCAAGCAAATCATATCGGTCTCCCGAGTGTTGTTTCAATGGTCACGAATGCTTCCCGGCAAGCTTTCGGGACTCGTTTTTGACAAACGGAGATCGCAGTGGTCTCCAAACACATTAGGACACATGGGAAACACTAAGAGAGCCCCGTTTACGGATTCCTAGGTCATCTCTAGTGATCGATCTACAGCCAGGGTCGGCGAGTCAACCGTTATGCCCAAAGCGCAAAGCACACCGACATGAGCAGCACAGGACGCAGAAGCGCGAACTGGCAACAAAAACAGAAAAATTCGCTCTGATCATCCAAATGGAGCAAAATCGGCTTTTGAGTCCCCGGGACACTCGAGCATTCACTTACATAAAGCATATCAATATTAGGCTCATTTAAATCGTATTCGCAAGTTTATTGATAATTCGTCGTTCAAGCGAACCACGGAAGTCGAACGCGCGATCAATCGAGCCCCGAGCTTCTTCCGACTCTCTTCTCAGCCAAGTGGGACCCTTGAGCTAGCCAAGCCAAGTTGAGCCAAGCCAAGCCACAAGCCATGGCTCTCCTCTAGATGCAAGCCAAATGAACCCCATCCACTTAAATTTCAAAATATCTCTTACACCTACCAACTCTATCCTTCCATCCATCAACTCTCATTTCCCTTCTCTTCCTTTCCCCACACTCTACCTTGACATTTCCCCTCCTTAATCCTCCTCCAAGTTTCGACAGCCCCTTAAGCTCCCCTTAACCGTCTTTAACTTTGCTTAATTGCATCATTAGAGCCTCCTATAAGTTCTCTTGCATCATTAACCTTAATCACAACTCAATTCCCATCCTCTCTCAAGCTTTCTCACTCTAGGAGAAACTCCCAAAGCCTCTCAAATCCCAGAAATTTCCAGAATTCGGATAGCCATTCCTCAGCCAGTTCAAGGCCAAAAATGCTGGAAAACTCAACTGTTTTTCGACGACTGCCACCCAACCCAAACCAATTTCAACCAAACTTCATATCCCACATGCTTTCGACCTCCTAAGTCCATTTCCGAGGTCAGTTTTAGCATTCGAGGCTCCTAGCTCCGCGTTTCAGCTCAGCACAGTAATAACGTCCTTAGTGCTTGTCAGGTCTTACCCGGTTCTTAGGCGCGCCATTTATTCCCACGACCTCGGCGAGTCGTGCCATCACATTCTAAGGGTTCCTCACAACCCTCACTCTCCCCCATGACAATGTGGTCGCTTTCCGAGAGCCGTTCAACCGAGCACCATCGCCACTTCTCTCATTTCTCTCTTCGCAGATTTTTCTAGTTTTTTATTGGTTTTTATTTGTATTTTTGGGAAAATCTACTTGTTCGTTTTGCACGAAACTTCACAAGCTTGTTCAACAGCCCTTTGGGAGTAGGAAACACCCATGCCAAGTTGGAGAAGCCACCCGAAATCGCCTGTGCAAGCTGATCTTTCCCAACTGCTTGTTGCTCCCTTTTTTGGACACCTCTGTACAACCGGGTCACCCAACCCTCTTGCTATTTCTCCGACTCTTTCCTCGCATCCCGAGGCTAGGTATAACTCCTCTACGACTTAGAGAAGTAGGTCTTTTAGTTTCTTAGGCTTGTGGGGTAATAAGGCGGTCTTGAACCGATTTGCATGCAAGACAACGTTTTTATGTGTTTTCATGTGTTCTTTTACCGTATTATGCATGTCTTCACTATATGCTAGATTAACATGACGAGAAACGACTAAGATCATGGTAGGAGAGACTACCTTGACCCGCTTGAGCCATAGAAACTCACGGCCATTCCTTGTGGGAGGTGGCCGAGAGTTCCCTTGGACCACACGGGTCCAAGGAAGCCTCTTCCATCTCGAAATAGGTTGGTTCCCGTGCTTTCACATTTTATTGTTATATGAGCCGATGTCGTTTTATCGATTCCTCTAAATATCGTGTTACTGTTTGTGTTGTGTGTTTCTTCGCATATCCAAGATCATGGTGACATCGGTTTTGTAAAATGTGTGTCATTGTCGTGCTTGATGTCTTATGTATGCAAAAAATGGCTAAAAGTGATATAGGAGACCGTCCATGACCCAACCTGGGTCAAGGGGACTCTCCGCCCTCCTTAGAGAGAGGCCGAATGTCCCTTGGCCTCCCTTGGGTCGGGGATGACCTCCTCTATTGCTTTAAAACCAGTTCTTGGAATTGATTGCAATTACATTTTTCGTTTAATCATTAGTTTAACATTAGTTTGTATGTTAGGCGCACTAATTTCAAATAACCATTTCATTGATCCATAACATTTGAGGTTCAAGGCCTCAACCACTAAACAATTCCACAAACGAAAAATGGGACGTATCATTTGGTTATTTAAACCATTTGGCCTAAATAATTGGGCAAACCAAATATCAATTTGTAAACGTGTTGACGGATTACGAAACGGTGGAAATGCCTTTTTTAGAAAATACTCACAATTTCAAAATATCGAGGCGCATAACACGAACGAAATGAGTTTCTAGGGAGCACTCGCGTACTATGACTCGAGTTCGGGCCCGATTTGAGGCGGCTCATGTCGAAGCGTGTGAGTCCTCTTTTGACCTCTTTGTGTCATGCGATCTCAATTTTACACGTATAGTCCATATATATTACCGTCCAAGGCCATAACAGTCATTTCGTGATTCGCCGATATCCTAGGCGTTGAGGAGACCGAAACACCTTTATCTATGGGTAAAAAGGGGGCAATCCGTTCGGGTATGAGTTCCATTCGCATGGTCCATTTCATCCACTTTCGGTGTGTTTATCGTCTTATCGTAGATTTGATAGTTAGCGTTGTTATTTCTGTTATAAAACACATAATACCGGATTAATCATTCATTTGACCTAATCAAACATTAGATAATGGCTAGGTGGACTACTAGGTTCCAAATCTAGAGTCAAAATACGAGTTTGGCATATTCAGTGAAACTGTAGTGGCATTTACAAAATAAAGTCTTGAAATCAATCCACGCATACATAGTTGGCCTAGAACTGTATCCTAGCACATTCCTCTATTTGCTGAGGCTATATAAATTGTTTGCCAAATAACCCCGGTTAATAACTGATTAAATCACGTAAATTCGGCTAATATGTTACTTGTCTGCATTTGTCTGTATTTATCAGTATTTGTCTATTCTTTTCTGTTTATATAAGTTTTTATCAGTTTTCTTCTGTTTTCCGCTTTTATTTGTTGATTTGTTGATGCTCGGGTCCGAACCCATAGGCTAGGTATTGCACGGGGTCCAAAGCCCCAAATCATCGATCACGGGGTCCAACGCCCCCATGTACACCGAGCGCGTGCAACCCGAGTGCGGAATGAGATATAGTCTCGAGTCACCGCTTTACTCCGAGTAGTGTCTAAGCGGAAGACAACTCGAATTGGGGTGCGTGAATTGTAGCTTGACAATCACCCGGGAGCTCGATCGATCTAATGATTACAATGAGAATCAATCGGTTCTCTTGTCACCCGTTGGTCCAATCGGACCCGACCCCTAGCTCTTTGAGCCCGCATTACTTTAATTTATTTGTCAGTTATTTAAAACACACGATGAGCTGGAGCGGAATATTGATCAAATGCGAACTGATCGGGGATGCATTTATCTAGTTGTATTTTGTATTTCTTGAGAGTACACTGTAAGGAACTTTATTTGTACATTCATCCATTTGTAAAGATCCCCGATCGCCGAGCGAGAGGTCCAAGTGCAGAACTGATCGAATCGATTCATTTACTCGAAAGACAAGTAGGTTTAACATCTCGTGGTTTCGGTTCGCACGGGGAATGGACCACCATGGCTTGATGAACCATAGCTAGGATATCGGATCATTTCTTCGACATACGAACTTACTTTCCTTTTGGATTCTTGATTCGAATCTCGATACATCAATTTTACATTGTCAAAACGGGCAAGGAGAGCGCAACCTAATCCACGCGGTAAGTAAATAAAAATGACAAGCCTAGGAAGCTAGAGTACCGAAAGGGTGTGCGAGATATAGGCCCGCACATAATAGAACCTCTGAACTTGAAATTTCCGGTTCCGCAACGACCAATACCTTAGCAATTAGGTGTACCCCGTATCCCTAGACCCGGGCAACTCACTAGTTCTCGACCTTCGGGTTGTAAACAGGTAGTAGCGACTCTTTCTCACTCGTGACCGTCGCGTGTCCCCGGGAAGGTAGACACTCCCAAGCCACGTTGCATAAGAGCGCCATGTGTGCCCCGACGAGATTAAAATTTGGGTACGCACAGCTTGGCGACTCCACTGGGGACACTTTGAGGGTTCGGGCTCGCTCCCGCTTGCTTTGCTTGCTTGTTTATTTAACGCTTTCCGCAATTTCCCGCTTATTTACTTTACACACTTTTATTTAAGTACTTGCATTGCATATCACGATAGCTCTAGACACCTATGGGTCGCGTCCCACGATCGGTAATAGGAGCATGGGTTAGATAAGGGTTCGAAGTAGGGGTACGGCGCGTAGTTCAATTGTCTCTTAGGCCTTGAAAAGAATCTCACTCGACTTCAAGGAATTGACACCTTTGAGTCGGGGGTCCCCATCTCTAGATAGCACAGTTCTTATAGTACCGAAACCATGCATTATACTGAGCCTCCATGCCATCCTCTAACCCGACTTCAACAATAGTCCATCGAAATGGCCTGCGCGCCATTTGAGTCTTTTTTCATTTTTGAGAGAGATGTACGTTGTATCCTATACATTAAGCCGTGTTGTATCCTATACATTAAGCCGTGGGCATTTATTTTATGCATTCATGCATCATCTAATTTCAAAATTAGGGTGTCATTTGTATTGGTTAGTCCTAAATCAGTCTTCCTTTCATCTTGGTAAGAGATGTCGTACTCGACCTCTTTTCCGCACCTCGATAGGGTTACCCCACCGCTTGAGGAGATCAGCCGCGTATGGGCATATTCGCGCCAGGTTGACCGCGACTATATCAGGACCTTTGTCGGGGATATACCATCACTAGCCATCCGCCGATCGGATTGGAACTTCCTCGGACCAGCCGTAACATTTTGGGATCAGGTCCACGCCGTCTTCAACATTCAGGGCACCGAGCTCACGCCTATTATTGAAGAATATCGCACTCTTGTCGGAAGGACCGTAGCCACCCGTGGCATTGTGGAACCTAACTTCCACACCACTTGACCTGTTTTGGTCTCGCGCCTACTCGGGGTGCATAGGTCTCAACTACAAGCCGAACTTGTATATTCCGGTGGCACTAAGCTAGTCACACCCGAAACTCCTTAGTTTTATCAAAATATGAGTGCGCGAGGTTCAAGGGGATTTTTTCCAAAAGAATTTATGTCATGCGATCCTGCTCTTAATATTCAAGACTCTTTTATTCCCTCGCTCGGCTAGTCACATAGACACGGCCTTAGCTAGCATTGTCTTCCAAGTGGCCGGAGGCTACGGGTACGAGGTGGCCTTATTGGCCGAGACCATGCGGTCCCTCAATCGCATTATGAGAAAGACCGATCGAAGGTTGAGAGGGTCCCCAATCCTTTTGGAAATTTGGCTCCAAAGTCATGCAAACCCCTTCGGCCTTGTTCGCCCTGTTATGTTTTTCACACGTCCGGAGTCGATCATTTCACGGTTATTACCTCTGTTACATGTAGAAGAACGCAAAGTCTCTGAGTGGATCAAAATTTTTCGCAAAATATCACCTAGGGGTTTTCAGTGGCGCATCGCGTGGATGCCACCCGGACCCATGGCCCTTAGGTGTCGTGATTTTAACGGGGTACCACTTGTGAGCCATGTGGGGTCCACCACCTACTTTCCAGCCCGAGTAATGAGGCAGTTGGGTGGCTTACAGACGGTTCCCAAGGACACGGTGCGAACCGAATTCGAACACACTTGGTGGGAGGGCCAGACATCCGTGGATCGCCCGAATGATGTCGAATGGATCATGGCCACCTGGTAAAAGATAATCACCGAGGAACCTTACTTCCCTGAACACCTGACCCGGGAGGAACGAGACTTCCAAGCTATGGAGGAGTACGTTCTCCGCTTCCATCGATGGGGTCCATCCACGCTCGAAGATCCCACCAATTCCACACCGGACAGAGACGGTTCTCATCCATTATGCAACGTGGCTCCGATAGCGCTATCCTTGCCGAGCTCGCTAGCCTCAGGGCCGAGAGAGACCACTTTCGCCGGGATGTAGCTGAGAAAGAGGAGCGGCTCATTGATCAGCGTCAACTTTAGAGGGAACTTGCCCAGGCTCGCGCCGAAGCACTGAGATACGATCAGGAGTTGGCACGAGCGAACGTGGCCCTGGAGAGGTCCAGGAAAAGGTCCCGTGGGGGTACCCACACACCTTAGGATAGACACCCCCACCAGGTCCTCGCCTAGAACCGGTGCTTTCCACGGCTACAGTCGCTCGTGCCTCGAGCATGGTGGAATATCAATTTAGGGCTTTATTTTCCAAAAGCGTATTGTATTTTTGAGCCTTCCGAATTAATGCAAATGACAACATTATCTTTCGAAATCCACCCCATTTCATGCATACCATCCTTTTACTTACTACTTCGCATGTTCAGTTCTCTGAAACAGGATTCTCTCGCATTAAGACTCCTACATTTTTGGATATAGGTACTAACCGCTGGCAACTCTACACTGGTATCCCACTCGCCTAAGCTTAACAATGACATAGGAGAATCAGATCGGTATTCTTGAAGAGATCAATCCACCAACATCGGGGTCATTCTCAACCACCGGCAACCCAAGCGACACCACCACCGAACTCCGCAAGAACACTACCTGCCTATTTAGGGGCACCCTCGGCGTATCTCTTGCTGCCAACTTCAACGGGTGCCCACTTGCCACACTTGGGGTTCCCGCCACCATCGCCGGCATATGCCCCTCCTCCATCGACAACTCTAGTAATGCCCACCTGCTCATGACACCGCACGCATTACAGTGCTCGAAGGCACGGTTAATCAACCAGCCGCCAACATGGCAGCTAACATGGCCGAGTTCGTGGCCCTACTCAGGGGCCCAAACTGTGCTTCCTCGAGCTCCATCTTGCCTCCAGGGCAGGGACCAACAAATGACCCTGATCCCATGGATCCTGCCGACCCTTCCTACGAAGAATAGAGATGCGCCCGCATCGGCAATGCTCGTACCGGTAGTCCACCCGGTTACTGTCCCTTCACCGCTGTCCGCAGTTCCGGCAACCGCACCTCTCACGGCGGTGGCACTTTCAACGTCAGAACCGGCCTAGTTCATGCCTCCATGGGTCTCCATGCCAACCACGGCTCCAATCTACACTGTTCCTCCACTGATGGTGTCTCCGGCGCCGACCACCCATACTCCAACTCACATCGTTGAGCCTTTCCCTTCCAAGCCCTACAACCCCGCATAAGATTTTCTTACCAAACACCATCTCACATAAGCATCCCCGTCCTTGAACCGGGCACGCCAACTCAGGCAGCCCTTGTAGCTCCACCAACAAATTTTCTCCCTGAAATAGAAATAGAACAGGAGCGAAGATTGAAGAAGATGGAGAAGACCATCGAGGCCCTCTAGGTGAGTAAACTGGCAATTTCGTCTCTGACTTACGCAAATTGCATCATTTGGGTACCTGAAAAAATTGTTACATCAAATTCATCCATGGTCACATCGTATTCGTCCCTGGTCACATCAAATTTGTCCCTCGTCACATTGAATTCGTCCCTCGTCACATCGAATTCGTCCCTCGTCACATCCAGTTCGTCCCTGGGCATATCGAATTCATCCCTCGTCACATCGAATTCATCCCTGGTAACATCGAATTCGTCCCTAGTCACATCAAGTTCGTCCCTGGGCACATCGAATTCGTCCCTGATCACATCAATTCGGTTCTCTGTCACATTAGTTTGGTCCTTGGTAACATCAAATCCATCCCTCCGTCAAATCTATCGTTAACACTGGACGGAAAACATCGTATTCATCAATACCGTCCTTCTATTTAACTGTTCAATTTATTGCCAAATTTGAAATTGCCTTAATTTATTCCCCTTTTTTTGTCCCCTCTTTTATCACTCCCTCTCGTCTCTACTTCATAACTCCCGCTCTCCCACTCTCTCTCTCTCTGCTCTCTCTCTCTCTCTCATAACACCCTCCAAGCACGAGCTAAGCGACGTTGTTTCCTCTTGGAGAAAGATCAGTTTCGCTCTCTCTGAGCTCTCTCCGGCTAACTGTCACAAGCTATTGTTTTAAGCGAAAAGATGAAATTTTTGTCGATGATTGGAACATGCATTACAATTTGGTTACTGTTTACGCATTCAAATTTTCTGAGTTGAGACATTGCTTTGGCTAACAAAACAAAAAGGGGGGTTTTCTAAGTTTTGGTTTTTCTATGGTCTATGGCAGTGGCAGCACGTTTAGGACAGTCGACGTGGTTGTACGGACCCGAATGTGGACTCTCGTCGGGGCTTGCATTGCGCGCTTTTGGATCGCGCGGCTCGGGAGTGTCCACCTTCCTGTGGGGACGCGTGACGGACACACGTGAGAGAATGAGTCGCCACTTATCATTTTACGACCTGTAGGTCGAGGGCGGATAAGTTACCCGGCTCTAGGGGTATGGAACACCTAGTTTGTTGTTAAGGCATTGATCTGTGCGGAACCGGAAAATCCGTGTTCGGGGGTTCATGTTACGTGCGGGCCTATATCCCGCATGCCCTTTCGGTACTCTGGTTTGCTAGGCTTTCATGTTTTATTATTTACCGCGTGGATTAAGTTGCGCTCGGCTCGCACGTTTTGACACCGGAGATTCGGTGAACTAAACGATGTCGGTTGAGAAGCCGAGAGAGAAGTAAACCCGTATGTTTATTAATCCGGGATATTTTGGCATGCGAATCCTACCCTAGACAAACAAACGTGTGCCAATGTTTAGCATTCGGCTTTGGTTTGAGAACCTAACATGTCGGGTGTCCGTAGTCAAGTTTCGTGTGTGTGGATTGCTTTTACAGTGATTTGGTGTTGTGACACTGAATTACCACTGAATTGATCCAAACTTGTATTTTGACTCTAGATTTGGAACCTAGAGTTCCGCCTAACCATTTTCTAAGATTTGGTTAAGTCGAATGAAAAGATTAGTCAGGTAATTGTATTTTCGATACAGAATACCAGACTAGCACCCTAAACAATGCTAAGATGACGCCAAATCACAAAATGATGTTCTTGCCCTTGATTTGAAAATTTGTTTTCAGAAAAGGGAAACAACACAATATGGATTTGAAAGTATGAGGGTTTTGAAAAGGGCATTAACATCGTTTTGTAATTCGTCGACACGAGTTACCAATTAATGTCCAATTCGTGCAAAGTCGTTTAAATTGAATGAATTAACCGTGTGAACGTCCCGATTAACTCGTTCGTGGAATTAATGCTTAAGGGTTGTGCCGAATGCATTAATTGTGAAAACGATTCGTGACTCGACGACCAAGACGATTCCATAAGGATCGAGGATAATTTGGTCCAATGACCGAAACTACCCTAGTAACCGAATGGACCTGAATGAGTCATCGATACCCAAATCCATGCATGCTTTGTTTTGAAAAGACATTTTCATGCGATATTGCGACGATAATGTAAATTGTAAATTACACGAAAGCCGAGAACGGACTCAAGAGTCTAAGAGGCTCTCGGTCACTTCTCCTTGGAGATAACCGAGAGGTCCCATGGTCCGAATGGAGTTCCACGAGGTTTCCCCGTCTTGTTTTGAATCATTTCTCGCATGCTCAAACGACAAACACGATAAATGACACGATTAACTAAAGTCGGTATTGCCATGATTTGAATAAAGCATTCGAACATGCAAACATGGACAAACAATTTATTTAAGGAATCGATAAAACAATACCGACTTCATGCATGTAAGAAAACACGAGAAAACTCGGGAATCGAACTTAGATCGGGCTAAGAAGGCCATTCTTAACCCGAGGAAAGCAAGCCAAGTCTCGGTTACCTCTTCTTGAGGCAAACCCGAGAGCTCTTTTGCTTATTTCGGGTCGGGAAGATCTTCCGAGGGTCGATCCTAACGTTTCTCGACATGCTAACTTGTTATATGATGACGAGCATGCATAATATAACATGAAAGTGTATGAAAATTAAGCCTTGCAAGTTAAACATGCATAAAACGCAATATTACTCCGTAGCCATGCAAATAATGTAAAAAGCCCTAACTCCTCTAAGTCAAGAGTGATTTACCTAGGCTCGGGATACGAGGAAAGAGTCGGGGAAGTGTTTGAGAGTCGGGTGACTCGGTAGAACGCTTGGAAGGATGCTCGGGTGCAAGGGCATGCACATTCGGGGAGCTAGGCTCACGGGGGCGCGCGGCTGGAGTGCACGGTAGGCGCACGGGAGGCGTCAGACTGTGCGCGCAGCTGGACGCGCGGCTGGACGCGCGGGAGCGTGCCACTACGGGTGCACTGTTCACCCGACAACACGTCCTTCACCCGAAATCACCTAAATGACCTGAAATGATGAGCAAATGATTTCAAATAAATAATCTAAGTTCATAAATGAACTCCTTGGGTCCAAAACGTGTGGTCCATGGAGTTTGAGAATTTTTGAACTTAAGTCGGGATGATGAACATCGGCTTCCGACTTAAGAAACTCAAAGCTTTCTTCGGGTTATTTTCGGTTTTTCTCTCTTGGTTTTTGAAGTGTTGAAGCTTGCTGGTTTTGGCTTTGGAGTTGAGAGCTTTTCTTGAGGGAGAAAGCTTGGAGAGAGTGTGCAAGAGGAGAAGTGATTAACTTAATCACTTTGGGGCTATTTATAGGCAAAGCTAATGGGCAATTAAGCAAAAGCAAGCACACTTAAGCCTCCCATTAGCAAATGTCGGTTTGCCTAATGAGGATGAGGATGAATGTGAGCCAAGTATCCTTCATGTGGAAGAGGCAAAAGCATTAATGAGCATTGATGAAGGCTTGAGTGTTGTCTTCAAACTCTTAGATATTTTCAAGCAAGAGTGCAAGTTGGCTTCTTGCATTGAAGAAGAAGAAGCTTCTAGAATAAAGGGTGACTCATCTTGGGCATCCCGTCGGTCCCACGACCGAAGAGGAGAAACCGGGAAAAAGCTCGGGTCTCGATTGATCGCGCATTCGAGGCTCGTGGTTCGAACCAAATGTTGAATTATCGATATACGCGAGGAAACGGATTTAATGAGTCCGAGATTGGCATTTTCCGTGAGGAATTGCCAAATGTCTGTATGAGGCTCGGATGCCGGTTTTGCTCCTTTTATGCATTCAGAGCGAGGTTACCCACTTCTAACAGCATATCTTGTATCTGCATCCCACGTCGGTCATTTTGACATAAATTGTCAAATTACACGGGCACTTGTCCCTTAAGCCGGTAAATGCAAATATGGAGCCGGAGATGTCCTAGGAGGCGGAAACTGGATTTCTCAGATTGCTTTCTAAGTTTCTTGGGCGATCCGGAGATCACTGTGATCTCTGTTTGCCGAGATTGGGCCTCTAAGGATATGAAAAGTGCATCTGAGACCCTTAAAGCACTGCTCGAGGGGTCTAGATGAGTTGCGTGATTCATTTTGATGATTCCACATTGAGCCTTGAGAAGGCTAGCATTGTGTAAGGTAAGCATCCAGCGTCAAGTTTGCCCAAAGAGGACCTCCGGATATGGATCTTCACTGAAAATGGCCTTTTGTGCTCCTCGGAGGTTACTCGGGAAACCGTGAAGGGTTTTGCTGTCTATTTTGCTCAATTGCGAATGTCCGCTGGAGTTTTCAGGGCAATGTAGTGTGAACTTCGTTTGCCGTAATTCCATCAGACCAGTCTCCGGTTATGCTCTTCCGAAGAGAGGTATGCCCGTTTTGTCGTTCGGAAGTCATTCAGGGTGTCCGTATGGCTTCCAAAAAACAATCTGAACCACTGCTCATGCTCTGTATGATTGTGAGGCATGGCCGCATCTGATATTTGGAATTAACTTTTCTCCGACATTTTTGGACTTCCACTGAAAAGTTGTTTGTATACAGAAAGTTGTTCTGTATAGAGCAGATGATTTGCAAAATGCCTTTGGGGACACTTTTCATCTGTTTGGCATTGGAGTGGATTTTTTAAGTCCAATATTGGCTATCTTCCGACGGTCGAGCGAACTATCGAAAAATAGGCCTGTTCGTGTGAACTCTGGAAATGTCAGTTTCGGATATTGTTGAGCTCTCTAGTCACTCTGTTGCTTCTTGATGACCCCTAGAGTCCTTCTGTCATATGCATGTGTCATTTGCCTGATTTCGCCAACTTGAGGATGAATAGTGATTTCTTGCTCTGCCGAGCCGTTTTCTGTATTCTGCTCAAGTCGTGGCTTGGATCATTGCTAATAATGTAATTTGAATGAGTGAGCCAAAATGGGGTGCTGACAGCTTATGCATCATGGCGGAAAGTTTGTTAGAGACCTCGTTTTGCGATATGAATGTGGTGTTGTGAAAGTGAAGAAGGACGAAGACATCGAGAAATTCACTGCAGCAGGGGTTTTAGACATGCTTGGCAACACATATAGGACCAAACCCACTGCCTTCTTCTATAAAAGTCCAATCTTTAGTGATTTGGATGTTGGACTTGAACCTCTAGCTAGTGATGATGATGCAAGATTGTTGTTTAATATACTTGCAGAAGTTAATGAGCCCTATAGAGAGGTTCACTTGTACTTTGAGCACAATGTAGTAGATGTTCTTAAAGAAATTTGTTTAGATGAGGTTCGAGAACTTGAGAGAAAGAGAATGTAAGAGGAAAGTCATTAGGGAGAGGAAGTTGATCAGGGAGAGGTAGGTGATAAGGAAACAGATGATGATCAAGGACAGAAAGATGATCAGGGATAGAAAGATGATTAAGGACAGAAAGATGATCAGAAAAAGGAAGGTGACCAGGAAGATGACACCACATATGACAGCAACTACAAGTTAGGACCAAATAACAATAATTTAGAGGAGTTTTATGAGGGAAGAGTTGATTCAAGTGGAGGCAAAGGAGTACAAGGAGGTGAAGGAGAAGTGTAGGGAGATGAAGAAAGCACACTGTCTGGGAAGAGAATGAAGAAAAAGTGCAAGGAAGAAATCAAGCTATTCTACCTCAAAATCCATTAAGAAAAGAGGATATAAGAGCAAAGGAAGGTTCAAGGACAAGACAACTGCTGAAAGGGAGCACATGTTTACAGGTACTTTCAGCTTTGCACAGGAGATGGAAGAAAGCACTGCAAATGGAATATATAGAGATCCTGCTACATCCTCATCTGCTGCTACTACTGGTGCTGTTGTTGGTGCATCCACATCTGATGCCAACCTTGAAGAAGAGCAAGTATGTGAGGGCTATGAAACAGATGAGATGAAGTCAATCCATTATGAAGATTTAGACAATGAGCGTATCAGAAACCAGGGAAGAGAAAACCAAGAGAAAGAAGGTACCAGAAGAGAAAACCAGGGAAACCAAAAACCAAGAGAAAGAAGGCAACAGAAGAAGACGCTAATCCTCACAAGATGAAAAGGAAGCTTGGCCCTCCTAGGTGCTCCAGGTGCAAACAGGTTGGACATAAGAAGACCAGTTGCAAGACTAACTTAGGTGATGAGGACACAACTGCTGCTACTAACGAAACAAGGCCATCTCATGTGCCAGTTGATGGTGCAAATGAGGAAACCAGAGCATCTCAGCTGCCAGGTGAGGGGGGCTCAGCTGCTGCAGGTGACGGTACAAATGATGCACTAGCTACTACTCAGGATGGACATTTTGGTCCTTTCCCATCTCAACCTGAACTTCAATCAGCACAACCCTCACAGACTGAGCATCACACCACACATGTAAAATTTTAGTTGTTTTTTTTTAAATTTCAGCATGACATTATTGAATTAATTAACTTTGTCATCCTAATACATTTTGCTTGATGTATAGGGTCCTTGGCAGCACTTTCCCTCCACAGATGATCTTGCCAACATGCAAGTCACTCATCCAGGTGGAATTGCATTCACACTACCGCTTGTGAGACCTAGCATGATGCCCCATCCAAGAGCTCCTATTACAAAGGAAACCATTTAAGGTGCTAGTGCTGGAATTGCCTTGAGGTTTGCAGCCTTTATGAACACAGGAGCACCAAGGCCTCCTCAATGATGCTAGTTGTCTTTTCCTGCTCATTTTGGTTGCTCCTGATCTGGCTTTAGAACATACTCAGATGCATTTTGGATTATGAAGACTGTGAATATTGGAATGTAATTAGGTCGGCACATAGTGGTTTTTTGCTGTGTTTTTAGCTGGATTGTACATGCTGAAGACTGTACATGCTGAATTGTACATGTTGGGCTATGCTGAAGGCAGTATGCTGGATTGTACATGCTGGGTTATGCTGAAGGCAGCATGCTGGATTGTACATGCTGAATTGTACATGCTGGGTTTTTTGTTGAATTGTTATATGTTAAAGTTGATGTATTTTGTAACTGGGTGACTCGAAACCTCTAACTATAATGAATTTTATATTAAATTAATATTACTTGTCGCTAATTGGTTCGGTTGCTTTATTCATTTTGAAATTATATCATTATATTCTCACACTGTAATAACAGTGCACAACAGATTTTGAGCCTATATTACAGCAAATATGTTACAGAGTGCTTAATCTGTTTCATTAAGGGTAGATGACTATATTGATGTAAGGGATAAGGACTCTGTTGATGATAATTGGAAACCAAAGTTGTATAAAAATGATGAAAAAAAGCTTAAATTACAAATACAGACATAAAGACCTTTTTGATACACATCAATCTGGGCCTCTCACGGAGTTTTAACGGCAAGGGACCGTGGGATGGATTTGATATTACCAAGGACCAAATTGATGTGATGGAGGATTGAATTGATGTAATCAGGGACGAATTCGATGTGCCCGGGGACAAAATTGATGTGACTAGAGATGAACTTGATGTTACCAGGGACGAATTTGATGTTACTAGGGACGACTTCGATGTGACGAGGGAAGAATTCGATGTGCCCAGGGTCGAACTTGATGTGACGAGGGACGAATTCGATGTGACCAGGGACGAATTCGATGTGACGAGGGACGAATTCGATGTGACCAGGGACGAATTCGATGTGACCAGGGACGAATTCGATGTGACCAGGGACGAATTTGATTTAACAATTTTTTCAAGCACCCAAATGATACAATTTGCATAAGTCAGGGACGAAATTGCTAGTTTACTCCCCTCTAGGCAGGTGAATCCCGCCTCGATTCCGGTGACGGCAACAGGAATCTCTTCCCAGGCATGCGTCTGCCCCCGAATATTAACGCTGTCAACCCGAGATGTCTAGTCGCCCAACAGTACTTGGTGAACTACACGCTCACACCACTGACCGCTTGGGCACGTGCCCCACCTCCCATGCAATACCAGGCCGAGCCGTTTTACTACTTGGCCTCACCGGCCTATCCTTCGCCACGGATCCCACGGCCATTCGTTCATAATTATGCGCCGGCCCATCCTCAAGCATTCCCAAACAGGCCCCCCGCTTTAGGAGCTCCGCTACCGGCTCAACAGGCCCTACCCCCGCGACATCAACAAATGGGGCAAACGAGGCCGCGAACTCAGCACCCGCCTCTGCTGGCCCCTCGGCCACGAATCTATCACCAACTCTTAGCGGTTGGGAAAATCACACCTGAGGCCCCTCATCCGAAGTTCAACCCCGCAAATCAAGATCAGAATCTCCGTTGTGAATACTATATTGGTGCGCCGGGGTATACAACAAAAAATTGTCGCATCGTCTGGAGTAAACTGCAGAAGATGATCGAGGCGCGAGAATTCTCCTCCAACAATCACTGGCCCCTAAATGTCCAGGTCAACCCCCTCCCCGACCACGCGTCAAGCTCAAGACCGACAATCAACTTGGTTGACATCTGTGCCCGGGGCGAGGATGAAGACATGGAGGAAGAACCAACCTCTGCATGAGGGCTCATGTCTACATATGATGTTCCCCGTGTGCAGGCGAAACAATAAGGCGCACGACGGAAGAGAGATCTTTTGTTATATCGAACTTTCGATTGTAATGAAAATCCCCTATGCAGCTTTTTAAACTTCCACATCTATCATTTCTTTTGTTCCCTGCTAAGCGCTTCCGTATTCTGAAGCAAACCATTCTCGTTTCTAGGCTCCATGACGATCCAAGACAATTGAACCCAGTCCAAAAGTCCCTTAGGCAACATAACAGAGGATGGGATCCCTGCCCACCCTCCACTATGGCCACCGACTAAACCAACGGGGCAACACACGCGCTCTTCTCTAAACTCCCTCTTAGTTTCTCTTTAATGCATTCCAAACAAATTCCCAGTATGAACAAAACCCTTAGGGGGCATTAGGATAATCCCAAGGATGCCCTATTGGTTCTGTCGATCCTATTCAACTAGTCCGTCCCCATGGGACTTGGCTCCACGAGACTTCCCTGGGACGGCTGCGTCTGCCTACTCGCACTTGGGGAAAGTACACTGACACGGCCCCTAGCCACAATATGATCATTTCGACGTAGTGATGACCTGACTCCCGAAATTGAATGTCTGTCTATGCGCGACACCTCATGGGTCGCGCGTTGAACGAGGGAATCTCTCATGGGTCCACTCTACATTTCTTACCGCATACTCCACCACACAATCACCTAATCCATCATCTTCTTTGTCATCTTTCATAGGGACACGTCAGTCATAGGCGAAGAACGATGCACGAGTTCACACCTCCCCGAGAACTCTTATCGGGTCTTTGTCACTATACTTCGACGGGGGAAGGGCCCGACGAGAAGGTACCCGCCACGAAGCCAAAGACGGAGATGATCGAGCAAACCATTCAACATCAACACGAGTGTCTCCATCGAGATCAAGCGACACCTCGGGGCAAATTGGGCCTTCACCACCGCAAAGGCCCACCATCGATAGCATGTAACAATAAGCCTCGGGGCAAGACACATCCAGCCTCAAGAGTGCTTATCTTCCAAGGGGCACCCTCCACGGGAGCGACAAGACACAGTCGGGAATGGCGATCGCCTAAGGCGTCTACCACGTCAACAATGAAGACCTAGGCATCCCCATCCAGGCAACCTCGGTCACCTACACCCCTGGGGGCAAATTTTGTTTTTCATTTTAGATGATAGGGGAAATCATTTGTAAAGTTTACAAGGATGAGCAGCATGAAGTTCAGCTTCCGAATATCCAGAAGCCAAATCTCCATGAAAGGCTGACCCTCACGAAATAGGGCTAGGACAGCAAAACACAACAAGTCTCCATGGGGCAAAGCACACCAAAGCGGCCTCGGCGATGCAAAGTCGAGGAGTTTCAAGCAAGTACATGAAGCACAAAACAAACCCCAGCTGCAAAAAAAAAACAGAGCAAAAAGAAGCGGGAAAAACCCGCCACTATAGAAAATGAGACGATGTCGGCTCATCAAGCACACCGGCGGCACCAATCAGAAATCAACAAACCCCGACAAATGGGGGAGCAGCAGTTGCAACCTCTCGACAAAGACAGAAGATGGCACACTCGGAGGTCGAATCCTTCAAAGCCATTCGCCCTTGCGAACATGAGAGACAAAAGAGTCGAGCTCGCTAGGTCGAAACCCATTCGGGACGATCTAAGCAAAAGCTAGGGCAAAAGAGAGGCACGACCGAAAATCCCGAGGTGGGCAGTCGCGGCAAAAGGAGAGTTCATTCCCCTCAGGCTGAGAGGTGCAGTTGGATCCCGAAGCGGGCGAGGTAGCAAAAGGAAAGTAAAACGAGAGATAGATAAGATTGCCCCTAGCTCCTCACACATCGTGCGGATTAGGAATCCTCAAGAAAAGCAACCAGGTTGTCTACTCCAATGCGATCCCCAATCGGCTCTCCTACCAAACTCAACCGTCTAAAGCGGGCTCTTCCTCAAGCACAGTGGGCGACCGACCGAGCCATCAAAACAGTTCAGGACAGTCTACACGACAGCACGGAGGAGAAGTGAGGGTATATCTCGCGGCGGATGTGAACCGGTGTATCCTTTTAGGCCGGGGCAACGTACTCCCCAAGCTTTCTCTGTTCTCTTTGACATCGCATAACTCCAAAACGGGTTACAGCCACCCTTCAATCGGCTACTACAAAGCCAAAATCTCAAACATTCATTTCCGGGAGTCTAGTCATAACACTTTGGAAATGACAAGACCGAGGTCTAAACAAATTTGCACAGAAATTTCCCATGCGGGTCACAAACGTAGCCGCCCTACGGTATCCTGACGAGAAGGGTCCTAAGCCGACGGGCGCGGCGAATAACCAACAGAGCCACTAGGGCATAATTGAGAATGTCTCGATATGCCCGTGCATGGCCAATAGAAGACCTAGAGGCGTCGCATCGAGGCCTTCGAAAACGGGATCCCAATCATATCGCCGTAGCAAAAACTCTCTGGGCGACCCGAAACAAAAGAGCATGCGTCGCAAACACTTCTTTTTACCTGTGCTTGCACATCGCTAGTAATCCCATGGCTTACTAATGATGCAAGGATCACAGGTACAACAAACTCAAGAACTATAGCAGACTTTGATCCCTAACACCTCGGGATACGTAGGCACTCCACCCCAGAGCTCGAGTCCTTCATCACACAACCGGGGCATCCTCAGCGAAACAGTCGCACCAGTGACGAGATAGATCTCCAACAAATAAAGGCCCTCGTGGCTACACACAATGCAATTATCCAACAAGCCCATAGTCATGTGACAAGCGGCAGGCCACAACTTCCGCTTCACCATCTTAGCGTAGTCCCGACTCAACATCAAGCAAATCGCCGTTCTAAGTGCCTTACGCTATCGCCTAACGTGGACTCTTGCTTCTACATTCCCTACACTTTCCTATCAAGCCAGCATTTACTGCTTTCCACGGGCTTCGACCCAGCATTTATAGCTTTCCACGGGCTTCGGCCCAGCATTCACTGCTTTCCACGAGCTTCGGCTCAGCATTTACAACTTTTCATGGGCTTCGGCTCAGGATTTACTGCTTTCCACGGGCTTCGGCCCAGCATTTACTACTTTCCACAAGCTTCGACTCAGCATTTACACCTTTCTCACGGGTTTCGACCCAGCATTTACTACTTTCCACGGGCTTCGGCTCAGCATTTACAGTTTTCTACGAGTTTCGGTCCAACATTTACTGCTTTCCACGGGTTTCGGCCCAGCATTTACTGCTTGGGCTTTGGCTTAACATCTACTGCTTTACATGGGCTTCGATTCAGCATCTACTGCTTTCCAAGGGTTTCGGCCCAGCATTTACTGCTTTCCACGAGCTTTGGCTAAGCATTTATAGCTTTCCACTAGCTTCGGCTCACCATTTACTGCTTTCCACGGGCTTCGGCCCAGCATTTATTGCTTCCCACGGGCTTCGGCTCAACATTTACAGCTTTCCACAGGCTTCGGCTTAGCATTTACAGCTTTCCACAGGCTTCAGCCCAACATTTACAGCTTTCCACAGGCTTCGGCCTACCATTTACAACCTTCCACGGGCTTCGGCCAAGCATTTTCGGCTTTCCACGGGTTTCGGCCCTGCATTTACTGCTTTCCACGGGCTTCACAGCTTTCCACGGACTTCGGCTCAGCATTTACAACTCTCATGGCTCCGGCCCTGCCTTTACCGCTTTACGGGCTTAGGCCCTCATCTACCGTCTCATAATTCCCACCTCTCAACCTTGTTGCCGTTTCGTGGCAAGTCCGTGCGCTTGCACGTTTTCTCCCATATAACCAAAGTGAAGGAACAAGCGGCTATGGACAGAGATACAAGGGCGGTCGCCGGAACCAAAAATGGATGCTTCTCATGAACTTTGGCTATATCCTCTAATCGAGCATACAACTAAAGAGGGGCAAGCTGCCAGTACCCCATTTTGGTTTGCCGGTTCCAATAGAGAACACCCGACCAAAGCTCGGGTCACTATTCACAGTTGAATCGACGGAAGCGAACACGCGGGCACGGGGACATGAACTACAAAAGAGAGGCAGGGACCACCAGAGAGGCACAAGAAGGGCAATCAAAAGAGCAGACAAGCAACGAGCCCTAAAATAGCAGAAACCGGTACTATGGCACTATTCATTGCTGAATCACCGGAACATCAAAATGTATCCAATATGGGACTCTACCAATGGCGCCTTTGAGCGCATTTCAAGAGTCTCCTGCTTAAGCTAGGGCACCCCCGAACATTCGCAGGCGCCTTCCTAGCGAGGTCCCGGGACGCCTAATCCACAAATAGATAAACGGCACCCAGAAACAGGCCTGCACAGACCCAAGGGTCACTAGGACTAGGGAACATGTTTCAAACTGCTTTTCGGAACTCATCTTGATCTCCTGAGTGGATCCCGACCCGGGAAAAAGGGCCTCTTTCTATAGAAAAATATAGTCGGAGACCTTTTTAACAAATCATCAGTGCATAAAATCTGTGCCAATCAATCCCAAGGACCTCAAGGGCTTGAGAAATAAACCCTGATCACATTGCACAATCCATTTAGGTTTTCCGAGTACCATTTTGGCAGTAAAAGGGCCCATTTCACACGGAATCTCGCGCTCGGTACTTATTCAGTGAAATGTTAACATTAGAGCTCTGGACCACCCACTCCCAACAACCCATAAGGCCTGGGAAATCATTTCGGCCCGGACCAAGCAAATCATACCGGTCTCCCGAGTGACGTTTCAATGGTCACGAACGCTTCTCGGCAAGCCTTCGAGACTCGTTTTTGATAAACGGACGACAAAAACAGACAACTTCGCTCCGATCATCCAATCGGAGCAAAAATGGCTTTCGAGTCCCCGGGACACTCGAGCATTCACTTACATAAAGCATGTCAATATTAGGCTTATTTAAATCGTATTCGCGCGTATATTGATAATTCGTCGTTCAAGTGAACCACGGAAGTCGAACGCGCGATCAATCGAGCCTCGAGCTTCTTCCGACTCTCTTCCTAGCCAAGTGGGACCCTTGAGCTAGCCAAGCCAAGCCCAGCCGCGAGCCATAGCTCTCCTCTAGAGGCAAGCCAAATGAGCCCCATCCACTTAAATTTCAATATATCTCTTACACCCATCAACTCCATCCTTCCATCCATCAACTCTCATTTCCCTTCCCTTCCTTTCCCCACACTCTACCTTGAAATCTCCCCTCCCTAATCCTCCTCCAAGTTTCAGCAGCCCCTTAAGCTCCCCCTAACCCCTCTTAACTTTGCTTAATTACATCATTTGAGTCTCCTATAAGTTCTCTTACATCATTAACCTTAATCACAACTCAATTCCTATCCTCTCTCAAGCTTTCTCACTCTAGGACAACCTCCCAAAGCCTCTCAAACCCTAAAAATTTCCTAAATTTGGATAGTCTTTCCTCAGTCTGGTTCAAGGCCAAAATTGCTGGAAAACTCGACCGTTTTTCGGCGACCGCTACCCAACCTGAACCAACTTCAACCAAACTTCATATCCCACATGCTTTCGACCTCCTAAGTCCATTTCCGAGGTTAGTTTTAGCATTTGAGGCTCCCAGCCCCGTGTTTCAGCTTAGCACAGAAACAACGTCCTTAGTGCTTCTCAAGTCTTACCTAGTTCTTAGGCGCGCCATTTCTTCCCATGACCTCGGTGAGTCGTGCCATCACATTCTAAGGGTTCCTCACAACCCTCACTCTCCCCCGTGACAAGGTGGTCATGTGCCGAGAGCTGTTCAACCGTGCACCACCGCCACTTCTCTCATTTCTCTCTTCGCCGCAAATTTGTATTTTCAGGAAAATCTACTAGTTCATTTTACACGAAACTTCACAGGCTTGTTCAACATCCCCTTGGGAGTAGGAAACACCCGTGCCAAGTCGGAGAAGTCACCTGTAACCGCCCGTGCAAGCTGATCTTTCCCAACTGCTTGTTGATCCTTTTTTTGGACACCTTCTGTGCAACCTAGTCACCCAACCCTCTTGCCACTTCTCCGACTCTTTCCTCGCATCCCGAGGCTAGGTATAACTCCTCGACGAATTAGAGAAGTAGGTCTTTTAGTTTCTTAGGCTTGTGGGGTAATAAGGCGGTCTTGAACAGATTTGCATGCAAGACAACGTTTTTATGTGTTTTCATGTGTTCTTGTACCGCATTATGCATGTTTTCACTATATGCTAGATTAACATGACGGGAAACGACTAAGATCGTGGTCGGAGAGACTACCTTGACTCGCTTGAGCCATAGAAACTCACGGCCATTCCTCATGGGAGGTGGCCGAGAGTTCCCTTGGACCACACAGGTCCAAGGAAGCCTCTTCCATATCGAAATAGGTTGGTTCCCGTGCTTTCACATTTTATCGTTGTATGAGCCGATGTTGTTTTATCGATTCCTCTAAATATCGAGTTTGTGTTTGTGTTGTGTGCTTATTCGCGTTTCCAAGATCATGGCGACATCGGTTTGGTAAAATGTGTCATTGTCGTGCTTGATGTCTTATGTATGCAAGAAATGACTAAAACCGATTTAGGAAACCATCCATGACCCAAGCCGGGTCAAGGGGACTCTCGGCCCTCCTCTTTAGAATGAGGCCGAATGTCCCTTGACCTCCCTTGTGACGCGGAGGATTTTTAGCCCATATCTGTATCAACAAGCCCAAGCCCAAAGAATCATATCTTGGATATATCAAGGAAATATTCTCGTGATGTGGAAGGGGAAGATGAGATGTCTTGATCCATAGATTGAGAATTTTACTATTTTAATTAGGTAGTATATTTAATTTAGATAGAAATATATTTAGAATTAGATATTACTTGCAATTTTAGTTTGAGCCAGGAGTCTGAAATTTTCTATTTCAGATTATTTCTTTGTTCCATTATAGGAAGGTAATCTAGAGGAGTATAGATGTCAGTTTCCTAATCTATAGTCAAGGGAGACGTCTTCATTCTATATATAGGCTGTTCACCTCATTGTAAGAGAAATACATACCTCAGAAACACCTATTGATGAATGATACTTTGAGTTTACTATAACTCTTTGTTTTCAGCATATTGTTAGGGTTTAGCCGTGTTCTATTCCCTTCGAGTTTAAATTTAGATTTAGGCGCGAGAAACCGTGATCCACGCTGCATCACTTGGGTCGAGGACGACCTCATCTATCGCTTTAAAACCGGTTCTAGCAATTGATTGCAATTACATTTTTCGTTTAATCATAAGTGTGCGCACCCGAATTTCATCTCGTTGGGGCACGCATGCTCGTGCCTATGCAACGCGGCTTGGGAGTGTCCACCTTCCTGGGGACGCGCGATGGACGCACGTGAGAAGGAGTCGCTACTTACTGTTTACGACCCGTAGGTCGAGTGCCATTGAGTCACCCGGGTCTAAGGGTACGGGGTACACTTAAATGCTAAGACAATGGTCATATGGAACCAAAAATTCCAAATTCGGGGGTTCTATTACGTGCGGGCCTATATCCCGTATGCCCTTTCGGTACTCTAGTTTGCTAGGCTTGCTGTTTTGTTTATTTACCGCATGATTTAGGGTTGCACTTGACTCGCCCGTTTTGACACCGTAAAATCGATGAATTGATCAAGTTGGGCCAAGAACCCGAAAGATGAGTAGGCTTGTGCGTCGAGGAATCGGTTCACTATCCTAACATTTACAGTTCGTCAAACCATGGCGGTCGACTCCCTGCGTGAACCGAAACCGCGAGTATTTAGGCTTACTCGTCTCTAGGTATTAATAGACCAACTTGACCGGTTCGACAATCAGACATCTCGCTTGCTGATCGGAGATCCTTACAAATGAATGAATAGATGTACAAATAAGATCCTCGCAATGTACACTCGAATAATTATAAAGTACAACTGAATAAAGTAAATGGATCCCAATCGGTTTGCATTGGTCATGAAACTCTCGGTCACTCTTCAAGGAGGAAAGCCGAGAGCCTTATTGACCCGGCTCGGGTCTCAGATGGTCTCTTACACCGGTTCTAAACATTTATCGACATCAAGCACGACAATAACATACATTTTACAAAGCCGATGCTGCGATGATCTTGGAAACGCAAACAAACACTCAAACAGACGCAAACGCGATATTTAAAGGGAATCGATAAAACGGCGTCGGCTCATGCAATCGACAACACGTGAAAATAAAACCACGAGAACCGGTCTATTTCGGGGTTGAGGAAGCCGTTCTAGGCTAGGGCAAGCCACATGGGAGTCTCGGCCAACTCCCTAGAGGAGTCCACTAAAGCTCCCCTTGGTTTTCCCGAGCTTTGATGGTTTCCTTGACAATGAAACCAACTTATTCTCGTCGCGCAATCGTGACATATAATGCTGGAAATGTAAGATGTGGGAAAGCAATCAACTTCGAGGAAGGAGAGACCATTTTAGTCTCAGTGAATCAAAGGAACCTCGCGGCTCCCTCCCGTGGGCTCTAGCTGTGAGTTCCCATGGCTCTACCGGACCGTGTGGTCTCTTCTACCCCGACTTTAATCATTTCCAGCCATGATGCATGTAATATAACGATGCATGTGCATGATGAATGACGTACATATGCATGGAAATGAATAAAAAAATGAAACTTGCATGTAATATAGTTATCAACCACCTTGTCATCCCACGACAAGCAAATATTGAAGACCTAACTCCTCTTATCGTAGAGAGGTTATACCTAGCCTCAGAACACGAGGAAAGAGTCAGAGAAGTGGCAAAGGGAGTCGGGAGACTCGGCTGGAATGAACAGACCCGAATCGGTGCAGTAGGGTCGACTGGCAGACCCAACTGGCAGTCTGGCTTGTCGGGGCTGTACTGGTTGATCGAGATGGAATTTTCACGCGGGGCCGGTTGTATTGGATTCCCAAGAGATTGAGGATCACGCCTGCACTGGTTTCGTGAAGATTGCATGCATATATTTTCCGGAAATTAAAAGCAAAATCGGATCAGTAAAAAAAGACAGACCCAGTCAGGGCAGAACAGACCCGACTGGCACCCGATAAATAAAAGGCTCTATAGGAGGCTCCCGGTGGTCTTTTGATGCAAGGTCGATGGCATTGGACTCCTAACTGACTGAGAATCACGGTGATAGGTGGATCGTAGTGAGGTTCAACCCAAGCTGACCTGTACGTTCCTGCAAAGTTCGGGTTAGAATAGAAAACTAGAGGAACAAGCCCGACTGGCACCCGATGAAGAAACGACTCTACGGGAGGTTCCCGGTGGTCTTTTGATGCAAGGTCAGTGGCATTGGACTCCTAACGGAGTGAGGATCATGCCTACAGTGGTTTCATGAGGATTGGACATATCGATTTTCCTAAAAGATGCAAAGAAAACCGGTAAAAAATTGGAAAAATCTATGAAGGGAGAAAAGAGAGAAATGGCGGTGGTGCACGGTTGGACGGCTCTCGGCACGCAACCACCTCGTCACGGGGGAGAGTGAGGGTTTTAAGAAACCCCTAGAAAGTGATGACATGACTCGCCATAGTCGTGGAGTGGTGGAAATGTCGAGGAAGCCCGGGAAACCGTGAAAATGCCTATGGAACTCGGTTCTGGACAGAGCTGGTTTGGGCTGCTGGAGGCTTCAAATCGCAAAACTAACACCGGAAATATACTCGGGAGGTCGAATACATGTGGGATATGAAGTTTGGTTGGAGTTGGCTTAAGTTGGGAGGCGGGACTCGTCTAAAAACCGGGAGACGCCTCGAAGAGACAGCTTCTGTTGCTGTTTGTTACGGGCTGCTGGGAGCTTCAAATGCTGAAACTAACACCGGAAATGGACTCAGGAGGTCGAATACGTGTGGGATATGAAGTTTGGTCAAGTTTGGTTCGGGTTGGATGGCGGTCGCTGGAAAACGGTTGAGTTTTTGGGGCAAACCGGCCTTGTATCCGGGCTGTTATGGGGCTGAGCGAAATCTGAAAAATGAGGGGAGTTTGGAGAGTGTTCTTGAGTGAGAAAACTAGAGAGAGGTTGCAAGAAGAGTTGTGATTAAAGTGTCTTGCAATTAGGCACTTATAGGATGCCTTAATGAGCCAAATTAGTGAGTTTAAGTGCAATTAGAGGTGGGTGCTTAGGGGTTCCGAATTTTGGAGGGAAGATTAGGGTGGGGAAGTTGTCTTGTTGAGTGTGGGGAAAGGAAGAGAAGGGAAATGAGAGTTCATTGATGGAAGGATCGACGGGAAGTGTGTAAGAGATATTTTGAATTGTATGGTGGAGGCTCATTTGGCTCAACTCTAGAGTAGAGCCATGGCTTATGGCTTGGCTTGGCTCAGCTTGGCTTGGCTAGCTCAAGGGTCCCACTTGACTAGGAAGAAAGCCGGAAGAAGCTCGGGGCTCGATTGATCGTGCGTTTGATTTCCGTGGTTCGCTTGAGCGACGAATTATCAATGTGCGCGCGAATATGGTTTTAATGAGCCTAATATTGACATGCTTCTTGAAAGCGAATGCTCGGATGACTCGGGGACTCGAAAGCCTGTTTTGCTCCGTTTGGATGATCTGAGCAAAGTTGTCCGCTTCTGACGCCTATTTGCACTTCTGCGTGTTGTAAGGCTCGCACCGGTGTATTTTTCGCATTAAGCGAAACGGTTTACTCGCCGACCCCGATTGGAGATCGATAACCGGAGATGACCTAGGAATCCGCTAACGGGGCTTTCTCAGTGTTTCCTGAAGTGTTCTGATGTGTTCGGAGATCACTGTGATCTCCGTTTGTCAAAAATGAGTCCCAAAGGCTTATCAGGAGGCGTTCGTGACCATTGAAACGTCACTCGGGAGATCGGTATGACTTGCTTGGTCCGAACCGAAATGATTTCCTAGCCCCTGGGGGTTGTTGGGAGTGGGTGGTGCAAAGCTCGGATGTCAACATTTTCTCGAATGAGCTCTGAGCACAAGATTCCCCGTCAAATGGGCCCTTTTGTTATTGGAATGGTACTCGGGAAACCTTAATGGATTATGCAATGCGATCGAGGTTTATCTCCCAAACCCTTGAGGTCCCTGGGATTGATTGGCGCAAATTTCGTGCACTGACGATTTTTTAGAAGGATCTCCGGCTATGTCTTTCTGTAGAAAAGGGCCCCTTTTTCCCGGGTCGGGATCCACTCAGGAGACCAAGATGAACCCCGAAATGCAGTCTGAATCCTGTTCCATGGTCCTGGTGGTCCTTGGGTGTGTGCAGGCCTGTTTTCGGGTGCCGTTTACCTGTCCGCGGATCGGGCATCCCGAGAGCCCCTTTAGGAAGGCGTCTGCAAATGTTCAGGAGTACCTCGGCTTAAGCAAGAGGCTTCTGAAATGCGCTCGGAGGTGCCATTGGTCATTTTGGTACCAAGTGGGACTATTAGAGTCCCATATTGGATATCTTCTGACGCTCCGGCGATCTGTCGATGAATAGTGCTATAGTGCCGGCTTCTGCTGTTTTCGGGGTTCCTTGTTCGTCCATTCTTCTGATTGCCCTTCTGTGCTTTTCTAGCGATTCCTGCTTCTCTTCCGTAGTTCGTGCCCTCATGTCCGAACGTTCGCTCCTGGTTGCCAAGTCATGAGTAGTAGCCTGAGCCTCGGCCCGACATTCTTGTCTTTGGAGCCGGTGGACCAAAATGGGGTGCTGACAATAAGTTTCACGTTAATTTCGAATAACCATTTCATTGATCCATAACATTTGAAGTTCAAGGCCTCAACCACTAAACAATTGCACAAACGGAAAATGAGACGTATCATTTGGTTAATTAAACCATTTGGTCTAAATAATTGGGCAAACCAAATATCAATTTGTAAACGTGTCGACGAATTACGAAACAGTGGAAATGCCTTTTTTAGAAAAAAAAATTCACAATTTCAAAATATCGAGGCGCATAACACGAACAGAATTAGTGTCTAGGGAGCACTCGTGTACTATGACTCAAGTCCGGGCCTGATTTGAGGCGGCTCATGTCAAAGCGTTCGAGTCCTCTGTAGACCTCTTCATGTCTTGCGATCTCAATTTTACACGTACAGTTCATACATTTTACCGTCCAAGGCATAACTGTCATTTCGTGATTCGTCGATATCCTAAGCGTTAAGGAGATCGAAACACCTTGATCTATGGGTAAAAAGGGGGCGATCCGTTTAGGTGCGAGTTCCATTCGCATGGCCCATTTCATCCACTTTCGGTGTTTCTATCGTTTTATCGTAGATTCGGCAGTTAGCGTTGTTATTTCTGTTTCAAAACACATAATACCGGATTAATCATTCATTTGACCTAATCAAACATTAGATAATGGCTAGGTGGAATATTAGGTTCCAAATCTATAGTCAAAATACGTGTTTGGCATATTCAGTGAAACCGCAGTGGCATTTACAGAACAAAGTCTTGAAATCAATCCACGCACACATAGTTGGCCTAGAACTGTATCCTAGCACATTCCTCTGTTTGCCTAGGCTAGATAAATTGTTTTCCAAATAACCCCGGTTAATAACTGATTAAGTCACTTAAATTCGGTCTAATACACAATTTGTCTATATTTGTCTGTATTTATTAGTATTTGTTTGTTCTTATCTGTTTATATAAGTTTTTATCAGTTTTCTTCTGTTTTCCGCTTTTATTTGTTGATCTGTTGCGATTCGGGTCCGAACCCATAGGTTACGTATGGCACGGGGTCCAAAGCCCCAAATCATCGATCACGGGGTCCAACACCCCCATGTTTACCGAGCGCGTGCAACCCGAGTGCGGAATGAGATCTAGCCTCGAGTCATCGCTTTACTCCGAGTAGTGTTTAAGTGGAAGACAACTCGGATTGGGGTGCATGAATCGTAGCTTGATAATCACCCGGGAGCTCGATCGGTCCAACGGTTACAATGAGAATCATTCAGTTCTCTTGTCACCTGTCGGTCCAATCGGACTCGACCCCCGGCTCTTTGAGCCTGCGTTGCTTTAATTTATTTGTCGATCATTTAAAACACACGGTGAGCCGGAGTGGAATATGGATCCAATGCGAACTGGCCGGGGATTCACTTATCCAGTTGTATTATGTATTTCTTCAGAGTACACTGTAAGGAACTTTATTTGTACATTCATCCATTTGTAAGGATCCCCGATCGGCGAGCGAGAGGTCCGAGTGCAGAACTGATCGAATCGATTCATTTACCCGAAGGACAAGTAGGTTTAACATCTCGTGGTTTCGGTTCGGGCGGGGAATCGACCACCATGGCTCGATGAACCGTAGCTAGGATAGCGGACCGTTTCTTCGACGTACGAACTTACTTTCCTTTCGGATTCTTGATTCGAATCAATCGATTCATCGATTTTACGGTGTCAAAACGGGCAAGGAGAGTGCAACCTAATTCACGCGGTAGATAAATAAAAATAACAAGTCTAGCAAGCTAGAGTACCGAAAGGGCATGCGGGATATAGGCCCGCACGTAATAGAACCCCCGAACTTGGAATTTCCGGTTTCGCAATGACCAATACCTTAGCAATTAGGTCTACCCCGTACCCCTAGACCCGAGCAACTCACCGGCCCTCGACCTTTGGGTTTTAAAGAGGTAGTGGCAACTCCTTACCCGCATCCGTCGCGCGTCCCTTGGAAGGTGGACACTCCCAAGCCGTATTGCATGGGCGCGTGCATGCGGGCCCCGACGAGATTAAAATTCGGGTGCGCACAAGTGCCATTCTTGACAGCAGACTCTACTACGCATGTACCGCCTCCATTAGCTAGGCCGGTCCCACTTCTAGTTTACACAGTCCCACCGCCGCCAATGGTCCCTCTAATGATGAGTACCCACGCTTCTGCTCATGCTGTTGACCCCTTTCCTATCCAAGCTCCACAGCCCCATATCAGCTTTTCTTATTCAAGCTCCACCGCCACTAAATATTCCTACTCTTGAGCCGGGCACGCCTACCCAAGCAGCCCCTACAGCTCCACCGAAAAACTTTCTCCCTAAAACGGAGACAGAGTAGGAGCAAAGACTAAAGAAAATGGAAGAGACCATCAGAGCCATTCAAGCAGGCAGTTCTCGCCCTAATTAGGGTGACGGTGACTGGAATCTATTCCCGGACATGCGGTTGCTCCGAAGATCAAGATTCTAGATTTCAAGAGGTATGACGGGACCAAGGACCCGCAGCATCATCTCCGCCATTATCAAAGCAAAATGATGCAGTGATGGGATTATGAGGAGTTTATCATTCAGACATTCCAAGATAGTCTCGCGGGATCGACACTCGATTAGTTCATGACGCTAACAGCCGCCGACATTCCTACCTGGATGGACCTCTCCTAGAAGTTCCTTGACCAGTACAGGTTCTGTGCGGAGATGCCCCCTACTCTCCTGGATCTCAGCATGATGGAGATGAAAGAGGATCAGACTTTCGAGTGTATGCAGCGGAGTGGCGGTGAAAGGCAGGGAAGCACGTCCCCCCAATTACTGAGAGACAACAGGTCCTTTTGTTTCACTTGACTCTCAGAGGTGCATATTACTCACACCTCTTGTCTCATACCTCCTCATTCTCGGAGTTGATCGAAGCAAGAAAAAAGCTTGATATGGGTATTAAGCTAGGGAGGATTGAGAGTCCAACGAGGAAGAAAGAGGGAGAGACCTCAAAGACCACTACTGGGGCAACCTCCACTAGCAGTAAGAAGGGTAAAGAAACATTTGTCAATGCTGTCAACCCAGGGCACCAGAGTTCCCAATCGTATTCAGTGAACTTCACACCTGCACTGTCGATTACTCAGGCATATACTCCGTATCTCGTGCATTACCAACAGCCCTATCAAGCCCAGCAGGTCTATCACTCGGCCCCGCCTACTCTTCTTTAACTGCCAACCCCACGGCAGTACGCATGCCATTATGCTCCTACTCAAATCGAGCAGAACAGAGCTTTGGCTTCGAGAGCTCCTCAACTAGTACAATGAGCCCTAGCCCCGCAAACCCAGCAAAGCAGCAAAAGGCAGACCGGGCCTCGTCCTCCTCCTTTGTCGGTCCTTCAATCGCAAATTTACCGTCACTCCTCATGGCTAGTGTCAGCACCCCATTTTGGTCCACCGGCTCCAGCGGGGAGCATTAACAGCAACTCTGACCATAGCCCGACAAGCGCAACAGAGGAAGGCATAGAAAAGCTTGGGCTACTATTCATAGTCGGGCTAGTAGGGACAGATACACGATCACGGGACAAGGACTACAGAAGAGAAGCTAGGGACACCAGAGAAGCACAGAGGGCAATCAATGAAACAGACAAGCAGCAAACCTCTGGACAGCGAAAGCCGCCACTATGTCACTATTCACCGCGTGATCAATGGAGCGTCAGAAGGTGCCCAATATGGGACTCTAAAAATCCATTTTGGTACCAGAATGACCAATGGCATCTCCGAGCACATTTCAGAAATTAGCTGCCCAAGCTGGGGCACTCCCAAACGTTCACTGACACGTTCCTAACGGGGCTCCTGGGAACGACCACTCCACGGAAGGACTAACTGCACCCTGAAACAGGCCTGCACATACCCAAGGGTCATCGGGACTAGGGACCAGGTTTCGGATCATATTTTGGAACTCATCTTGATCTCTCGAGTGGATCTCGACCCGGAAAAAGGGTCCCTTTAGGATAGAATCTTCCGTCTGAAGCCCATTCTGCTGAATGTTAACATCCGAGCTTTGCACCACCCACTCCCAACAACCCCTAGGGGCTAGGAAATCATTTCAGCTCGGACCAAGCAAATCATAGCGGTCTCCCGAGTGACATTTTAATGGTCGCGAACGCCTCTTGGCAAGTCTTCGGCACTCGTTTTTGACAAACGGAGATTGCAGTGATCTCCGAACATATTAGAACACTTGGGAAACACTGAGAAAGCTTCGATCACAGATTCCTAGGATATCTCTGGTTATCGATCTTCAGCCAAGGTCGACAAGCTGTCAGCACTCCATTTTGGCTCATCAATTCAAATTACATTATCAGTAATGATCCAAGCCACAACTTGAGCAGAATAAAGAAAAACGACTTAACAGAGTAGAAAATCACTGTTCATCCTCAAGTCGGCGAAATCGGGCAAATGACACATGGATATGACAGAAGGACTCCAGGGATCATCAAAAAGCAACAGAGTGACTAGAGAGCTCAACAATGTCCAAAACCGGCATTTTCAGTATATCACATGGACAGTTCTATTTTCCGATAGTTCGCTCAACCGTCGGAAGATAGCCAATATTGGACTTCATAAATCCACATCGATGACAAACAGATGAAAAGTGTCTTCAAACGCATTTCGCAAATCATCTGCTCTATACAGAACAACTTTCTGTATACATACAACTTTTCAGTGGAAGTCCAAAAATGCCAATTTCTCAGAGAAAAGTTAAATCCAAATATCAAATGCGGCCATGCCCCACAATCATACAGAGCGTGAGCAGTGCTTCAGATTGTCTTTTGGAAGCCATACAAACACCCTGAATGACTTCCGAGCGACAAAACGGGCATACCCCTCTTCGGAAGAGCATAACCAGAGATTGATCTGACGGAATTACAGTAAACGAAGTTCATACTACATTGCCCTGAAAACTCCAGCGGACATTCGCAATTGGGTAAAACAGACAGCAAAACCCTTCTCAGTTTCCCGAGTAACCTTCGAGGAGCACAAAAGACCATTTTCAGTGGAAATCCATATCCGGAGGTCCTCTTTGGGGAAACTTGACGCCGGATGCTTACCTTATACAATGCTAGTCTTCTCAAGGCTCAATGTGGAATCATCGGAATGAATCACACAACTCATCTAGACCCCCCGAGCAGTGCTTTAAGGGTCTCAGATGCACTTTTCATATCCTTAGAGGCCCAATCTCGGCAAACAGAGATCACAGTGATCTCCGGATCGCCCAAGAAACTCAGAAAGCAATCTAAGAAATCTAGTTTCGGCCTCCTAGGATATCTCCGGCTCCATATTTGCATTTACCAGCTTAAGGGTCAAGTGCCCACGTAATTTTACAATTTATGTCAAAATGACCGACATGGGATGCAGATACAAGATATGCTGTCAGAAGTGGGTAACCTCACTCTGAATGCATAAAAGGAGCAAAACCGGCTTCCGAGTCTCATACAAACATTTGGCAATTTCTCACGAAAAATGCCAATCTCGGACTCATCAACATTCAGTTCGAACCACGAGCTTCAAATGCACGATCAATCGAGACTCGAGTTTTTTTCCCGATTTCTCCTCTTCGGTCGTGGGACCCACGGGCTACCCAAGATGAGTCACCCTTTGCTCTAGAAGCTTCTTCTTCTTCTTCAATGCAAGAAGCCAACTTGCCCTCTCTTAGCCAAAATATCTTAGAGGTTGAAGACAACACTCAACTTCTCATCAATGCTCATCAATGCTCATCAATGTCTTATCTCTTATTCATTAATGCAATGGAAGAAGATGAGGCTTGACATTTTCTTAATCAAACCGAAATTTGCTAATGGGAGGATTAATTGCCCATAGCTTTGCTTAATTGCCCATTAGCTTTGCCTATAAATAGCCCCAAAGTGATTAACCTAATCACTTCTCCTCTAGCACACACTCTCCAAGCTTTCTCCCTCAAGAAAAGCTCTCAACTCCATAGCAAAAACCAGCAAGCTTCAACACTTCAAAACCAAGAGAGAAAACCCGAAGAAAACCCGAAGGAAGCTTTGAGTTATTAAGTCGGAAGCCGATGTTCATCATCCCGACTTAAGTACAAAAATTCTCAAACTCCATGGACCACATGTTTTGGACCCAAGGAGTTCATTTATGAATTTAGATTTTTGGTTTGAATTCATTTGCTCATGATTTCAGGTCAATTCCATCATTCCGGCTGAAGGACGTGCTCTCAAGTGAACAGTGCACCCGTAGCCACACGCTCCCGCTCGCTAGCACGCCCGCACGTCTAGCTGCGTGCCCGCGCACAGCCACGCACACCCCGCGCCCGAGCACAGCCACGCGCACCGCATGCCCGCGCACATCAGTTGCGCGCCCCGCGCGCCTGACACCTCCAGCGCGCCTCCCGTGCACTCCAACCGCACGCCCCATGCGCCTAGCTCCCCGAACGTGCATGTCCTTGCACCCGAACACTCTTCCAAGCGTTCCACTGAGTCACTCGACTCTCGAACACTTCCCACGACTCTTTCCTCGTATCCCGAGGCAAGGTATAACATTCTCGACTTAGAGAAGTTAGAACCTTTTACGTTATTTGCATGGCTATGGAGTAATATGGCGCTCTATACATGTTTAACTTGCAAGACTTAATTTTTATACACTTTCATGTTATATTATGCATGCTCGTCATCATATAACATGTTAGCATGTCGGGAAATGTTTGGATCGACTCTCGGAAGACCTTCCCGACCCGAAATAAGCAAAATATCTCTCGGGTTTGCCTCAAGAAGGGGTAACCGAGACTTGGCTTGCCTTCCTCGGGTTAAGAACGGCCTTCTTAGCCCGATCCAAGCTCGATTCCCGAGTTTTCTAGTATTTTCTTACGTGCATGAAGTCGGTATTGTTTTATTGATTCCTTAAATAATATGTTTGTGCATGTTTGCATGTTCGAATGCATTATTCAAATCATGGCAATACGAACTTTAGTTTAATCGTGTCATTTATCGTGTTTGTCGCTTGAGCATGCGAGAAATGATTCGAAACGAGACGGGAAACCTCGTGGAACCCTATTCGGGCCGTGGGACCTCTCGGCTATCTCCAAGGAAAAGTGACCGAGAGCCTCTTAGACTCGTACGGGTTGCATGAGGCTTCCTCTTCCCATTTTGAGTCCGTTCTCGGCTTTCGTGTAATTTGTAATTTACATTATCGTCGCAATATCGCAAGAAAATGTCTTTTCAAAACAAAGCATGCATGGATTCGGGTATCGATGACTCATTCGGGTCCATTCGGTTACGAGGGTAGTTTCGGTCATTGGACCAAATTATCCTCGATCCTTATGGAATCGTCTTGGTCGCTGAGTCACGAATCGTTTTCATAATTAATGCATTCGGCATAATCTTAAGCATTAATTTCACGAACGGGTTAATCGGGACGTTCACACGGTTAATTCATTCAATTTAAACAACTTTGCACGAATTGGACATTGATTTGTAACTCGTGTCGACGAATTACAAAACGGCGTTAATGCTCTTTTCAAAACCGTAATGTGTTGTTCTCCTTTTCTGAAAAACAAATTTTCAATTCAAGGGCAAGAACATCATTTTGTGATTTGCCGTCATCTTAGCATCGTTTAAGATGTAAGTTGGGTATTCTGTATCAAAATTACAATTACCTGACTAAGCATTTCATTCGACTTAACCAAATGCTAAAAAATGGTTAGGCGGAACTCTAGGTTCCAAATCTTGAGTCAAAATACAAGTTTGGATCAATTCAGTGGTAATTCAGTGTCACAACACCGAATCATTGTAAAAGCAATCCACACACACGAGATTTGACTCTCCCTGTCAAGTTTTCAAACCAAAGCCGAATGCTAAATCATTGGCACGCGTTGTTTACTTAGCATATGGCATTTGCTTGCAAAAACACACATGGATTAATAAACTTGTTAATCCACGTACATTCGGTAAATACAAACACATTGTTTGTTATTTACCTGCTGCTTGTTATCTTTCCACACTTGTTTGCCATGCGGGTCAAGCCTGATCTCTAGGCCGAATAATATTAGGGTTCAACGCCCTAATCATCGATCACAGGGTTCAACGCCTTAATCAACACTCACAGGGTCCAACGCCCTATTTAGTGAGAGCGTCCATTGAATTTCAGTTCTTCGGTCTTTTCCCTAAACTCACGGTGAGTTAGAGTGGAATAATAACCGAACGCGAGTCGACTGAAATTCGGCCATTTGTAATTTGTATGTATTGTTTTCGAGAGTATTGTAAGGATTTATTTTGTACATTTATTCTGTAAAAATTCCAGTCGGTAAGCGAACGGTCTGAGAGTCGAACTAATCGAATCGGTCTAATGCTTGCCCAGATACAAGTAAATCCAAGAACTCGTTGTTCTAGTTCACGCAGGGATTCAACCTCCATGGTTCGATGAACTGTAATGCAAGATTGTGAACCAACTCCCCGACATACGGGTTTACTTCTCTCTCGGCTTCTTAACCGACATCGTTTGGTTCACCGAATCTCTAGTGTCAAAACGTGCGAGTCGAGTGCAACTTAATTCAAGTGGTAAATAATAAAACATGCAAGCCTAGCAAACCAGAGTACCGAAAGGGCGTCCATCCCTTTCGCACAACAGGCGAGTTGGCCCCACTTTTGGGCTTCGGCCACTCATCGGGCTTCGGCCCCACTTTTGGGCTTCGACCCCGCATTTACTGCATCGGGTCTCGGTCCTGCATTTACTGCTTTCGACCCCTGGCCCAGCATTTACTACTTTTGGGCTCCGGCTCGGCATTTATTGCTTTCAGGTTTTGACACCTCGCATTTACTGCTTCCAAGCTCATTTGAAATCCAAAATCGACTTGGATTCAAATTCATCCACTGCAAGTCTAATCCTTCCACTGCAAAGACCAAAAGTGACAGCTCCACAAACAGAGCATGACCCAACCCTCAGTCGTAGGAGATACCAGCACGATCATGCCTTCGATCAAAAAATGGATCTCATCCACCTCCGTTGGGGTTGCTGATTGAATACTGGGGCAACACGCGCAGTTTTCTTTAAACTCTCTGTTGCTTTCATTCAAATGCATTCCCACAAATGGGCTCCCGGCATGAACAAATCCTTCAATGGAGCATTAGGACAGTCTCGAAGACGCCCTATTAGTTCTGTTGGACCTGTTCGACTCACCTGTCCTCATGGGACCCGGCTCCTCGAGCCTTCCCTAGGACGGCTGCGCATGCCTACTCGCAATTAGGGAAAACATGCTTATGTGACCTCAGTCATGATCTAACCACTCCAGAGTGGTGATGACTAGATTTCCGGAAACAAATGTCATCCACAGGCGACACCCCATGAGTCGCGTGCGGGACAAAAGCGATTTTCCCATGGGTACACCCCATATTTCTTACCGCATATTCCACCGCACAGTCGCCTAACACACCATCTTCTTTGTCATCTTTTACAGGGACACGCCGGTCATAGGCAAAGAGTGATGCACGGGCTCACGCCTTTCCGAGAACTCCTCTCGAGCCTCCTCCCTTATACTTTGATAGGGAAGGGGCTCGGCACGGAGGTACCCCCTACAAAGCTAAAGACAAAACCAACTGAGCGAGCCATATGTCATCAACGCAACCATTTCAGTTGACATTGACGACATGAGACGGTCAGGGGCGACGGTTGCACAAACCGCCCACCACGAGTCACATCGACGATAAAGACCGGGGAATTCGCGTTCAACGCTCGCACCGAGACCACCTCGGACATCATCCACCCACGATAAGCAATTCCAAGCGACATACACTGGGGCATCCCGGTTGAAGTTCGCACTAGCACAACTTTAGCAAGCGACGTACACTGGGGCATCTCTGGTTGAAGTTCACGCTAACACAACCTCGACAAGCGACGTACACTGGGGCCTCCCTAGTTGAAGTTCACCCCGAGGTCACCATAGTGGGTCACTCCAGCAAGTGAAGTTGGAACGCTCCTGGTTATTTGCGTCAAGACTAGGCCTCCTCCACAACAAGCACCAGGACAATCTGGACCACTGATTCCCTAGGGCAATTTTGTCTTTTCCTTCTAGACAATAGGGGAATTCACCTGAAGAGATTATAAGGGCAAATGACACAAAGTTCGACTTCCGAGTGCACAAGAGTCAAACTTCCAAGAAAGCCGACCCTCACGAAATAGGGCTAGCAACACGCAACAAGTCTCCACGAGGCGAAGCACACCAAAGCGGCCTCGACAATCCGAAATCGAAGAGTTTCAAACAAAGACACGGGGCACAAAACAAGCCCCAGCTGCAAGAAAAAACAGAGCGAAAAGAAGCGGAAAAACCTGCCAATGAAGAGAGAGAGAAAAAGAAGCGGGAAAAACCCGCCAACCAACAAAACAGGGCAACGCCGACGTTCACCAAAAGCACCGGCACTGCCAATTCAAAAGCAATCAATAAACCCCGACAAAAAAAGGGGGGAAGTAGCAGATACAACTCCTCGACGGAGATAGAAAATAATGCACTAGGAGGTTGAATCCTTCGAACCCTTTGCCCTTGCAAACTCGAGAGATAAAAGAATCGAGTCCGCTAGGTTGAAAACCCCTTTTGGGGGCGGCCTAGGCAAAAGCTAGGGCAAAAGAGAGGCACGGCCGGAAACTCCTTTGTGGGGCGGTCGTGGCAAAAGGAGAGCTCATCCCCTTTAGGTTGAGAGGGACGGCCCCGAGGTGGGTGACCGTAGCAAAATGAGAGTTAAACGAAAGATGGATAAAAATGACCTCCTGGTTCCTCACACATCGTGCTGACTAGGGATCCTCAACGAAAGTGGCCAGATTTTCTATTCCAACAAGATCCTTGATCGGTTCTCTAATACCATTCAACCGTCCAAGAGGGAATCTTCCTCAAGCACAGTGGGTAACTGAACACGCCATCCAAACAGTTTGGTACAGCCTACACAACAGAAGGACGGAGAAAAAAAAGGGGGGTACATCTTGCTGCAGGCGTGAACTCCTGTATCCTTTTTAGCGTAGGGCAGCGCGCTTCCCAAGCTTTCTCTTTTCTCTTTGTCTTTGCATAACTCCAAATGGGTAACAGCCACACTTCAACATGCTATCACAGAGCCAAAATCCCAGACATTCCTCTCCGAGAGTCCAGTCATAATGCTTTGGAAATGGTTAGACCGAGTCTGACCAAATCTAAACAGAAATCCCCAAACGGATTGCAAATGCAGCCGCCCTATGGTACCCTATTGAGAAGGGTTCAAAGCCGATGGGTGCGTCGAACAACCGATAGAGCTGCTAGGGCATCATCAGGGACGTCTCGATATGCCCATACGCAGCTAACGGGAGATCCCCGGAGGCCTTGCATCTAGGCCTCCGAGAACGAGATCCACTTGCAATGTTAAAGCAAAATTCTTCACGGGTTGCTCAAGCGACCCCGAAACTGAAGATCTATGCGTCACAACGACACTCTTTTTACTGCTTACCTGTGCCTATCTCATGTTAGTATTTCTCACATGATTTACTAGTAATGCTAGGATTACAGGTACCACAAGCACGTAAGAACTACGGCAGACTCTGATACTCGAACACTCTGGATACGTAGGTGCTCCACCCCAGAGCTCAAGTCCTTTAGCATGCAGCATCCCGTAAAGCAAAATCCCTCACCGCATAGTCGGGGCATCGCTAGCGACAGCACAATGGCCCAACAGCAAATCCGGCATCCAACAAAGTGCGATCGCTCCAGTAACAACATCAGTCTCCAACGAATCAGAATTCTCGGGGCAACATCCGCTCCCACACCACCGCAGTCTGGGTTTCACACCCACTCCACTGCAATTAGGGTTTCACACCCGCTCCACTGCATTCGAGTTACACACCCAAACCACCGCAGTTAGGGTTTCACACCCGATCCACTGCATTTGGGTTTCACACCCAGGGTTTCAAACCCACACACAGGGTTTCACACCTACACAAAGGGTTTCACACCCAAACCACCGCAGTTAGGGTTTCACACCCGATCCACTGCATTCGGGTTTCACACCCAGGGTTTCAAACGCACACACAGGGTTTCACACCCACACCACCGCAATCAGGGTTTCACACCCGCTCCGCTGCATTCGGGTTTCACACCCACACCACCGCAGTGAGGGTTTCACATCCGCTCCACAGCATTCGGGTTTCACACCCACACACAGGGTTTCACACCCACACCACCGCAGTCGGGGTTTCACACCCACTGCGCTGCATTGGGGTTTCACACCCACACCACCGCAGTCAGGGTTTCACACCTGCTCCCCTGCATTCGGGTTTCACACCCACACATAGGGTTTCACACCCACACAACCGCAGTAAGGGTTTCACACCCGCTATTCTGCATTCGGGTTTCACACCCACCTCACCGCTGTCAGGGCTTCACACCAGCTCCGCTGCATTCAGGTTTCACACCCACACCACCGCAGTCAGGGTTTCACACCCGCTCCGCTGCATTCGGGTTTCACACCCATACCACCGCAGTCAGGGTCGCTCCCCTGCACACAGGGTTTCAAACCCACACCACCGCAGTCAGGGTTTCACACCCGCTCCCCTGCACACAGGGTTTCAAACCCACACCACCGCCGTCAGGGTTTCACACCCGCTCCGCGGCACACTGGGTTTTACACTCACACCACCGCCGTCAGGATTTCACACCCGCTCCGCTGCATTCGGGTTTCACACCCACACCACCGCAATCAGGGTTTCACACCCGCTTCGCTGCATTCGGGTTTCACACCCACACCACCGCAGTAACGGTTTCACACCCGCTCCGCTCCATTCGGGTTTCACACCCACACCACCGCAGTCAGGGTTTCACACCCGCTCCCCTGCACACAGGGTTTCAAACCCACACCACCGCCGTCAGGGTTTCACACCCGCTCCGCGGCACACTGGGTTTCACACCCACTCTACTGCAGTCAGGGTTTCACGCCCGCTGCGCTGCATTCGGGTTTCACACCCACTCTACTGCAGTCAGGGTTTCACGCCCGCTGCGCTGCATTCGGGTTTCACACCCATACCACCGTAGTCAAGGTTTCACACCCAGGGTTTCACACCCACAGCACCGCAGTCCGGGTTTCACACCCGCTGCGCTGCATTCGGGATTCACACCCACACCACCGCAGTTAGGGTTTCACACCCTCTCCGCTGCATTCGGGTTTCACACTCATACACCGTAGTCAGGGTTTCACACCCGCTCCCCTGCATTCGGGTTTCACTCCCACACCACCGCAGTAAGTGTTTCACACCCGCTCCGCTGCATTCGGGTTTCACACCCACACCACCGCAGTCAGGGTTTCACACCTGCTTCGCTGCATTCGGGTTTTACACCCACACCACCGTAGTCAGGGTTTCACACCTGCTCCCCTACATTCGGGCTTCACACCCAGGGTTTCACACCCACACCACCGCAGTCAGGGTTTCACACCCGCTACGCCGCATTCGGGTTTCACTCCCACACCACCGCAGTGAGGGTTTCACACCCGCTCCGCTGCATTCGGGTTTCACACCCACACCACCGTAGTCAGGGTTTCACACCCCCTCCCCTGCATTCGGGTTTCACACCCAGGGTTTCACACCCACACACAAGGTTTCACACCCACACCACCCCAGTCAGGGTTTCACACCCACTGCGCTGCATTCGGGTTTCACACCCACACCACCGCAGTCAGGGTTTCACACCCGCTCCGCTGCATTCGGGTTTCACACCCACACCACCGCAGTCAGGGTTTGACACCCGCTCCGCTGCATTCGGGTTTCACACCCACACCACCGTAGTCAAGGTTTCACGCCCAGGGTTTCACACCCACACCACCGCAGTCAGGGTTTCACACCCGCTGCGCTGCATTCGGGATTCACACCCACACCACCGCAGTTAGGGTTTCACACCCTCTCCGCTGCATTCGGGTTTCACACTCACACCACCGTAGTCAGGGTTTCACACCCGCTCCCCTGCATTCGGGTTTCACACCCACACCACCGCAGTAAGGGTTTCACACCCGCTCCGCTGCATTCGGGTTTCACACCCACACCACCGCAGTCAGGGTTTCACACCTGCTTCGCTGCATTCGGGTTTTACACCCACACCACCGTAGTCAGGGTTTCACACCTGCTCCCCTACATTCGGGCTTCACACCCAAGGTTTCACACCCACACCACCGCAGTCAGGGTTTCACACCCGCTACGCTGCATTCGGGTTTCACTCCCACACCACCGCAGTGAGGGTTTCACACCCGCTCCGCTGCATTCGGGTTTCACACCCACACCACCGTAGTCAGGGTTTCACACCCCCTCCCCTGCATTCGGGTTTCACACCCAGGGTTTCACACCCACACACAAGGTTTCACACCCACACCACCCCAGTCAGGGTTTCACACCCACTGCGCTGCATTCGGGTTTCACACCCACACCACCGCAGTCAGGGTTTCACACCCGCTCCGCTACATTCGGGTTTCACTCCCACACCACCGCAGTCAGGGTTTCACACCCCCACCACCGCAGTCAGGGTTTCACACCCACTCCCCTGCACACAGGGTTTCAAACCTACACTACCGCAGTCAGGGTTTCAAACCCGCTCCACTGCACACAGGGTTTCACACCCGCTCCGTTGCATTCGAGTTTCACACCCACACCACTGTTGTCAGGGTTTCATACCCGCTCCGCTCCATTCGGGTTTCACACCCACACCACCGCAGTCACGGTTTCACACCCGCTTCGCGGCATTCGGGTTTCACACCCACACTACCGCAGTCAGGGTTTCACAACCGCTGCGCTGCATTCGGGTTTCACACCCACGGCACCGCAGTCAGGGTTTGACACCCGCTACGCTGCATTCGGGTTTCACACCCACACACAGGGTTTCACACCCACACCACCGCAATCAGGGTTTCACACCCGTTGCCCTGCATTCGGGTTTCACACCCACACCACCGCAGTCAGTGTTTCACATCCGCTCCGCTGCATTCGGGTTTCACACTCGCACCACCGCAGTCAGGGTTTCACACCCGCTCTGCTGCATTGGGGTTTCACACTCGCACCACCGCAGTCAGGGTTTCACACCCGCTCTGCTGCATTGGGGTTTCACACCTCCACCACCGAAGTCACGGTTTCACACCCGCTCCGCTACATTCGTGTTTTACACCCACACCACCGCAGTGAGGGTTTCACACCCGCTCCGCTGCATTCGGGTTTTACACCCACACCACCGCAGTCAGGGTTTCACACCCGCTGCGCTGCATTCGGGTTTCACACCCACACCACTGCAATCAGGGTTTGACACCCGCTCCGCTGCATTCGGGTTTCACACCCACACCACCGTAGTCAGGGTTTCACACCCCCTCCCCTGCATTCGGGTTTCACACCCAGGGTTTCACACCCACACACAAGGTTTCACACCCACACCACCCCAGTCAGGGTTTCACACCCACTGCGCTGCATTCGGGTTTCACACCCACACCACCGCAGTCAGGGTTTCACACCCGCTCCGCTGCATTCGGGTTTCACACCCACACCACCGCAGTCAGGGTTTGACACCCGCTCCGCTGCATTCGGGTTTCACACCCACACCACCGTAGTCAAGGTTTCACGCCCAGGGTTTCACACCCACACCACCGCAGTCAGGGTTTCACACCCGCTGCGCTGCATTCGGGATTCACACCCACACCACCGCAGTTAGGGTTTCACACCCTCTCCGCTGCATTCGGGTTTCACACTCACACCACCGTAGTCAGGGTTTCACACCCGCTCCCCTGCATTCGGGTTTCACACCCACACCACCGCAGTAAGGGTTTCACACCCGCTCCGCTGCATTCGGGTTTCACACCCACACCACCGCAGTCAGGGTTTCACACCTGCTTCGCTGCATTCGGGTTTTACACCCACACCACCGTAGTCAGGGTTTCACACCTGCTCCCCTACATTCGGGCTTCACACCCAAGGTTTCACACCCACACCACCGCAGTCAGGGTTTCACACCCGCTACGCTGCATTCGGGTTTCACTCCCACACCACCGCAGTGAGGGTTTCACACCCGCTCCGCTGCATTCGGGTTTCACACCCACACCACCGTAGTCAGGGTTTCACACCCCCTCCCCTGCATTCGGGTTTCACACCCAGGGTTTCACACCCACACACAAGGTTTCACACCCACACCACCCCAGTCAGGGTTTCACACCCACTGCGCTGCATTCGGGTTTCACACCCACACCACCGCAGTCAGGGTTTCACACCCGCTCCGCTACATTCGGGTTTCACTCCCACACCACCGCAGTCAGGGTTTCACACCCCCACCACCGCAGTCAGGGTTTCACACCCACTCCCCTGCACACAGGGTTTCAAACCTACACTACCGCAGTCAGGGTTTCAAACCCGCTCCACTGCACACAGGGTTTCACACCGCTCCGTTGCATTCGAGTTTCACACCCACACCACTGTTGTCAGGGTTTCATACCCGCTCCGCTCCATTCGGGTTTCACACCCACACCACCGCAGTCACGGTTTCACACCCGCTTCGCGGCATTCGGGTTTCACACCCACACTACCGCAGTCAGGGTTTCACAACCGCTGCGCTGCATTCGGGTTTCACACCCACGGCACCGCAGTCAGGGTTTGACACCCGCTACGCTGCATTCGGGTTTCACACCCACACACAGGGTTTCACACCCACACCACCGCAATCAGGGTTTCACACCCGTTGCCCTGCATTCGGGTTTCACACCCACACCACCGCAGTCAGTGTTTCACATCCGCTCCGCTGCATTCGGGTTTCACACTCGCACCACCGCAGTCAGGGTTTCACACCCGCTCTGCTGCATTGGGGTTTCACACTCGCACCACCGCAGTCAGGGTTTCACACCCGCTCTGCTGCATTGGGGTTTCACACCTCCACCACCGAAGTCACGGTTTCACACCCGCTCCGCTACATTCGTGTTTTACACCCACACCACCGCAGTGAGGGTTTCACACCCGCTCCGCTGCATTCGGGTTTTACACCCACACCACCGCAGTCAGGGTTTCACACCCGCTGCGCTGCATTCGGGTTTCACACCCACACCACTGCAATCAGGGTTTGACACCCACTCCGCTGCATTCGGGTTTCACACCCATACCACCGCAGTCAGGGTCGCTCCCCTGCACACAGGGTTTCAAACCCACACCACCGCAGTCAGGGTTTCACACCCGCTCCCCTGCACACAGGGTTTCAAACCCACACCACCGCCGTCAGGGTTTCACACCCGCTCCGCGGCACACTGGGTTTTACACTCACACCACCGCCGTCAGGATTTCACACCCGCTCCGCTGCATTCGGGTTTCACACCCACACCACCGCAATCAGGGTTTCACACCCGCTTCGCTGCATTCGGGTTTCACACCCACACCACCGCAGTAACGGTTTCACACCCGCTCCGCTCCATTCGGGTTTCACACCCACACCACCGCAGTCAGGGTTTCACACCCGCTCCCCTGCACACAGGGTTTCAAACCCACACCACCGCCGTCAGGGTTTCACACCCGCTCCGCGGCACACTGGGTTTCACACCCACTCTACTGCAGTCAGGGTTTCACGCCCGCTGCGCTGCATTCGGGTTTCACACCCACTCTACTGCAGTCAGGGTTTCACGCCCGCTGCGCTGCATTCGGGTTTCACACCCATACCACCGTAGTCAAGGTTTCACACCCAGGGTTTCACACCCACAGCACCGCAGTCCGGGTTTCACACCCGCTGCGCTGCATTCGGGATTCACACCCACACCACCGCAGTTAGGGTTTCACACCCTCTCCGCTGCATTCGGGTTTCACACTCACATCACCGTAGTCAGGGTTTCACACCCGCTCCCCTGCATTCGGGTTTCACACCCACACCACCGCAGTAAGTGTTTCACACCCGCTCCGCTGCATTCGGGTTTCACACCCACACCACCGCAGTCAGGGTTTCACACCTGCTTCGCTGCATTCGGGTTTTACACCCACACCACCGTAGTCAGGGTTTCACACCTGCTCCCCTACATTCGGGCTTCACACCCAGGGTTTCACACCCACACCACCGCAGTCAGGGTTTCACACCCGCTACGCCGCATTCGGGTTTCACTCCCACACCACCGCAGTGAGGGTTTCACACCCGCTCCGCTGCATTCGGGTTTCACACCCACACCACCGTAGTCAGGGTTTCACACCCCCTCCCCTGCATTCGGGTTTCACACCCAGGGTTTCACACCCACACACAAGGTTTCACACCCACACCACCCCAGTCAGGGTTTCACACCCACTGCGCTGCATTCGGGTTTCACACCCACACCACCGCAGTCAGGGTTTGACACCCGCTCCGCTGCATTCGGGTTTCACACCCACACCACCGTAGTCAAGGTTTCACGCCCAGGGTTTCACACGCACACCACCGCAGTCAGGGTTTCACACCCGCTGCGCTGCATTCGGGATTCACACCCACACCACCGCAGTTAGGGTTTCACACCCTCTCCGCTGCATTCGGGTTTCACACTCACACCACCGTAGTCAGGGTTTCACACCCGCTCCCCTGCATTCGGGTTTCACACCCACACCACCGCAGTAAGGGTTTCACACCCGCTCCGCTGCATTCGGGTTTCACACCCACACCACCGCAGTCAGGGTTTCACACCTGCTTCGCTGCATTCGGGTTTTACACCCACACCACCGTAGTCAGGGTTTCACACCTGCTCCCCTACATTCGGGCTTCACACCCAAGGTTTCACACCCACACCACCGCAGTCAGGGTTTCACACCCGCTACGCTGCATTCGGGTTTCACTCCCACACCACCGCAGTGAGGGTTTCACACCCGCTCCGCTGCATTCGGGTTTCACACCCACACCACCGTAGTCAGGGTTTCACACCCCCTCCCCTGCATTCGGGTTTCACACCCAGGGTTTCACACCCACACACAAGGTTTCACACCCACACCACCCCAGTCAGGGTTTCACACCCACTGCGCTGCATTCGGGTTTCACACCCACACCACCGCAGTCAGGGTTTCACACCCGCTCCGCTACATTCGGGTTTCACTCCCACACCACCGCAGTCAGGGTTTCACACCCCCACCACCGCAGTCAGGGTTTCACACCCACTCCCCTGCACACAGGGTTTCAAACCTACACTACCGCAGTCAGGGTTTCAAACCCGCTCCACTGCACACAGGGTTTCACACCCGCTCCGTTGCATTCGAGTTTCACACCCACACCACTGTTGTCAGGGTTTCATACCCGCTCCGCTCCATTCGGGTTTCACACCCACACCACCGCAGTCACGGTTTCACACCCGCTTCGCGGCATTCGGGTTTCACACCCACACTACCGCAGTCAGGGTTTCACAACCGCTGCGCTGCATTCGGGTTTCACACCCACGGCACCGCAGTCAGGGTTTGACACCCGCTACGCTGCATTCGGGTTTCACACCCACACACAGGGTTTCACACCCACACCACCGCAATCAGGGTTTCACACCCGTTGCCCTGCATTCGGGTTTCACACCCACACCACCGCAGTCAGTGTTTCACATCCGCTCCGCTGCATTCGGGTTTCACACTCGCACCACCGCAGTCAGGGTTTCACACCCGCTCTGCTGCATTGGGGTTTCACACTCGCACCACCGCAGTCAGGGTTTCACACCCGCTCTGCTGCATTGGGGTTTCACACCTCCACCACCGAAGTCACGGTTTCACACCCGCTCCGCTACATTCGTGTTTTACACCCACACCACCGCAGTGAGGGTTTCACACCCGCTCCGCTGCATTCGGGTTTTACACCCACACCACCGCAGTCAGGGTTTCACACCCGCTGCGCTGCATTCGGGTTTCACACCCACACCACTGCAATCAGGGTTTGACACCCGCTCCGCTGCATTCGGGTTTCACACCCACACCACCGTAGTCAGGGTTTCACACCCGCTCCCCTGCATTCGGGTTTCACACCCAGGGTTTCACACCTACACTACCGCAGTCAGGGTTTCACACCCGCTCCGCTGCATTCAGGTTTCACACCCACACCACCGCAGTCAGGGTTTCACACCCGCTCCGCTGCATTCGGGTTTCACACCGACACCACCGTAGTCAGGGTTTTACACTCGCTCCCCTGCATTCGGGTTTCACACCCATCCATACCCCCGCAATGAGGGTTTCACACCCGCTATGCTGCTTTCGGGTTTCACACCCACACCACCGCAGTCAGGGTTTCACACCCGCTCCGCTGCATTCGGGTTTCACACCCACACCTCCGCAGTCAGGGTTTCACACCCACACCACCGCAATTAGGGTTTTGCACCCGCTCCGCTGCATTCGGGTTTCACGCCCACACCACCGCAGTCAGGGTTTCATACCCGCTCCGCAGCCTTCGGGTTTCACACCTACACACAGGGTTTCACACCCACACCATTGCAGTCAGGGTTTCATACCCGTTCCGCTGCATTCGAATTTTACACCCACACCACCGCAGTCAGGGTTTCACACCCGCTCCGCTGCATTCGAATTTAACACGCACACCATCGCAGTCAGGGTTTCACACCCCCTTCGCTGCGTTCAGGTTTCACATCCACACTACCGCAGTCAAGGTTTCACACCCGATCCTTTGCGTTCGGGTTTCACACCCACACCTGAAGAGTCTTTAGGATAGCATTCTATGTACTCAATGGCATCACAATTAGTTGGCAAGCAATGAAGCATTCTGCTACAACATCGATTGCAGCACAGACAAGCTTAGTGATGGAGGAATCACAATGATTCCTTCCACACCTCACGGTACTCTCCAGCGCTTGCATTTACTTTCTGCAAACATTTTCATTCTGCAATACATCCCGTGCGACTTTAAATTCTGCACTGGGGTCAATCCCCTTCGGGTCAATCCCGACTTTAATTTCTACACAAGGGTCAGTCCCCTTCGAGTCAATCCCAACTTTAATTTATGCACAGGGGTCAATCCCCTTCGGGTCAATCCCGACTTTAATTTTGCTCAAGGGTCAGTCCCCTTCGGGTCAATCCTGATTTTAAATGCCTATCCCAACTCTGTTCTGGACTCTACACGTCCATTGTGTGCATCTCACTATATCTCCTTTTTATTAGGTGCAACATCCCACATATCCAAAGCAAGAAGGATAAGGCCATATAGGAAATTCCACATTGATCATTGCTATCAAACTGGGGTTCTTCTGAAGTCTTTGCCAGCATCCTCTACTCGAGCAAGCAGTCAAAGAGGGGCAAGCTGTCAGAACCCCATTTTGGCTCACTAATTCAAATTACATGATCAGCAATGATCCAAGCCACAACTTGAGCAGAATACAGAAAAATGACTTAAAAGAGCAGAAAATCACTGTTAATCCTCAAGTCGGCGAAATCGGGCAAATGACACATGGATATGACAAAAGGACTCCAGGGATCATAAAAAACCAACAGAGTGACTAGAGAGCTCAACAATGTCCAAAACCGGCATTTTCAGTATATCACATGGACAGTTCTATTTTCCGATAGTTCGCTCAACCGTCGAAAGATAGCCAATATTGGACTTCAAAAATCCACATCGATGCCAAACAAATGAAAAGTGTCTTCAAACGCATTTTCCAAATTATCTGCTCTATACAGAACAACTTTCTGCTTAAAGACAACTTTTCAGTGGAAGTCCAAAAATGCCGGTTTCTCAGAGAAAAGTTAAATCCAAATATCAGATGCGGCCATGCCCCACAATCATATAGAGCACGAGCAGTGCTTCAGATTGTCTTTTGGAAGCCATACAAACACCCTGAATGACTTCCGAGCAACATAACGGGCATACCCTTCTTCGGAAGTGCATAACCGGAGACTGATGGAATTACGGCAAACGAAGTTCATACTACATTGCCCTGAAAACTCCAACGGACATTTGCAATTGGGCAAAACAGACAGCAAAACCCTTCTTGGTTTCCCGAGTAACCTCGGAGGAGCACAAAACACCATTTTCAGTGGAAATCCATATTCGGAAGTCCTCTTTGGGGAAACTTGACGCCGGATGCTTACCTTACACAATGCTAGCCTTCTCAAGGCTCAATGTAGAATCGTCGGAATGAATAACACAACTCATCTAGACCCCCCGAACAGTGCTTTAAGGGTCTCATATGCACTTTTCATATCCTTAGAGGCCCAATCTCGGCAAACAGAGATCACAGTGATCTCTGGATCGCTCAAGAAACTTAGAAAGCAATCTGAGAAATCCAGTTTCGGCCTCCTAGGACATCTCCGGCTCCATATTTGCATTTACCGGCTTAAGGGTCAAGTGCCCACGTAATTTTACAATTTATGTCAAAATGACCGACATGGGATGCAGATACAAGATATGCTGTCAGAAGTGGGTAACCTCGCTCTGAATGCATAAAAGGAGCAAAACCGGCTTCCGAGTCTCATACAGACAATTGGCAATTTCTCACGGAAAATGCCAATCTCGGACTCATTAAATCCGTTTTCTTGCGTATATCGATAATTCAACATTCAGTTCGAACCACGAGCTTCAAATGCGCGATCAATAGAGACCCGAGTTTTTTCCCGATTTCTCCTCTTCGGTCGTGGGACCCACGGGCTACCCATGATGAGTCACCCTTTGCTCTAGAAGCTTCTTCTTCTTCTTCTTCTTCTTCAATGCAAGAAGCCAAAATGCCCTCTCTTAGCCAAAATATCTTAGAGGTTGAAGACAACACTCAACTTCTCATCAATGCTCATCAATGTCTTCTCTCTTATTCATTAATGCAATGGAAGAAGATGAGGCTTGATATTTTCTTAATCAAACCGAAATTTGCTAATGGGAGGATTAATTGCCCATAGCTTTGCTTAATTGCCCATTAGCTTTGCCTATAAATAGCCCCAAAGTGATTGACCTAATCACTTCTCCTCTTGCACACTCTCTCCAAGCTTTCACCCTCAAGAAAAGCTGTCAACTCCATAGCCAAAACCAGCAAGCTTCAACACTTCAAAACCAAGAGAGAAAACCCGGAGAAAACCCAAAGGAAGCTTTGAGTTATTAAGTCGGAAGCCGATGTTCATCATCCCGACTTAAGTTCAAAAATTCTCAAACTCCATGGACCATATGTTTTGGACCCAAGGAGTTCATTTATGAACTTAGATTTTTGGTTTGAAGTCATTTGCTCATGATTTCAAGTCAATTCCATCATTCCGGGTGAAGGACGTGCTCTCGAGTGAACAGTGCACCCGTAGCCGCACACTCCCGCGTGTCCAGCCGCGTGCCCGCGCACATCAGCTGCGCGCCTCGCCCACCTGACGCCTCCAGCGCGCCTCCCGTGCACTCCAGCCGCACGCCCCGTGCGCCTAGCTCCCCGAACGTGCATGTCCTTGCACTCGAGCACTCTTCCAAGCGTTCGACCTAGTCACCCGACTCTCGAACACTTCCACGACTCTTTCCTCGTATCCCGAGGTAAGGTATAACATTCTCGACTTAGAGAAGTTAGAACATTTTACGTTATTTGCATGGCTATGGAGTAATATGGCATTCTATACATGTTTAACTTGCAAGACTTAATTTTTATACACTTTCATGTTATATTATGCATGCTCGTCATCATATAACATGTTAGCATGTCGGGAAACGTTTGGATCGACCCTCGGAAGACCTTCCCGGCCCGAAATAAGCAAAAGAGCTCTCGGGTTTGCCTCAAGAAGGGGTAACCGAGACTTGGCTTGCTTTCCTCGGGTTAAGAACGGCCTTCTTAGCCCGATCCAAGCTCGATTCCCGAGTTTTCTCGTATTTTCTTACGTGCATGAAGTCATTATTGTTTTATTGATTCCTTAAGTAATATGTTTGTGCATGTTTGCATTTTCGAATGCATTATTCAAATCATGGCAATACCGACTTTAGTTTAATCGTGTCATTTATCGTGTTTGTCGCTTGAGCATGCGAGAAATGATTCGAAACGAGACGTGGAAACCTCGTGGAACCCTATTCGGGCCATGGGACCTCTCGGCTATCTCCAAGGAGAAGTGACCGAGAGCCTCTTAGACTTGTACGGGTTGCATGAGGCTTCCTCTTCCCATTTTGAGTCCGTTCTCGGCTTTCGTGTAATTTGTAATTTACATTATCGTCGCAATATCGCATGAAAATGTCTTTTCAAAACAAAGCATGCATGGATTCGGGTATCGATGACTCATTCGGGTCCATTCGGTTACGAGGGTAGTTTCGGTCATTGGACCAAATTATCCTCGATCCTTATGGAATCGTCTTGGTCGCTGAGTCACGAATCGTTTTCATAATTAATGCATTCGGCATAATCTTAAGCATTAATTTCACGAACGGGTTAATCGGGACGTTCACACAGTTAATTCATTCAATTTAAACAACTTTGCACGAATTGGACATTAATTTGTAACTCGTGTCGACAAATTACAAAACGGTGTTAATGCCCTTATCAAAGCCCTCATACTTTCAAATCCGTATTGTGTTGTTCTCCTTTTCTGAAAAACAAATTTTCAATTCAAGGGCATGAACATCATTTTGTGATTTGTCGTCATCTTAGCGTCGTTTAAGATGTAAGTTTGGTATTCTGTATCAAAATTACAATTACCTGACTAATCATTTCATTCGACTTAACCAAATGCTAGAAAATGGTTAGGCGGAACTCTAGGTTCCAAATCTAGAGTCAAAATACAAGTTTGGATCAATTCAGTGGTAATTCAGTGTCACAACACCGAATCATTGTAAAAGCAATCCACACACACGAGATTTGACTCTCCCTGTCAAGTTCTCAAACCAAAGCTGAATGGTAAATCATTGGCACGCATTGTTTACTTAGCATATAGCATTTGCTTGCAAAAACACACTTGGATTAATAAACTTGTTAATCCACGTACATTCGGTGAATACAAACACATTGTTTGTTATTTACCTACCGCTTGTTATCTTTCCACACTTGTTTGCCATGCGGGTCGAGCCTGATCCCTAGGCTGAATAATATTAGGATTCAACGCTCTAATCATCGATCACAGGGTTCAACGCCCTAATCGACACTCACAGGGTCCAACGCCCTATTCAGTGAGAGCGTCCATTGAATTTCAGTTCTTCGGTCTTTTCCCTAAACTCACGGTGAGTTAGAGCGGAATAATAACCGAACGCGAGTCGACTGGAATTCGGCCATTTGTAATTTGTATTTATTGTTTTCGAGAGCATTGTAAGGATTTTATTTTGTACATTCATTCTAGAAGAAGTCCAGTTGATAAGCGAACGGTCCGAGAGTCGAATTAATCGAATCGGTCTAATGCTTGCCCAGATACAAGTAAATCCAAGAACTCGTTGTTCTGGTTCACGCAGGGATTCAACCTCCATGGTTCGATGAACTATAACGCAAGATTGTGAACCAACTCCCTGACATACGGGTTTACTTCTCTCTCGGCTTCTTAACCGACATCGTTTGGTTCACCGAATCTCCGGTGTCAAAACGTACGAGTCGAGTGCAACTTAATTCAAGTGGTAAATAATAAAACATGCAAGCCTAGCAAACCAGAGTACCGAAAGGGCGTACGGGATATAAGCCCGCACATAACATGAACCCCCGAACACGGATTTTCCGGTTCCGCACAGATCAATGCCTTAACAACAAACTAGGTGTTCTATACCCCTAGACTCGGGTAACTTATCCGTCCTCGACCTTCGAGTCGTAAAATGATAAGTGGCGACTCCTTCTCTCACGCGTGTCCGTCACGCGTCCCCACGGGAAGGTGGACACTCCCAAGCTGCGCGATCCAAAAGTGCGCATGCGGGCCCCGACGAGAGTCCACAATCGGGTCCGTACAGGCAAGTCAACTGTTTCGCCCAATGCGCAAAACACGCCAATACATATAGTACAGCACGTGGAGGCATGAACAGGCGATAGAAATGGTCAACTTCGCTCCGAACATCCAAACGGAGCAAAACCAACTTTTGAGTCCCCAGGCCACCCGAGTATTTACTTACATGAAGCATGTCAATATTGGGCTCATTAAAATCGTATTCGCGCGTACATTGATAATTCGTTGTTCAAGCGAGCCACGAAGATCAAACACGCGATCAATTGAGTCTCGTGCTTCTTCCAGCTTTCTTCCTAGCCAAGTGGGACCCTCGAGCTAGGCAAGCCAAGCCAAGCCAAGCCAAGCCAAGCCAAGCCAAGCCAAGCCAAGCCAAGCCAAGCCAAGCCCAAGCCACAAGCCATGGCTCTCCTCTAGAGGCAAGCCAAATGAGCCTCACCCAACCATTTCAAAATATCTCTTACACCCCATCACTTCCCTTCTTCCATCCATAAACTCCCATCACTCTTTCAAAACACATTCCCCTCCCTAATCTCTCTTAAAAAATTCGGACCCCCTAAGCATCCCCTAATTACACTTAACTTCACTCAATCTTGTCATTAAGCTCACCTTTATATGCCTATTGTGTCATTAACTTAATCACAACTCTTCTTGCATCCTCTCACTAACCATTTCTCTCTCAAAACTCTCCCAAGCTCCTCTCAAATTCCAGATTTCAGATAGCCCAAGCACAGCACGGTTCCAAGGCCGTTTTGCTTGGAAACTCAACCGTTTTCCGACGAACGCCATCCGACCTTAGCCAACTTCAGCCAAACTTCATACCCCACACATATTCGACCTCCCGAGTCCATTTCCGATTTTAGTTTTTGCATTCGAGGCCTCCAACCCCAAGCTCCAGCCTCGCACAGAAACAGCGCGTAGAGTCTTCTCCGGGTTCGACCCGGCTTCTAGGCGTGCCATTCCTTCCCGTGATCACGGCGAGTCGTGCCATCACTTTCGAAGGGTTCCTCACAACCCTCACTCTCCCCCGTGACAAGGTGATCGCGTGCCGAGAGCATTTCTTCATCCATGCACAACCGCCGTTTCCCTCTTTCCTCCTGTTTCGATTTTTTTTTTACAGTTTTCACGGGTTTTCTTTTTACATTTCGGACTAGTATAGGTCCTTGCACTCTACGAGTCTATCACCAGCGTATTTAGCGGCCCCTTGGGAGCCAAGGACGTTCGTGTTGACTTAGTGCTACACCCGGAGCCACCTTTGCAGCCGTTTTAACCAAAAGAGCCCAGTCGGGTCTGTTCCTCCAGTTTTCTTTTATGTCCTGAATTTTGCAGGACCATACGGGTCAGGTCTGATACTTGCACGCCTCCAACCACCTATAGGCGTGTTCCTCAGTCTCTTGTGAGTCTAACCCAACGAGAATGACTCGAAGAAGCCATCCCAATCGACCGGAGTAGCCCCAACAAGCAACACTGCCAGTTGGGTCTGTTTGGTTCCAGTCGGGTTTGTTTTTTTCTGCTAACCCGACTTCTCTTTTGAATCCAGGAAAATCTAGGTGTGCCCTCCTCACGAAACCACCGCAGGCGTGTTCCTCAGTCCCTTGGGAGTCCAACCCAACTGGAATGATGCGAAGAAACCACCTTGATCGACCAGAGCAACCTCGACAAGCGAAGCTGCCAGTCGAGTATGTTTTTGGGTCATTTTACTGTCTTTTGTGGTTTACCATCTCCTTGTTTGCCAATTTCAAGTTAGCTCAGGTTGATCCATGCTACGAGCCACCTATCACTGTGATCCTCAGTCTCTCGGAAATCCAATGCAACCACCTCGGTCAACCGATACAGCTCTGACAAGCCAGACTATCAGTCGGGTCTCCCAGTCGACCTGACTGCACCGATTCGGGTTTGTTCGTTCCAGTGGGCAAAACTGACTTCCCGAACCCATTTTTCCGACTTTCCTCGACTTTACTCGCATCCCGGGGCTAGGTTAACCATTCCCGACTTAGAGAAGTTAGGACTTTTACGTTTTATTTGTATTTGTAGGGCGATAAGGCGGTCCATGACCGATTTGCATGCAAGTTTATGTTTTTATGTGTTTTTACATCGTATTATGCATGTCTTCATCGTATATAGTGCTAGCATGTCGGGAAAGGGCTTGAATTGGAATCGAGGAGACTGTGTTGGCTCAGGCAAACCAAAGGAGCCTCTCGGCCTCACCCCAAGGGAGGTGGCCGAGAGCCCCTCTTGGCTTCTTCGGGCCATACACGGCTTCCTTGCCCCGACTTAAGTCGTTTCCCGAGTTTTTATGTTCTTCGCTTCCATGAGTCGGTGCTGTTTTATCGATTTCTTTAAACATTATGCTTGTGTATGTTTGTGTGCTTGTATGTGTTCTCCGAGATCATGATGCCAAATATGTGTATTATTGTGTTTATTGCTCGATGTAGGCGAGAAACATTTAAAACCGGGGCGAAGAGATAACTCAAAACCCGAGCCGGGTCAAGAAGGCTCACGGCCCCTCCCTTGAGGAGTTGGCCGAGAGCTCCTTGACCCTAGTCGGGTCAAGAAGGGTCTCCTCTCCCGCTTTAAAATAGATTCTCGGAATTGATTGCAATTGCATTTTTCGTTTAATCGTTTAGTCACACAGTAGTTTACATGTTAGTTAATTTCGAACAATATGCATGGATTTGGGTATTGACGATCACTTCGGGCCCATAGGAGTCCAAGAGTGCATTGGCCCTCATGGACCGATCACTCTTAGCTTTTGAGGACCCGCTTTGGTCTTCATGTCATGAATCGATTCCATTAACCCGTAACGTTCAAGGCTCAAGGCCACAACCATTAATAATTCCACACATGGGAAAATGGGAGGTATCATTCGGCTAAATAATTCATTCGACTTAAAAAAATCGCACGAATTGGTTATCAATTTGTAACCGCGTCGATAGATCACAAAACATCGGAAATTCCTTTTTTAAAATTCACAATTTCAAAGCACCGAGATGCATGACACGAATAGAATCAGTGTCTAGGGTGAACTTGCGTACCTTGACTCGAGTCCGGGCCTGATTTGAGGTGGTTCAAGTCGAGATATGCGAGTCTTCTTTAGACCCCTTCGTGTCATGCGATTTTTGATTTTGTACGAGCATTCAACACATTTTACATTCCAAGGGCATAACCGTCGTTTCGTGGTTCGCCGACATTCTAGGTGCTAGGATGACCGAAACACCTCGATGCAAAGTTGAAGGTGGGTAGCCCGTTCGGGCGTGAGTGTCATTCACATCGCCCTCTTTGTCTGATTTCAGTATTTCTGTCATCCTATTGTTGATTCGGGTAGTTAGAACTATTATCTCTGTCATAAGATAAGCAAATCTCGATTAATCATTCACTCGGCTTAAACAAACATTAGATAAGGGCTAGGCGGAACCCTAGGTTCCAAATCTAGAGTCAAAACACACGTTTGGCATATTCAGCGAAACCACAGTGTCAATATACATAACAAATTTTAAAACAAGCTCACACATATAGTTGACCATGAATTGCATTCTAGCACATCCATCTGCTTGCCTAGGGTAGATAAATTGTTTGCCAATTAACCCCGGTTAATAATTGATTAAATCATGTAATTCGGTCTAACACACAACTTGTATGTATTTGTCTGTATTCATCAGTTTTTGTCTGTTTTCAACTGTTTCTATAAGTTTTTCTCTGTTTTCTATTATTACTTGCTGATTTGTTGCGGTTTGAACCCGAACCCATAGTTCACGCCTATCACGGGGTCCAACGCCCTAAACCATCGACCATGGGGTCCAACGCCCCCATGTACACCGAATACATGCAACCTGAGTGCGGAATGAGGTCTAGCCTCAAGTCATCGCTTTACTCCAAGTAGTGTCTAAGCAGAAGATGACTCAGGTTGGGTGCGTGAATCGTAACTTGACAATCGCCTGGGAGCTCGACTGCTCTCATGGCCGTCTTGAGAGTCAATCCACTCTTTTACTGTCCGTCAGTCTAGTTGGACCCGATCCCCGGCTCCTTGAGAGCGTTGCCTTAATTTACTTATTGGTCATTCAAAACGCACGGTGAGCCAGAGCAAAATATTGGCCCAGCGCAAACCGATTGAGATCCATGTATTTTATTATGTTATCTTTTGTAATTATCAAGAGTCCATTGCGAGATTAGTTATTTGCACACATTTATTCATTTTAAGGATCCCCGGTCGGTGAGCAAGAATGTCCAAGAGTCGAACCAATCGAGTCGGCCTAATATATCCTGGAGAAGAGTAAATTCGAGACCTCGCGGTTTCGGTTCGTGCAGGGAGTCGACCGCCACTGTCCGACGAATTGTACTGCGAGGATTGCAAACCGATTCCTCAATGCGTGGACCTACTTTTCTCTCGTTTTCTTGGCCCATCTAGTTCGCTTCATCGAATTTACAGTGTCAAAACGGGCAAAGAGAGCGCAACCCTAAATCATGCGGTAAAAAAATAATAACGACAAGCCTAGCAAGTTAGAGTACCGAAAGGGAGTGCGAGATATAGGCCCGCACGTAATAGAACCCTCGAACTCGGAACTTCCTCGTTTCGTACAGACCAATGCCTTAACAATTAGGTGTACCCTGTTGATGCGATTTCGCCAAGAATGACTAGACCCAACAACTTAAGGAATCCAAGATCGTTCCATGATTAGAATTGATTGACAAAGCTTTGACCCGTTGTTTACGACATAAACAAGAACCTTGGTATAACTGACCTCAACCTGTTGTTTATTGCGAAACAAGAATCTCGGTATAAGAAGACGCCACAAACGATGATGGAAATCCATTTGACAAGTCGGTGATGAATGCCACGGAAATTTTCGATAAGTTCGAATTAGTTTTTCAAGAACCAAAGAGAATACTCTCACAATTTTCTGAATGTTCCTCTTTTCTTAAAAATTGACAAGATGAGTATATATAGACCAAAACTAATCTTAATATGGCCATGTCTCATCGTAAAGTAAGGAAAATAAAATCTAAAGTATCGATAGAGATATAACTTAATCTATAAAGATATAAAATCTAAATATTCCTAGAATATCTCCATCAGATTTAAACTTTAAACAAATATGATGATATATTCTCTTGGTCTTCAACAAATTCTAGAAATTTCTAGAAAATGGCATTGTCATGGGTTAATCCTTTGCATCATAGACTTGGCTAGAATCTTCTAGAACTTGAATCATGTTGATGCATTTTTGTTGATCACGTAGTTCATGTCCAATGGGCCTCCACGAATTTGCTTGAGCCTAAACCTCTTTAATCGGGCAGTTGAGTTCATCTTTAAACTTCTTTGCTCGTGCTCACATAACCGGTCCAATTGGAACTTGAACTGGATCCCCTGAAGTCGTGCTACGATTTGCATCATTCCCCTTCTCTTAAGAACGATTTGCCCTCAAATCATCACCTACATCAAAAGGAAGCAAATCAGCAATATTAAAAGTAGCACTTACATTGTACTCACCATGTAAGTCTAATTTGTAAGCGTTGTCATTGATGCGCTCTAGGACTTGAAAAGGACCATCCCCTCTTGGAAGCAATTTGGAACGTCTTTGCACAAGAAATCTCTCTTTCCTCATATGCAACCAAACCCAATCTCCGGGTTCAAAAATCATCTTATGACGCCCCTTGTTGGCATGTTTTGCATACTGCTCCGTTCTTCGCTCAATGTTGAGTCTTGCTTTCTCATGAATATACTTGACAAATTCAGCTTTCTTTTTGCCATCTAAATTAACATGCTCAGTCAAAGGTAAATGAGATAAATCCAATGGAGTTAATGGATTAAATCCATAAACAATTTCAAATGGTGAAAATTTAGTAGCAGAATAAACAGATCTGTTATAAGCAAACTCAACATGTGGTAAACACTCTTCCCATGTTTTGATATTCTTTTTAATGATTGCCCTCAACAAAGTAGACAAAGTCCTATTTACTACTTCTATTTGTTCATCAGTTTGTGGGTGACAAGTAGTAGAAAACAATAGCTTAGTACCTAACTTACACTACAAAGTCTTCCAAAAATAGCTCAAAAACTTAGCATATTTATCCGAAACAATTGTTCTAGGCATGCCATGTAACCTCACAATCTCCCTAAAGAACAAATCAGCAACATGCAAAGCATCATCTGTTTTGTGACATGGAGGAAAGTGTGTCATATTAGAAAATCTATCCACAACCACAAAAATTGAATCTCTCCCACGTTTAGCCCTAGGTAATCCTAACAGAAAGTCCATTGAAATATCAATCCAAGGCTCACTAGGAATAGGTAAAGGAGTATACAAACCGTTGGGCTGCATTCTAGATTTAGCTTGTCTACATATTACACATCTACCACAAATTCTTTCAATATCTCTTTTCATATGTGGTCAATAGAAATGTTCTTGTAAAATAGCTAAAGTCTTTGCAACTCCAAAATGTCCCATTAATCCCCCACCATGAGATTCCTGCACTAATAACTTCCTCAAGGAATAATTAGGCATGCATAACTTATTCTCTCTGTCAGCACCCCATTTTGGCTCACCTTTCCAAACAACGATATCAGCAATGGTCCAAGCCACAACTTGAGCAGAATACAGAAAAACGACTTAACAGAGCAGAAATCACTATTCATCCTCAAGTCTGCAAAATTGAGGAGAAGACATACACACATGACAGAAGGACTCTAGGAGTCACCAAAGGGTAACATAGTGGCTAGAGAGCTCAACAACATCCAAAACCGGCATTTCCAGTGTACCACATAGATGATTCTATTTTCCGATAGTTCGCTCGATCATCGGAAGATAGCCAATATTGGACTCCAAAAATCCACTCCAATGCCAAACAGATGAAAAATGTCCCCAAAGGCATTTTGCAAATCATCTGCTCTATACAGAACAACTTTCTGTATACAGACAACTTTTCAGTGGAAGTCCAAAAATGCCGGTTTCTTGGAGAAAAGTTAATTTCAAATATCAGATGCGGCCACGCCCCGCAATCATACAGAGCACGTGCAGAGCTTCAGATAGTCTTTTGGAAGCCATACAAACACCCCGAATGACATCCGAGCGACAAAACGGGCATACCCCTCTTCGGAATAGCATAACCGGAGACTGGTCTGATGGAATTACGACAAACAAAGTTCACACTACATTGCCCTGAAAACTCCAACGGACATTCGCAATTGGGGGAAACAGACAGTAAAACCCTTCTCGGTTTCCCGAGTAACCTCCGAGGAGCACAAAAGACGATTTTCAGTGGAAATCCATATCCGGAGGTCCTCTTTGGGGAAACTTGATGCCGGATGGTTGGCAATTCCAGAGCCGCTTATCTCAACGCTCAATGTGGAATCGTCGGAATGAATCACACAACTCATCTAGACCCCTCGAGCAGTGCTGTAAGGGTCTTAGATGCACTTTTCATATCCTTAGAGGCCCAATCTTGGCAAACAGATCACAGTGATCTCCGGATCGCCCAAGAAACTCAGAAAGCAATCTGGGAAATCCAGTTTCGGTCTCCTAGGACATCTCCGGCTCCATATTTGCATTTACCGGCTTAAGGGACAAGTGCCCACGTAATTTGACAATTTATGTCAAAACGACCGACGTGGGATGCAGATACAAGATATGCTGTCAGAAGTGGGTAACCTCGCTCTGAATGCATAAAAGGAGCAAAACCGGCTTCCGAGCCTCATACAGATATTTGGCAATTCCTCACGGAAAATGTCAATCTCTGACTCATTAAATCCGTTTCCTCGTGTATATCGATAATTCGACGTTTAATTCAAACCACGAACTTCTAATGCGCGATCAATCGAGACCCGAGCTTTTTCCCGGTTTCTCCTCTTCGGTCGTGGGACCCACGGACTACCCAAGATGAGTCACCCCTTTGCTCTAGAAGCTTCCTCTTCTTCTTCAATGCAAGAAGCCAACTTGCATTCTTAGCCAAAATATCCAAAGAGTTTGAAGACAACACTCCAACTCTTCTTCAAAGCCATTTAATGCTTTGATCTCTTCTTCATTAATGCAAATGGAAGAAGATAGGGCTATATATTTCCTTAAGCAAACCGTCCATCCTAAGCATGCCCACTAATGATGCTTTGTTTCACTAATTGTGTCATTAGTTTTGCCTATAAATGGCCCAAAAGTGATTAAGATAATCACTTCTCCTCTTACACAATTCTCACTAGCTTTCACCCTCTAAAATCCTCTCAAACTCCATAGCTAAGAGCAGCCAAGAACCAGCAAGCTTCATCTCAAAAAATAGAAAAGAAAACATCGAGCAAAACACGAAGTTCTTAAGTCGGAAGCCGGTGTTCATCATCCCGACTTAACTTCAAAATTTCCCAAACTCCATATCCCACTCATTTTGGACCCATGGAGTTCATTGGGGAAGTTGGTTTTTCCATTTGAAGTCTTTAAATTATTGTTTCAGGTCAAATAGTGCATTTCGGGTGAAATCGCTACTCTCGGGTGAATAGTGACACGCCAGCGCCAGCCGCGCGCACGCCCGCGCGCACGCCATGCGCCCCGCGCACGCCCGCGCGCCCCGTGCGCACTCCTGCACGTCCGCGAGCCTGCCCGCACCCCCGTGGACCTCGCTTGCCTCCCGTGCATTCCAGCCGCACTCCCCGTGCACCTAGCTCCCCGAACATGCATCCTTTGCACCCGAGTATCCTTCCAAGCGTTCAACCGAGTCACCCGACTGTCGAACACTTCCCCGACTCTTTCCTCGTATCCCGAGGCTAGGTAAATCACTCTTGACTTAGAGGAGTTAGGGCTTTTTATATTTTTGTATGGCTATGGAGTATTATAGTGTTTTATCCATGTTTAACTTGTAAGATTTAACTTTTATGCAATTTTATGTTATATTATGCATGTGTATTACCTTATAACATGTCGGAAAAAGGTTTGGATTGTCGTTTGGAAGACCATCCCGACCCGGAAATGGCAAGTAAGCTCACGGCCAAGTCTCTAAAGGGGATGGCCGAGACTTAAGTTGCTCTTTTTGAGTTAAGATTGGTCTCCTTAGCCCTATCCAAGTTAGTTTTCGAGTTTATTTTGTTGTTCTTGCATGCATGAAGCCGGTATTATTTTATCAATTCCTTAAATAACATGTTTGTGAATGTTTGCATGTTTAAATGAGTTAATCAAATCATGGTAATACCGGCCTTTGTCAAAAACGTGTTATTCATCATGTTTGATGTTTGAGCATGCGAAAAATGATTAAACTAAGACAAGGAAATCATTTGTGATTTGAATCGAGCCACGAGAGTATTCGGCCATCTTTGACAAGGTGAAGCCGAGGGCTTCTTGGCCTTTTTGGATCAAGAATGATTTCCTTATTTCGAGTTTAATTCATTTCTCGGATTGTATGAAATTGTAATTTTGATATTTCTATGATTCCCATGTTGAAACATAGTTTAAAACCTTTTTTTTTAAAACAAACATGCATGGGTTTGTGTATCGAGGACTCATTCGGATCCATTCGATTATAAGGGTATTGTTGGTTATTCAACCGAATTATCCTTGATCATTATGGATTCGTTTTGATCGTCGAATCACGAATCGTTTTCACAATTAATGCATTCGGCAATAACCTTAAGCATTAATTCCACGAACGGGTTAATTGAGACGTTCACACGGTTAATTCATTCAATTTAAACAACTTTGCACGAACCGGACATTAATCTGTAACTCGCGTCGACGAATTACAAAACGGTGTTAATGCCCTTTTCGAAACCCTCACACTTCAAATCCTTATTGTGTGTTCTCTTTTTCTGAAAACAAATTTCCAAATCAAGGGCAAGAACATCATTTTGTGATTTGCCGACATCCTATCGCAGTTTAAGGTGTCAATTGGGTATTCTGTATCAAAAATACAATTACCTGACTAATCATTTCATTCGACTTAACCAAATACTAGAAAATGGTTAGGCGGAACTCTAGGTTCCAAATCTAGAGTCAAAATACAAGTTTGGATCAATTCAATGGTAATTCCGTGTCACAACACCGAATCACTGTAAAAGCAATCCACACATGAGATTTGACTCTCTTTTTCAAGTTTCCAACAAAAGCCGAATGCTAAAACATTGGCACATGTTTGATTGCTTAGCATATGGCATTTGCTTGCAAAAACACCCCTAGGTTAAATAATCTATTAATTCACGTAAACACGACAATAACAAACACATTGTCTGTTATTAACATGTTGCGTGTTATCTTTCTGCACCTGTTTGCCATGCGGGTCGAGCTTGATCCCTAGGCCGAATAATATTAGGGTTCAACGCCCTAATCATCGATCACAGGGTTCAACACCCTAGAAAACACTCACAGGGTCCAACGCCCTATTCAGTAAAAGCGTCCATTGAATTTCAGTTCTTCGGTCTTTTCCCTAAACTCACGGTGAGTTAGAGTGGAATAATAACCGAACGCGAGTCGACTGGATTTCAGCCATTTGTAATTTGTATTTATTGTTTTCGAGAGCATTGTAAGGATTTTATTTTGTACATTTATTCTATAAGAATTCCAGTCGGTGAGCGAACGGTCCGAGAGTCAAATTAATCGAATCGGTCTAATGCTTGCCCAGATACAAGTAAATCCAAGAACTCGCGGTTCTGGTTCACGCAGGGATTCAACCTCCATGGTTCGATGAACTGTAACGCAAGATTGTGAACCAATTCCCCGACACACGGGTTTACTTCTCTCTCGGCTTCTCAACCGACATCGTTTGGTTCCCCGAATCTCCGGTGTCAAAACGTGCGAGTCGAGTGCAACTTAATTCATGCGGTAAATCATAAAACATGCAAGCCTAGCAAACCAGAGTACCGAAAGGGCGTGCGGGATATAGGGCCGCACGTAACATGAACCCCTGAACACGGATTTTCCGGTTCCGTACAGATCAATGCTTTAACGACAAATTAGGTGTTCCATACCCCTAGACCTAGGTAACTTATCCGCCCTCGACCTACGGGACGTAAAATGATAAGTGGCGACTCCTTCTCTCACGCGTGTCTGTCACGCGTCCCCACGGGAAGGTGGACACTCCCAAGCCGCGCGATCCAAAAGCGCGCAATGTGGGCCTCGACGAGAGTCCACATTCGGGTCCGTACAGCTTGGCGACTCCGCTGGGGACATACTTAGTGGGTTCAGGCTCGATCTGTTTGCTTGCTTGCATGTTCATTTACCGCTTTCTGCAACTTTCCCGCTTATCTATTTTACGCACATTTACTTTTTCAAACTTGCATAGCATCATTCTAGCGGATTTAGATACCAAATGCCTGAAATCCCACGGGCACCAATTTAGGAAGCTAGGTTAGTCAGAGGTTCCGAGTAAGGGAACGGATCGAGTTGGCTCTGCCACCGAACTGGCCCCCAAAGATCCTCGCTCGATTTCAAGGAATTGATACCCTTGAATCGGGAGCCCCCATCCCTAGTTAGTGGTTTTCCCAGTAGAACACTGAAACCATGCATAAACAGGGATCTTCATGCTGGACCAAAATAACCTCACGCTGTCAACCGACCCAAAGTCCGGTCTTTGAGTCGGCCCCTAGTTTTCTTTTAGGCAGGCCTTTTTTTTGTTTTTTTTACAATGAGCGATGTACATTGTAATAGATACATATATACTTTACTTTTCTGCACTGCATGCATGTTTTCAAAACAACCTAGGACATTACATCAGTTTATTTATAAACATTAAACCCACTTCTCTCCATTAGGTAAGGATGGATCGCTCGCATCCCTGTCTTAGGCTCGATGTCATCATCATGCCATCTGCGGACATTACTTGCCTTTGGAACACATTCCGCCCAGTTGACCGTGCATTCCTCCGGCTCATCATAGGAGACTTGCCATTACTCGCTGATTCCCCCATTGACTGGACCCTACTCAGAACTGCTATTAGTTTTTGGGACACTCAGCGGGCCGTATTCAGTTTTCAGGGGTCAGAGCTAGCTCCTACAGTAGAGGAGTACGCGGCACTCATTCAGCGGCCCATGCCGACCCGCGACATCGTGGTGCCCAACCAGTTTGCCACAATACAGAGTAGACTCGCCATCCTCCTAGATCTCTGCGACGAAGAAATTCGTCATGAGCTTCAGCATGGATGGGAGCGTAGCGTTAGGACCACATGGCTCATAGACTTCATACATGTTCGCTCTCTCAATGCCAGGGGAGAATCATATCAGGGTGACGCCTGTCACGGGTTCCTCTTGCTCATCTTCGGGACCATCCTATTGCCCCACTCGTCGAACCTCATAGACGGGGCACTTGCCCAAGTCATCCTCCAAGTGGTAGGAGGCCGTAGTTATGTAGAAGCCGTCTTGGCTGAGACCATTCGGTCTCTTGACTATGTACGAGAGGTTCGATGTGGTAGAATGAGAGGAGCTCCGCATCTTCTTCAGATTTGGCTCCTCGCACACATCAGGCCATTCTGCTCATCACATCCCTTTTCCTACATCACTGACGAGCGTTCGCTCATCGCTCGCCTACTTCAAGTGTTTCGGCCCTCCGATCGCGACTACACCGATTGGATCCAGTTCTTCAAGAGACTCACCCCGACACAGTTTTTGTGGGCTGCTCGCTGGAATCCCAGTGGTCCCATGACCATTGGATGTCCTTCAGTCATAGGACTTCCTCTGATCAGTCACTTAGGGAGCACACTTGTTTTCCCATCCCGAGTCATCAGACAACTCGGCGGCTTACAGGATATTCCTATAGAGGCAGATCGCACTCCACACCGCTTCATGTGGACGGATATTATAACTTTACTTCCAGATAGGGTTCTGCGGATTAGAGAAGTTCAACATTTATGGAACACGCGCACCATTCAGGAGCTCTACTTTCCGGAGCACCCCACTGACGACGAACGAGCTTTCTCAGCTACCGTAGCATATGTGGCGCAATTCCATCCGCAGGGACTCACACCCGTTCGTCGGCGACGTTTGCAGCGGATTCCTCACGCACCGCATGCAGACGTTCCAGACGCGGAGAGCTCAGTCCAAGGAGCCATTCGCACAGAGTCGCAGTCCATCAGGGAGGAGCGAGATCGACTCCGTTGTGAGCTTGTGGATATTCGCGCAGAACTCACCGATCACAGAGAGCTTCAGAGCGAGTTGGCTCAGATTCGCGTACGCATAGCGAACCAAGACAGGGAGATAGCGCGTTTGAGCGCTATGCTGGACCGAGCGCGGGCAAAAGCTCGCAAGGTCTCTCATCCTTAGGTTTAGCTTGTTAACGCTTTTGCCCGCACCGGACCCGCGCAGCGCTCACTCAGCTACGGGTTGTAATAGTTGGCGGTTTAATGTTTATGTCTCCTTTTCAAACAGTCTGTCTTTATAAATTATAGAATATGAATCAAACTGATGTAATGGCATTAGTATTTTCAAACTTATGCACCTCATGCATTCATATACTGTCATTTATATTTTGAAGATAGTCAAAGCACAATAAGTACACTCATACACTTATACATACAGGTACTAACAACTGGCGTCCCATCGATATCCGACTCGTGCACGAGTAAGAATAGCAGAAGACCAACAACCCGCCATTCATGAACATGATACTCCACCAACGCCGACACATTCTCAAACACCACTGACGCAAGTTATATCACCTCCAATGCCCGCGGACATATCTACAACACATTCAGGCATCCCTATCGGACATCCTCCACCAACAGCACAGACGGTGTCCAACCTTGTGGAGTCCGCACGTTTTACCGCGTTAGAAGGAATGGTGAACCACTTAGCGGCCAACATGGCTACCAACATGACGGAGCTCATGGCCATGCTCAGGAATCAGAATCAGGCTTCATCGAGCTTTACTCCGCCTCTGGAGCACAGACCAATTGTCGATCCAAATCCAATGGTCACTCCAACCTTTGCTTCGGAGGCTGAAGACACATCTTTCTCGGCAATGGCGTTTGTACCAACGGTCCATCCGATCAGTGATCCTTTACCGCCACCACCTGCTCCAACAGCAGATCCGTTGCCACCATCAGCTTTCTTATCCACGGACTCGACTATGCATACGCTGCCACCGCTAACCGTGTCAATGCATCCTCCAATCTATACTATGCCACCACCAACAGTTCCTCCGGTCACGATCGCACAGGCTCCTGTTTCCACTGTAGACCAATTTCCTTTCCAAACTCCACAACCCCAAATAAGCTCTTCTTACCCTGCTCCACCGCCTCTAAACATTCCTCCCACTAAACCGGGCACGCCTACTCAGGCTGCCCCTCCAGCTCTACCGACAAACGTTCCTCCCGAAGCGGAGAATGAACAGGAGAGGAGAATAAAGAGAATGGAGGAAACCATTCGAGCCCTCCAAGTAGGCAACCCCCGTTTTGATTTCAGTGACAGTGACTGGAATCTCTTTCCAGGCATGCGGCTGCCCCCTAAGATCAAAATTCCAGAGTTCAAAAGATACGACGGGACCAGAGACCCTCGGCATCATCTCCGTCATTATCAGAGCAAAATGCTCTCATGCTGGGATTATGAGGAGTTCGTCATTCAGACTTTCCAAGATAGTCTTATGGGATCGGCGCTAGATTGGTTTATGACCCTGAAAGCCGGCGATGTCCCTACATGGACAGATCTTTCTCAGAAGTTCCTCGATCAATATCGATTTTGTGCGGAAACACCTCCTACCCTTCTCGATCTCAGCATGACAGAGATGAAAGAGGGTCAAGCGTTCGAAGCATACGCAACGCAATGGAGAGGAAGAGCGGCAAAGCACATTCCTCTAATCACAGAGCGACAACAAGTTCAGCTGTTCCACTCCACACTCAGAGGCGTGTATTACTCACATCTCCTGGCTCATACTTCCTCCTTCTCGGACTTGATCGAGGCAGGAAAGAAGCTTGACATGGGTGTTAAGTTAGGAAGAATCGAAGGCCCATCAAAGAAGAAGGATGGAGAGACGTCAAAGAAGCAGACTGCTGGAACCTCCAGGAGAAGCAAAGAACATGACTATTGGCGCCGTCAACTCCGGATATCAGGCTTCACAGCCGATTTCGGTGGACTATACTCCTGCATTACAGACTTCCCAGGCATATGCACATCCCGTGCATTATGTGCAGCCCTACCAAACATCGCAGGCTTATTTCCCAACCCCGCCGACTGTTATCCAGTCGCAACTTCCGCAACAGCATACTCCTGCTCAGGCTCAACAAGATAGACCCCCGGCTTCGAGATCTCCTCAGTCGGTTCAACGTGCTCCAGCCCCCAGAACTCATCAGGACAATGTTGCACAATTGCGTCCACGCAAGCAGTACACCACTTTACCAGCCTCTCTCTCTCACATATTCAGGCAGCTTCTTGCAGGCAACAAGATTAGAACAGAGGCGCCTGGTCCCAACTTTGACTCCGCAAGGCAGAATCAGAACTTGCACTGTGAATTCCACCGGGGTGCTCCTGGTCATACCCTCGACAATTGCTGGGCACTCCGGAATAGAATTCAGGAGATGATTGACACAAGGCAAATCTCCTTTAATGAGGTGAAGCCACCGAATGTCCGTGCAAACTCCCTCCCCGATCATGGATCAGGTTCAGGACCTTCTATCAACATGATCAGCATCGCCGCTATCGAAGAGGGAGAAGACGCGCAGAAGACCTCAATTCCCTTTATCGTCAACTATGCTCCGACAAATGATGCATCTACATCTGCCGTCCCATTCGATATCGAGGTTCTTGCGAAGGAGCCATACCAAGACCGTCGAGTTCCCTGGGATTATGGGAATGAGGTTGCCAACATGGAGCAGGAGATGAGTGCAATGGGTATCACGTGCTCAGGACGAGTTTATCAGGGTCCAAAGTCTACAGACAAAGGGAAAGCCCCTGTTGTTATATCCTCAGCCGTTCCAGAAGCCGTGCCACTCCTTACAAAGAAGGTTAACGATCAAGAAGCTGAAGCTTTCATGAAAGTGATCAAGGCAAGTGAGTACAAAGTGGTAGAGCAAATGGGCAAGTCACCTGCCCATATCTCGCTCCTAGCATTGCTTTTGAGCTCCGAGCCCCATCGGAATGCTTTGTTGAAAGTCCTCACGGCTGCACAAGTCCCAAAAGACAAGGCACCGGATAATATCGAGGAGACTGTTAGTTCAATCTTCTCGAATCAGATATCCTTTGCAGATGAAGAGCTTCCATCGGAAGGCTAGGGACACTTACGGGCATTGCACATAGTCTGTAAGTGCAACAATCACATCGTTGGTCGAGTCATGATCGACAACGGTTCTGCTCTCAACGTATGCCCCGTCTCCACACTGAAACAGATGAACGTGGACATGAGCCGCATCCGTGCAAGCAAGACCACTGTTCGAGCCTTTGATGGCTCTAGGAGAGAAGTGAATGGAGAAATCGATCTCCTGATCGATGTGGGTCCTTGCTCATTCTCTGTCACCTTTCAGATCCTCGAGATACCCAATGCTTTCAGTCTCTTGCTCGGGAGACCATGGATTCACGCCGCCGGCGCTGTTCCTTCGTCGCTGCACCAGAAACTGAAGTTCTTCGTCGAAGGTAAGCTCATCACTGTTAACGGTGAGGAAGATTACGCAGTCTACAAGGAGACAGTCGTTCCTTACATCAGCATTGGAGAAAATCAGAATCTCCCATTTCACTCTTTCGACACGATTTCCGTAATCCGAGACTACGGAGAAGTCGGTCCATCACGGACCGATCGCATGATTGGAAAGGTTCTGTTGAAGAACGATTACGTCCCCGGAACTGGACTTGGGGCACGTGCACAGGGAATCCTCCGACCGATTGAAATGGAGGAATACCACAATAGAAGGGGACTTGGCTTTCGCCCCTCCTGTCATGAGATCGTGCAGGCTCGCTGTGGAAAGCATCTACACCGCCTTACTACACATTACGGAAAGCTCTTTAGAGGCATTCCGGTTCCACCACTCTCACAGTTTTTTGCAGCACCACCACAGATCATGGGAGGCACCTCCGATAGCCCAATCACTGAAACAGATGACTTCTCTTCGAATGTGGTTGAAGCGTTTTTGACTTTGCCAGCCATATATGCCGTCACTGAGGAGACATCTTCCAGGGTTCATATCCGCCCTGTACGGGAGGATGAGGAGCTTACCAACTGGACTTCAGTTCCGCTCTACTCGGCCGTAGTTGCCGATGTGTAAGACGGTCTTTATATATAATGCTACCTGTGTGTCGGCAACGCCATAAGCCACATAACAGAAGAGGGGTTTTTGTTATGGCTTGTTAATAAAATCCCTGCATACTTTTTGGATTTTTGTGTCTAGATTCTCTCTCTCGCGCTTACTTCTAGCATCCTTAATTTCTAAAACAATTCGCTTTCGTGTCCAGGCTTCAATCGAATCCAAATCACCGATGCAACGATTCGAATTTATCCGATACATGCCTCAGAAAGTCCCTACCCATATACTTCGAGGAAGGACTTGACGAGGATGGTCGTGTGCCCGAGATAGAAGAGAGTTTGCATCGTCTTGAAAACCATCAACTCACTTCGATCGAGCCAAGCGAAGAGATCAACATAGGCACCACAGAAGAACAACGCACCCTAAGAATCGAGGCGGGATTCGACCCTGCACAGAGGGACTGAATGATCGATTTCTTAACAGAGTATCAGGAGGTCTTTGCTTGGTCCTATGCTGATATGCCAGGCCTAGACCCCTCAATCGTAAAGCATTTCCTTCCACTCGACACTGAAAGATTCCCACCCAAGCGCCAACACTTACGACGTCAACGAGCTGATCTTCTTCTCCGCATTAAGGAAGAGGTCATCAAGCAGGTGGATGCGGGATTCTTGGAGGTATGCAATTACTCTGAATGGGTAGCTAACGTTGTGCCAGTGGAAAAGAAGAATGGCAAGGTCAGAGTCTGCATCAACTACCGAGATCTTAACAAGGCCAGTCCTAAGGATAACTTCCCGCTGCCCCATATCGACGTCTTGGTGGACAATACAGCACGCCACACACAATTCTCCTTCATGGATGGTTTCTCTGGATACAATCAGATTCAGATGGCTGAGGAGGATAAGATCAAAACGACGTTCATCACGATGTGGGGTACATTTTGTTACAAGGTCATGCCTTTCGGTCTCAAAAACGCCGGGGCAACCTATCAACGGGCAATGGTCACTCTATTTCATGACATGATGCATAAAGAGATAGAGGTCTACGTTGACGACATGATTGCAAAGTCCAAAGCAGGTGAAGATCATCTTGTCAACCTCAAGCGGCTATTCGATCGTCTCAGGAAGTACAAGCTCCGACTCAACCCAACGAAATGCACTTTCGGCGTCAAGTCAGGAAAATTGCTAGGGTTTGTAGTCAGCGAAAAAGGCATCGAGGTCGATCCCGACAAGGTCAAGGCGATCATAGAACTGCCCCCTCCATCGACAGTGCGCGAAGTAAGGAGTTTCCTAGGACGGTTGAATTACATCGCGCGTTTCATTGCAAATTTAACAGACAAGTGCCATCCACTCTTCCGTTTGCTTCGCAAAAATGCAGCGGTTGAATGGGATGACGAGTGTCAGAAAGCTTTTGATACAATTAAGGCATACCTAGTTCAGCCACCGGTATTGGTTCCACCTTCACCGGATCGTCCTCTCATTCTGTACCTGACAGTACGCCGACAATCCATCGGATGCATGTTAGGGCAAAAGGACGATTCCTCTCACGCAGAACGAGCAATTTATTATTTAAGCAAAAAGTTCACTGAAGGGGAGTCCAACTACCCTGAGATAGAGAAGATGTGTTGTGCACTCGTTTGGGTCATGCAAAGGCTCCGGCAATACACTCTCTACCATACTGTTCGCCTGCTGTGAAAGACAGATCCTTTGAAGTATCTACTCAGCAGTCCGTCCTCCATGAGGAACATAGCAAAATGGCGTTGCCAACTGACGGAGTATGACATCGAATACGTATCACGCACGTCAGTGAAGGGCCAAGCAATTGCAGATCATCTAGCGGAGTTTCCGATCGAGGACGACACACCGATCAACTCTGATTTTCCAGATGAAAGGATCCTCGGTTTGCAGGCGGCAATCTACCTCAAAGTCAAGGAGTTAAAAGTGTTTGGCGATTCCATGCTCACAATCTTCGAGACGCTTAAACAATGGAAGACGAAAGATCCAAAGTTGGTGCCATATCATGAGTACCTCGAAGAGTTGACAGAGAACTTCGAAGATATCTCATTTACGTACACCCCACGCATGAAGAACCAGTTCGCAGATGCACTTGCAACGCTCGCATCCATGGTGAGCATTACGAAGGAGAATCTCATAGAACCTCTCGAGTTTGAGATCTCAGGGCCCCGCCCATTGCGATGTAATTGATGCTGTTGACGGCAAACCGTGGTATGCAGACATCAAGCACTTGCTGCAAACAGGTCAATTCCCAGCGTTCACCGATCGTCATGACCGGAGGACTTTACGCCGCATTGCGGCACACTTTTTCCTGAGTGGCGAGACTCTCTACCGCCGTTCATTCGATGCTACACTGCTTCGGTGTGTCGACGAGAATGAAGCACAACGCCTCATGGAAGAAGTGCACGAAGGAAATTGCGGACCTCATATGAACGGACTCATGCTAGCAAAGAAGCTCATGCGACTCGGGTACTTCTGGTCTACCATGGAGACTGACTGCGTCAAGCATGTCAGACACTGTCACTTGTGTCAAGTCTACGCGAATCAGATCAAAGCACCACCCAACGAGCTCCATCCAATGGCTGCTCCGTGGCCCTTTTCAATGTGGGGTATGGACGTGATCGATCCGGTCAACCCTAAAGCATCCAATGGACATTTGTTCATATTGGTAGCTATCGATTACTTCACCAAGTGGATCGAAGCTATCACCCTTGCGTCAGTCACTGCAAAGGCCGTGGCTCGCTTCCTCAAACGCGACATCATTGCGCGGTACGGGGTCCCTGCGACTCTCATCACCGACAATGCCAAGAACCTGAATAATAAGCTCATTGACGAGCTCTGTGCACAGTTTAGAATCCAACATCGTAATTCCTCTCCATATCGTTCGCAAATGAATGGTGCGGTAGAGGCAGCGAATAAGAACATAAAGAAAATCATCGAAAAAATGACGGTGAATTACAAGGACTGGCACGAGATGCTCCCATTCGCACTCTTGGCATATCGGACTTCTATCCGCTCATCTACCGGGGCAACCCCGTATTCTTTGGTCTACGGTATGGAAGCGGTTCTTCCAATCGAAGTGGAGATTCCCTCCATGAGGGTTCTTGCCGAGTCCAAACTCAAGGAAGCAGAATGGGCGAAGCAACGCTATGAACAGCTTAATCTCATTGATGAGAAGCGGCTAACTGCACTTTGCCACGGTCAATGCTATCAGCAAAGAATGGCTCGAACATTCAACAAAAAAGTTCGTCCTCGCGAGTTCAGCCCCGGCGACCACGTCTTGCGGAAAGTTTTACACATCGCCCCAGATTCCAGGGGCAAGTTCTCTTACAAGTACGACGGTCCATTCATCGTTAAAGAAGTCTTTGACGGAGGGGCAATCATTCTCAACGATATGGACGGAAACGAGAACTCTCTTCCGGTCAATGCTGATGCTCTTAAGAAATACTATCCGTGATGGTGTTTCTCTTATCCCACTGCGGGTGTTTTCTCAAATGCACAATACATTTTACCTTTCTTCATATGTACAGTTCCCAACACTTTTAATTTCGTTAACTCATGTACTCCCATCTTTTGCTCTTTCCCTTTTCTCTGAATTTTTCCTGAGAGAAAAAGAATGGATTTCCTGCTAGGTTGAAAACCTCTTTGAGGCGGCCTAGGCAAAAATTAGGGAATGAGAGGCACGGTTTAAAATCCCGCAAAGGGGAACCGTGGCAAAAGGAGAGCATGAAACAAAATCCTCGCTAGGCTAAAAACCCGAAAAGGGCGGTCTAGGCAAAAGTTAGAGGAATCGAGAGGTGCGATCAGACCCAATACGGGTGATCGTAGCAAAAGGTGAGATCTAAATGAGAGAAATGTCAAACAAAACACCCCGTTAGGTCGTCACGCGTCTTGCGACCTAGGCAAAAATTAGGGGACCTTCGGCAGCTCAACCACGAAATGACAGCTACACTCAGCGTGCAGCGGCAACAAATAGTGGTTTGATAGTCTTCGATGCAAGCAAACTCTCTTTTACCCTCAGAGCACGAGACACGTTTCGACATACAGTCGAATCTTTGTATCCTTGATTTGGAGGATCCCAAAGAATCCCCCTTTACCCTTATGCAAATTCTACAGGTCATGCCTGTTCTGTAAAAAGCTTTTCTTGTCAAATCACAAATCTAGAGGGATACGACCACCCCTTTAAATGGTCATCAAGTTCAAATCCCCAAAGCATTATTATTCAGACTTCTTTGCACATCTTCATTATGGCTGTAGAGTAGAACTGACAACTATTGTTAGCTCTTATGGTTCTATATGCAGGAACGAGGATGTGAACCCCGAAAGAAGTCTTTCTTTGATGAATACATGTCTGCCTTATGCCAAGGACCACAGCCAAAATCCAAGGGGAAGTCTTCAGGATAATACTTCATGCATTCAATCGCATCACAATCAGTTGGCAAACAATGAAACATTCTGCCACAACATGGATTGCAGCACAGACAAGCTCAGTGACAGAGGAATCACAATGATTCCTTCCACACCTCACGCAACTCCTCGGCGTTTGCATTTACTTTTTACAAGCATTTTCATTTTGCAATGCATCCCAAGCAACTTTACTTTTCTGCATAGGGGTCCGTCCCCTTCGGGTCCGTCCCGACTACTTTTCTGCTCAGGGGTCCGTCCCCTTTGGGTCCGTCCTGACTACTTTTCTGCATAGGGGTCCGTCCCGACTACTTTTAAACTCAGGGGTCCGTCCTCTTCGGGTACGTCCCGACTCCTTTTTTCCTGCACCATGCAAACCGCTAGGCAAAACACCCCGCACCTTGCAAACCCGCCGGGCAAAACGCCCCGCACCCTGCAAGTCCATTGGGTAGGCGCCTTTGAACCATGTTGTTCATTCGGTATGCGCCCCGTGCATATTGCAAACCCTTCGGGTCCGTCCCGACTACTTTTCCGCACAGGGGTCCGTCCCCTTCGGGTCCGTCCAGACTACTTTTCCGCACAGGGGTCCGTCCCCTTCGGGTCCGTCCCGACTAGTTTTCTGCACAGGGGTCCGTCCCCTTCGGGTCCCTCCCGACTACTTTTCCGCATAGGGGTCCGTCCCCTTCGGGTCCGTCCCGACTACTTTTCTGCACAGGGGTCCGTCCCCTTCGGGTACGTCCCGACTACCTTTCTGCACAGGGGTCCGTCCCCTCAGGTCTGTCCCAACTACCTTTCTGCACAGGGGTCCGTCCCCTCAAGTCTGTCCCGACTACCTTTCTGCACAGGGGTCCGTCCCCTCAGGTCTGTCCGGACTTTTACATTTCTGCATCAGGTATAACATCCCCACATATCCAAAGTAGGAGGGAGAAGACTGTTATCAGAAGTTCCATATCAATCATTGCTATCAAATTGGGGTGCTTCTAAAGTCTTTGGCTGCACCCTCTACTCGAGCATGCAGTCAAAGAGGAGCACCCCATTTTGGCTCACCTTTCCAAACAACGATATCAGCAATGGTCCAAGCCACAACTTGAGCAGAATACAGAAAAACGACTTAACAGAGCAGAAATCACTATTCATCCTCAAGTCAGCAAAATTGAGCAGAAGACATACACACATGACAGAAGGACTCTAGGAGTCACCAAAGGGTAACATAGTGGCTAGAGAGCTCAACAACGTCCAAAATCGGCATTTCCAGTGTACCACATAGATGATTCTATTTTCCGATAGTTCGCTCGATCATCGGAAGATAGCCAATATTGGACTCCAAAAATCCACTCCAATGCCAAACATATGAAAAATGTCCCCAAAGGCATTTTACAAATCATCTGCTCTATACAGAACAACTTTCTGTATACAGACAACTTTTCAGTGGAAGTCCAAAAATGCCGGTTTCTTGGAGAAAAGTTAATTCCAAATATCAAATGCGGCCACGCCCCGCAATCATACAGAGCACGTGCAGAGCTTCAGATTGTCTTTTGGAAGCCATACAAACACCCCGAATGACTTCCGAGCGACAAAACAGGCATACCCCTCTTCGGAATAGCATAACCGGAGATTGGTCTGATGAAAATACGGCAAACAAAGTTCACACTACATTGCCTTGAAAACTCCAGCGGACATTCGCAATTGGGCGAAATAGACAGTAAAACCCTTCTCGGTTTCTCGAGTAACCTCCGAGGAGCACAAAAGACCATTTTCAGTGGAAATCCATATCCGGAGGTCCTCTTTGGGGAAACTTGACGCCGGATGGTTGGCAATTCCAGAGCCGCTTATCTCAACGCTCAATGTGGAATCGTCGGAATGAATCACACAACTCATCTAGACCCCTCGAGCAGTGCTGTAAGGGTCTTAGATGCACTTTTCATATCCTTAGAGGCCCAATCTCGGCAAACAGAGATCAGAGTGATCTCCGGATCGCCCAAGAAACTCAGAAAGCAATCTGGGAAATCCAGTTTCGGCCTCCTAGGATATCTCCGGCTCCATATTTGCATTTACCGGCTTAAGGGACTAGTGCCCACGTAATTTGACAATTTATGTCAAAACGACCGACGTGGGATGCAGATACAAGATATGCTGTCAGAAGTGGGTAACCTCGCTCTGAATGCATAAAAGGAGCAAAACCGGCTTCCGAGCCTCATACAGATATTTGGCAATTCCTCACGGAAAATGTCAATCTCGGACTCATTAAATCCGTTTCCTCGCGTATATCGATAATTCGACGCTCAATTCAAACCACGAACTTCGAATGCGCGATCAATCGAGACCCGAGCTTTTTCCCGGTTTCTCCTCTTCGGTCGTGGGACCCACGGCCTACCCAAGATGAGTCACCCCTTTGCTCTAGAAGCTTCCTCTTCTTCTTCAATGCAAGAAGCCAACTTGCATTCTTAGCCAAAATATCCAAAGAGTTTGAAGACAACACTCCAACTCTTCTTCAATGCTATTTAATGCTTTGATCTCTTCTTTATTAATGCAAATGGAAGAGGATAGGGCTAGATATTTCCTTAAGCAAACCGTCCATCCTAAGCATGCCCACTAATGATGCTTTGTTTCACTAATTGTGTCATTAGTTTTGCCTATAAATGGCCCAAAAGTGATTAAGATAATCACTTCTCCTCTTACACACTTCTCACTAGCTTTCTCCCTCTAAAATCCTCTCAAACTCCATAGCTAAGAGCAGCCAAGAACCAACAAGCTTCATCTCAAAAAATAGAAAAGAAAACATCGAGCAAAACACGAAGTTCTTAAGTTGGAAGCCGGTGTTCATCATCCCGACTTAACTTCAAAATTTCCCAAACTCCATATCCCACTCATTTTCGACCCATGGAGTTCATTGGTGAAGTTGGTTTTTCCATTTGAAGTCTTTAAATTATTGTTTCAGGTCAAATAGTGCATTTCGGGTGAAATCGCTACTCTCGGGTGAATAGTGACACGCCAGCGCCAGCCGCGCGCATGCCACGCGCCCCGCGCACGAACGCGCGCCCCGTGGGCACGCCTGCACGTCCGCGGGCCTGGCCGCGCCCCCGCGTACCTCGCGCGCCTCCCGTGCATTCCAGCCACACTCCCCGTGCACCTAGCTCCCCGAACGTGCATCCTTTGCACCCGAGCATCCTTCCAAGCGTTCAGCCGAGTCACCCTACTCTCGAACACTTCCCCGACTCTTTCCTCGTATCCCGAGGCTAGGTAAATCACTCTTGACTTAGAGGAGTTAGGGCTTTTTATATTTTTGTATGGCTATGGAGTATTATGGTGTTTTATCCATGTTTAACTTGTAAGATTTAACTTTTATGCAATTTTATGTTATATTATGCATGTGTATTACCTTATAACTTGCTAGCATGTCGGAAAAAGGTTTGGATTGTCGTTTGGAAGACCATCCCGACCTGGAAATGGCAAGTAAGCTCACGGCCAAGTCTCTAAAGGGGATGGCCGAGACTTAAGTTGCTCTTTTTGAGTTAAGATTGGTCTCCTTAGCCCGATCCAAGTTAGTTTCCGAGTTTATTTTGTTGTTCTTGCATGCATGAAGCCGGTATTATTTTATCGATTCCTTAAATAACATGTTTGTGAATGTTTGCATGTTTAAATGAGTTAATCAAATCATGGTAATACCGGCCTTTGTCAAAAACGTGTTATTCATCATGTTTGATGTTTGAGCATGCGAAAAATGATTAAACTAAGACAAGGAAATCATTTGTGATTTGAATCGAGCCACGAGAGTATTCGGCCATCTTTGACAAGGTGAAGCCGAGGGCTTCTTGGCCTTTTTGGATCAAGAATGATTTCCTTATTTCGAGTTTAATTCATTTCTCGGATTATATGAAATTGTAATTTTGATATTTCTATGATTCCCATGTTGAAACTTCGTTTAAAACCTTTTTTTAAAAAAAAACAAACATGCATGGGTTTGTGTATCGAGCACTCATTCGGATCCATTCGGTTATAAGGGTATTTTTTTTTGATAAATGGTAGAGACTTTCATTAATCAAAAGGATTTACATCAACAAACCATTTAACCAGTACATCATCAACAACATCAAAGAACTCCCAGTCTACACCTCAAAAGAAAATTGATTAACTATTAGCACTTTCAAGAGGGTAAAAGATGTGATGGACTATGACAGAATTAACAATTTTGTGAGAGAATCGGGGGAGCACATATAACTTTGCTTTTACATCTGCAAAGATCTTTCGAACCATAGCCGCTGTAGATGAGGCTTGTCCTTGATAGATTCTAGCGTTCCTCTCTCGCCATATGCTGTAAATATGGGTATTGTTGGTTATTCAACCGAATTATCCTTGATCATTATGGATTCGTTTTGGTCGTCGAATCACGAATCGTTTTCACAATTAATGCATTCGGCAATAACCTTAAGCATTAATTCCACGAACGGGTTAATCGAGACGTTCACACGGTTAATTCATTCAATTTAAACAACTTTGCACGAACTAGACATTAATCTGTAACTCGCATCGACGAATTACAAAACGGTGTTAATGCCCTTTTCGAAACCCTCACACTTCAAATCCTTATTGTGTGTTCTCTTTTTCTGAAAACAAATTTCCAAATCAAGGGCAAGAACATCATTTTGTGATTTGCCGACATCCTAGCGCAGTTTAAGGTGTCAATTGGGTATTCTGTATCAAAAATACAATTACCTGACTAATCATTTCATTCGACTTAACCAAATGCTAGAAAATGGTTAGGCGGAACTCTAGGTTCCAAATCTAGAGTCAAAATACAAGTTTGGATCAATTCAATGGTAATTCAGTGTCACAACACCAAATCACTGTAAAAGCAATCCACACATGAGATTTGACTCTCTTTTTCAAGTTTCCAACAAAAGCCGAATGCTAAAACATTGGCACATGTTTGATTGCTTAGCATATGGCATTTGCTTGCAAAAACACCCCTAGGTTAAATAATCTATTAATTCACGTAAACACGACAATAACAAACACCTTGTCTGTTATTAACATGTTGCGTGTTATCTTTCCGCACCTGTTTGCCATGCGGGTCGAGCTTGATCCCTTGGCCGAATAATATTAGGGTTCAACGCCCTAATCATCGATCACAGGGTTCAACACCCTAATCAACACTCACAGGGTCCAACGCCCTATTCAGTAAGAGCGTCCATTGAATTTCAGTTCTTCGGTCTTTTCCCTAAACTCACGGTGAGTTAGAGTGGAATAATAACCGAACGCGAGTCGACTGGAATTCGGCCATTTGTAATTTGTATTAATTGTTTTCGAGAGCATTGTAAGGATTTTATTTTGTACATTTATTTTGTAAGAATTCTAGTCGGTGAGCGAACGGTCCGAGAGTCGAATTAATCGAATCGGTCTAATGCTTGCCCAAATACAAGTAAATCCAAGAACTCGCGGTTCTGGTTCACGCAGGGATTCAACCTCCATGGTTCGGTGAACTGTAACGCAAGATTGTGAACCAATTCCCCGACACATGGGTTTACTTCTCTCTCGGCCTCTCAACCGACATCGTTTGGTTCACCGAATCTCCGGTGTCAAAACGTGCGAGTCGAGTGCAACTTAATTCATGCGGTAAATCATAAAACATGCAAGCCTAGCAAACCAGAGTACCGAAAGGGCGTGCGGGATATAGGCCCACACGTAACATGAACCCCCGAACACGGATTTTCCGGTTCCGTACAGATCAATGCTTTAACGACAAATTAGGTGTTCCATACCCCTAGACCCGGGTAACTTATCCGCCCTCGACCTACGGGACGTAAAATGATAAGTGGCGACTCTTTCTCTCACGCGTGTCCGTCACGCGTCCCCACGGGAAGGTGGACACTCCCAAGCCGCGCGATCCAAAAGCGCACAATGCGGGCCCCGACGAGATTCCACATTCGGGTCCATACACTCTCCAAACAGGAACCCATCATGCCTAAAGAACTTATCACAAGGGGTGTGTGCGCCCGAATTTTATCTCGTCGGGGCATGCATGCACGAAACCTATGCAACGCGGCTTGGGAGTGTCCACCTTCCCGGGGACGCGTGACGGACACGCGTGAGAAGGAGTCGCCACTTTCTGTTTACGACTCATAGGTCGAGGGCCGTTGAGTTGCCCGGGTCTAGGGGTACAAGGTACACCTAAATGCTAAGGCAATGGTCATACGGAACCGGAAATTCCGAATTCTCTATTATGTACGGGCCTATATCCCGCACGCCCTTTCGGTACTCTAGTTTGCTAGGCTTGCCGTTTTGTTTATTTACCGCGTGACTTAGGGTTGCACTTGACTCGCCCGTTTTGACACCGTAAAGTCGATGAATTGATCAAGTTGAGCCAAGGCCCCGAGAGAAAAGTAGGCTCGCGTCTCGAGAAATCGGTTTACTATCTTCGCGTTACAATTCGTCGAACCGTGATGGTCGATTCCCTGCACAAACTGAGACCACGAGTGTTCGAGCTTACTCATCTCTTGGTAACAATAGACCAACTTAACCAATTCGACACTCGGACCTCTCGCTCGCCGATCGGGGATCCTTACAAATGAATATACAAATAAAGTTCCTTACAGTGTTCTCTCAAAGAAATACAAATTACAATTGAATAAATGAATCCCCGATCAGCTCGCATTGGGTCAATATTCCACTCCGGCTCACCGTGTGTTTTGAATGACCAATAAATAAATTAAAGCAACGCGAGCTCAAAGAAGCGGGGGTCGGGTCCGATCATACCGACGGGTGATAGAAGAATCGATTGATTCTTACTGAAACCGTCGGACCGATCGAGCTCCCGGGTGATATCTAACCGCGATTCACACATCCAATCCAAATCGACTTCCACATAGGCCATACTTGGAGTGTGATGGTGACTCGAGGCTAGATCCCATTCCGCACTCGGGTTGCACGCGCTCAGTGAATTAGGAGGCGTTGGACCTCGTGTTCGGTGATTTGGGGCGTTGGACCCCATGTATTACGTAACCTGAGGGTTCGGACCCGAGCCGTGACAAATCAGCAAAAGCGAATGGAAAATCGAAGAAAACTGATAAAACGGATAAAAACGGACGAAAACAGACAAATACAGACAATTACAGACAAGTTATATATTAAGCCGAATGTACGTGATTTAATCAGTTATTAACCGAGGTTGATTATCAAACAATGTATCTAGCTTAGGCAAGCAAAGAGATGGGCTAGGATATGGTTCTAGGCCAATTACATGTGTGAGTTTGTTTTTAAGATTTCATTTCGTGAATGTCACTGTGGCTTCACTGAATATGCCAAACTCGTATTTTGACTCTATATTTGGAACCTAGTGTTCCGCCCAGCCATTATCTAATGTTTGATTAAGTCAAATGCATGATTAATTCGATTTTATATGTTTTGTGACGGAAATAATAATGCTAACTACCGAATCTGCGGTAAGAGGATAGAAACACCGAAAGTGAATGAAATGGGCCATGCGAATGAAACTCACACCCGAACGGGCTCCCCCTTTCTATCCATAGATCGTGGTGTTTCGGTCTCCTTAACGCCTAGGATATCGGCGAATCACGAAATGACGGTTATGCCCTTGGTCGGTAAAATGTGTGAAGTGCACGTGTAAAATGGAGATCGCGTGACACGAAGAGGTCCGAAGAGAACTCACATATTTCGACTTGAGCCGCCTCAAATTAGGCCCGGGCTCGAGTCGTAGTATGCGAGTGCTCCCTAGACACTGATTCTATTCGTATTATGCGTCTCGATGTTATGAAATTGGGGATTTTGAAAAGGGCATTTCCACCGTTTCGTAATCCGTCGATGCGTTTACAAATTGATATTCGATTTGTCCAATTATTTAGGCCAAATGGTTTAATTAGTCAAATGACACGTCCCATTTCCTTGTTTGTGGGATTATTTAGTGATTATGTCTTCGAGTCACGATGTTATGGAGTCGAAGGGCGATCGTCCAAAACTAACGCGTCTAACATGGGAGCTAACGCGTAATCAACGATTAAACGGAAAAGAAATTACACTCAATTCCAAGAGCCGATTTCGAAGCGACAAAAGAGGCCAACTTAAACTCAAAGAGGGTCATGGGGAATTCGGTCATTCCATAATGGAGATGACCGAATATTTCCTTGACTCGATTTGAATTCCGGATGGTCTCTCGTATCGGTTCTAATCGTTTCTTGCATGCATAAAACGTCAAACATGATAATAACACACATTCTATAAAGCCGATGCCGCCATGATCTTGGATGCGCAAACAAGCACGTAATGCAAACGCAAATATCGTATTTAAAGGGAATCGATAAAACGGCGTCGGCTCATGCAACAACATATGCGTGGAGGGAAGACGATACGGGAACTATCTTATTTCGGGGACGGAGAGGCCATGGTGGCCTCGGATGAGCCAAGGGGAACTCACGGGTCTCTCCCTTGGGACTAGGCCGTGAGTTTCCATGGTTCAACCACGGCCAAGACGGTCTCTCCTACCTCGACTTTAGCCGTTTCCCGTCATGCTAACATGTAATATGTGATGAGCGAATATAAAATGCATGAACCAACCAATTTCGGGGAAAGGGAGGTCATGTTGGCCCCGGATGAACCAAGGAGGCTCTCGGATCCCTTCCTCGGGGATTAGCCGTGAGCTTCGATGGTTCGAACGAGGCTAAGGTGGTCTCTCTTACCTCGCCTTCGGTTATTTCGTACCATGATATATATGCTAGAACAATATTCGAGTGTAACAAACGACATAAATATGCATGGATACGAATAAAGGTCGGAACTTGCATGCAAACGAGTGTTATTCATCTTATCACTCCATAACAAGCAAATATCGAGAACCTAATTTCCCTAAGTTGTAGAGGGGTGTTACCTAGCCTCGGAACACGAGGAAAGAGTCGGAGAAGTGGCAAAGGGAGTCGGGAGACTCGGCTGGAACAAACAGACCCGAATCGGTGCAGTCGGGTCGACTGGCAGACCCCGACTGGCAGTCTGGCTTGTCGGGGCTGTACCGGTTGATTGGGATGGAATTTTCACACGGGGCCAGTTTCGTTGGATTCCCAAGAGACTAAGGATTGTACTTGTGGTGGTTTCGGGAAGAGAGCATGCGTAGATTTTCCGGAAATAAAAAACAAAGTCGGGTTAGTAAAGAATGACAGACCCAGTCGGGACTAAACAGACCCGACTGGCACCCGATGAAGAAACGGGTCTACAGGAGGTTCCCAGTGGTCTTTTGGTGCAAGATCAGTGGCATTGGACTCCTAACTGAGTGACGATCACGGTGATAGGTGGCTCGTAGCGAGATTCAAACCGAGCTGATCTGTGCAAAAAGTTCGGGTTAGAAAAGAAAACCAGAGAACAGACCTTACTGGCACCGGTGAATAATCGACTCTACGGGAGGCTCCTGGTGGTCTTTTGATGCAAGGTCGGTGGCATTGGACTCCTAACTGAGTGAAGATCACGGTGATAGGTCGGCTCGTAGCGGATTCGCTGAGCTGTACCTGTAAGTTCCTGCAAATTTCGGGTTCAACCTAGCTGACCTGTAAGTCCTGATTTCGGGTTAGAAAAGAACAAAGGAAAGACCCGACTGCCCGTGAAGAAAATCTCGGGAGCCCGGTGGTCTTTTTGCTCGTTTGGATTACTGAGTGAAGATCCGGTGATGTGGCTCTACGAGATTACCGCTGTGTCGTCCTGCAAAGTTGGTTAGAAAAACGGAACACCGACCCCGATGAGAGATCTACGAGCTCCCTGGGATGCAATGGGCTTTCTCAGTATCCCGAGTGTTCTGAGGTTGGACATGTCAATTCCTTTGTC